>NC_073267.2:7698333-8064166 GCF_029289425.2 Pan paniscus | reverse complement strand
AGTCACTTGGACCTAGCTCTACATCAAATGCTATAATTTGACAATTTGGCAAGCTCCGCATTCTTCGGGGATACAAAGGAAGAAACCCAGACCCCCTGATTAGTGTCCTGACCCAGAAGTAATGATTGGGACTGGAGCTGGCAGGAACGCATGACATTGCTGAATTCACACAGACCCATTGATACAACCACCAGGAGCAGCAGGAGAGAACTAGATAAAATGAAGACTTTTTTTTTTTTTTAAGAAGTCTGGAAGTCTTTGTGAGAATAAGGCCCACTTGTGGCTGAAACCTCTGGCTAGGAACCAAAATAGGATAGCAAAGAGAAACAGAGACTTACAGTGTACAGCTCAGCATGCTTCTAAAGGCAGTGTCATTGGGACTTTGTCTATTTCAATGCGGAGATAACCCTGGGTATGTGTATTTTAAAAATGGCTGTAGAATCCAGGAGATGGACAGAGGAAGGGCATGGTACAGTGGGAGTTTTCTCTTAGGACATCCTTACATTGGGTTCTGCTGTGATACTCACTGTGTGACTCAGGCAGGTCACTTTCTGTCTCTGAACCTGAGCATCATTCGTAAATGAAGCAGGAACATAAGATAGTCATCTCAAGCTCTAACATTCTATGAATCTCTGCACTGTCACACTGAAGCATCCAAGCTGTCTCTTTTATGAACCTGAAATACAGTCTCCCTTAAAGGGTTCAGGTTCCTAAATTCACTTTTTTTTTTTTTTTTTTTTTTTTGAGATGGAGTCTGACTCTGTTTTCCAGGCTAGAGTGCAGTGGCATGATCTCAGCTCACTGCAACCTCCGCCTCCTGCATTCAAGTGATTCTCCTGCCTCCGCCTCCCAAGTAGCTGGGATTACAGGTGCCCGCCACCATGCCTGGCTAATTTTTGTATTTTTAGGAGAGACGGGGTTTCACTAGGTTGACTAGGCTGGTCTCGAACTCCTGACCTCAAGTGATCTGCCCGTCTCAGCCTCCCAAAGTGCTGGGATTACATGCGTGAGCTACCATGCCCAGCCTAAATTCACCTCTTGTTAAAAAACAAAAAAGTTTCCAAGATTAAGTCAGAAGTTGTAAATTCAGTATCTTCAGAGGCTGGACAGATAACAAAAATGAATAAAATAGTAGTGAACAGGAGAACCCAGAAAAATAAAAATTGCTGCTATTCTTAAGAAGAAAGAAATCTAAACATTTGCAGTGGAAATATGTCAATGAAATTATAATAGTGGTTTAACAATCCAAAATAGCAATGATTGGATGGATGGATAGGGACCACATCCTGTGGACAGGAAATTTGTTTGCTAAATTACTACAGGGTCCCCACCAAAGGGTTGCATACCATCATGCTTGTAATTTTGTAATGCCTACCTTAATGGAGAAAACTAAAAATTTATTTTGCCAATGTCTCCAACATAAGTTAATCTCTCTAAACATGGATGTTACTTGCCTGGATGTGAAAGTATTTGAGTTTTCTTTTTCTTGTTGTTGTTGTTGTTGTTTTTGAGACAGAGTCTGATTCTGTCACTCAGGGTGGAGTGTGGTGGCATGATCTCAGCTCACTGTAAGCTCCGCCTCCCAGGTTCAAGCAATTCTCCTGCCTCAGCCTCCCGAGCAGTGGGGATGACAAGTGCCCGCCACCATGCCTGGCTAATTTTTGTACTTTTTGTGTCGAGACAGGGTTTCACCATGTTGACCAGGCTGGTCTTGAATCACTGGCCTCAAGTGATCCATCTGCTTTGGCCTCCCAAAGTGCTGGGATTACAGGTGTGAGCCACTGTGCCTGGCCTTCCGTTTCCAACCCATAACTTATGTGATCTTTTTAAATATGTGCAATATTTAAAAATAGAGGAGATGAACTCTTTGGCTCTCCCAGCTCTAGCATTGCAAGGTTCTGGCTGAGCCATTCCTGAAACTTCTGTCAACAGAGAACAGCCAACTTCTTTTTCCAGCCTTGAATTCAAAAATTGCATGGAATTCATAGGAACTTACTATGCACCTAAAGACTATATGACCATGAATTAAGGGCATAAAATGATTGTTGACTAATGCATGACCCAAATACTGCCCACAAAATAGATTAATGCCTATTTCTAAGTTCATTGGAAAACACCTGTAGTCCCAGCTACTAAGGAGGCAGTACTGAGCTACTGAGCTCAGTACCCTGCTATTGAGGCAGGAGGATCACTGGAGCCCCAGGAGTTTCAGGCTGCAGTGAACTAAGATGGTGCCATAGCACTCCAGCCTGGGTGATGGAGTGAGACCCCTCTCTCACATAAATAAATAAATAAAATAAAATTGCTTAATGGGGCAATCAGCTATGCAGAGGGAATTAGGTCCTTCAAACACTTATATCAGTCCTTTGTATAGCAGTCTCTATGAGCTACAGAAAGGATGGATTTAGGTGTTTGAAGGACCTAACCAAAAATAAAGATAGAGACTGCTTAGTCATCCTGAGTGGGTAAATTGATGACAATAAATACAGGTGTGAATAAGCACAAAGCACCAAATGAGGACAAAGTCACGATGAAACTTGTCAGATGGCTATAATATTTGCAATGGAAATAAGCCAGTGAGGTCCCCCTAAGGAAACATTAAATCAAACCCTTAGAATATGCCTGAGCATTCCTCATTTGGCAAAAGCAAGATGTCCTCGGGTCTTAAAAACAAAACTTCAGTCATTTCCTTCTCTAATGAATCTCACTTTGTTTGCCCACGACCTAGACTTAGACCAAGAACAGCTTGTACTGATAGTTTGTACTAAAATACGAGTGATTGAAAACCATTTGTCTATAAATCATGAAATACAAAATTACCTTAAAAATAAATCTCGGAATTGGAGTTTTAGTTTGGCTCTTGAAACGGGAAATTTCACCATTCTTATGATGAATGTATTCTCCTGGATAAAACATTTTTAATGAAGAACTCGGAACCAAGGAGAACGCTCTGATTTCTCATTATGGGTACTGTAATTATTTCATAATTAGGATGGTCGATCTGGTAGAATGTTTACTATGTGTTTGTCATTGTGCTAAGACCTTCATAGACATTACTGTATTAGGATTTCACAACAACTCTAAGCCTCACATATAAAAAAGAAGAGGCTCAGAGAAGTTATGTAACGTGCCTATGGTCCCACTCTGGGTCAGACAGAATGAGAATGAAAATGTCAAGCTGTGTACCTAGATTCTACTCTGCTTCTCCCGATAATATCTAAAGATATTTAACCAACGCCATTTTTTTTCACCTGTCATAACAACCTCCAATTCTGCCAAAATCCGAGGCTGAAACCCCAGTCCAAAAAAGAACATCAAACACATGGGTCTTTGATGCTCAGAGATATCCTGTTCCTGTCCAAGTTATCCTAAGTTGGGATAAATCATTCATTTTGGCTCTCCAGGACTAGACACTTTTTGATGACCAGGGTCTTTAAAATAATAAAACAGCCACAGTATTGGGTAATAAAGGTCTTTAGTTTATCCTGAAAGCCAAGGGCCATGTATTGCAGAGAATACATGGGAGTGAGAAGCATAGTGCTCAGGCTCCTAAGGAAACAAGAGACAGTACCCATGTCTTCAAATTAAATGTGAATTTTAGGAAAATAGAACTGGTATTGACAAAACAGCTCAGTCACACTGTCATCTGAAAAGACAATTTTGAAGCCACCGAAACATGTTACTGGAGTTTGCTCAAGGCGCAGGTCTCAAACAAGAGCACACTCGAAGTCTGTAATGTTGCAAAGGCTTGGGTCTGCTGGGGCCCTCCCCAGGGTGAAATGAGTAATTCCTTTCTGCAATAGCAATCTATTTAGAAAAGAGGCCAGTGTGGCTGGGCATGCCTGGGGGATGCCTTCTGGGCTTCCAGCCCTTAAGAATTTTGGTCTGACATGCCTGTTTTTGAGCTCTGACTCCTGCTTCTCAGCCACAGTGACCTTCAGTAAGTGATTTGCCTTAGATTCTGCTTCTGTAACATGGGACGATAACACTTCATACGTGGTGGGGAGGGCCAAGATTAGTTGAGATTGTGCATGGAAAGTGCTTAAAATATAGTCTGACATTCAATGAGCAAAAGTTATGATTTTTGAGACTCTTTCCTGATTCTCATTTCGATGTAACTATTCACCCTATTTTTAGATGGCAACCTTCAATTATTTTGCCAAACTTTCAATGTAAGTACATGAGGCGTAAACCCTCCTCAAAGGAAAAGAACTCTGTTGTTCCGTAATCCATTGTCTGATAGTTGTTTAGAAGAAAAGAGGGAGGAGATCTGGAGAAGGGTCACAGCTGAGGAAGGGAGTAATAGAAAAAATAAGAGCAGAGAGGTTCAATGGTCAGCTTGAGCTCCTTCCGCTTGTAAGCAGAATGGAGGGTCAAATCTTGTCAAGTCCAGAGGCCAGGTCTTAACTGACCTGTTTATCTAAGCTAGAGGGCAGCCACGAAGAAACCAATCTTCATGAGAATTCTAAGCCATTGGTCAAGAGATCCTCTAGGGCAGGAGTCCCCAAAATTTTTGGTACCAGTTTTGTAGAAGACAATTTTTCCATGGACATAGTGGGGCAGGGAGGATGGTTTCAGGATGAAATGGTTGCACCTCAGATAATCAAGCATTAGATTCTCATAAGGAGCACACAATCTAGATCCCTCGCATGTGCAGTTCACAATAGGGTTCACGCTTCTCTGAGAATCTAATGCCATTGTTGATCTGACAGGAGGCAGAGCTAAAGTGGTAATGCTCACTCATCCACCACTCACCTTTTGCTGTGCAGCTCAGTTCCCAACAGGCTACAGACCAGTACTGATCTGTGGCCTGGGAGTTGGGTACCCCTATTTTAGAAGACAGCTGGAGACTGGGGAAACAGCCTGGACTTTAACATCAGGCAGACAAGATGTGGGTGACGACCTCAACTGCACCATTCCCAACTCAAAGCATCTTCAACCTCTTTCTCCCTTTATTGGTGGGATTCTAACAGCATTCAAAAGGTTGATGTAACAAAACAAGATGGCGACCAAAAGAGGGCCTAGCATGGTCTTTGGACCACAGGAGGCCTCAAGCAATGGCAGCACACCTCAATTTTTCTTCTCCAGGACACCCAACAATTCTAAAAGTACTTTCTTTTGTCAGAGAGAGGGATAGCCACACCCAAACACACAGAGTCCGCAGGGACATGAGCCAAGGGTTGGCTAGCACATTGGGTTGGGCAAGGGTGTGGGTGTCAGGCCTTCTTAGGTTCTGTCCATGAGGGTGCAAATCGGTGCAAGCTCTCTGTAGGGTAATTGATCAATGTCCACATCTTAAGTCCATGTACCTTTTAACCATTCACACCCAGAGGCAAACAGAGATGGACAGCAATCTTTGTACCTAGCTCTGTACTGTAGCCTGATGGTAAATACCAACAGTGCAAGATTAAACCCAGAGACAACCTAAATTCCATCATTAGGATACTTCTGTACATAAAAAGGCACACACACACACACACAAAATAATGACTGAACCCCTAAATATGATACAGAATAATCTCTGAGATATAAAGCAGGTGCCAAAGTAGGTGTTTAGATTTCAATTCTGTAATTTTGAGAATGGAAATAGTGAGTACTTATAAGATATAAAGATTGAATTAGAGACAGATGATAGAGATAGAGGGAGATAAAGATAGAGATAGAGGACAAGCAGGCATATGCTTGCATTTGCATAAAACACTTCTGGAAGGAAATATAAGGTATTAGTAACTCATTTCTGGCACACAGACTAAGAATTTGGGTTGTGGGAGTTAGGACATGTTAGTTTTCATTTTATATCCTTTTCCAATGTCTGGCTTTTTAAACCCCAAGCCTGAATTGCTTTGATGATGATAATAATAATAGCTAGTTAGTCAAAAGGAATGCCCTGAACAAGTTTTTCCTATACCTTAGCAATTTCATCAGCTTCAAAATCAGAACTGGCATGGAAAGGGTTAAGAACAGGACACCATCACCAACCAATACCTTATCTTCCTAAAAGTATTAAGGAAATTTGGAGGCGCAGTTAACACTTCAGTGGGAAGCGGCTGAGGCCAAAGAAGAACCTGGCTCTTTAAATAGTTCTTTTCCCTGTCAATAGAGCCTCCAGCTCAGGAACCTAGCTGGGGCACCCACATTCCTTCTCCCATCAGGGCCTAGAGCTAGTGGGAAAGTGGTGGGAGCCTTTTCAACAGACCGCAGAAGCGTTAAAAATAGAAGTTAAGTTGCTATTGGAGATACATGGAGAATTCACCACTTGCAAATCTCTAATGATAATATGTCAAGAGTAAAATACCTTGTCAGGAACGGTATCTAATATAATACAGTATTGGCTCTGTCAGCAATGTGATCCGTGATATGTTTGGAGGCCTACATGAAATAGAAATTCAGCAGAAAAAAAGGCCTGCAGGGACTCATCTCAGCCCGTGGGGAACTAAAAGGATGACCTGGTAAGTCTTTTCTGTCTGCATTTTACTGAGCTCTGGTTGGGAGCTCTGGGTGCATCCTCCTCCCCTTTTACAGATTCTGCACTTTGTGTTAAATCATGTGCATATATTAGATGTTCTTGGAGGCCACCAGATGGATGGATGCTTTCTCTCACCCAAAAGTACTTAGTTTCTCAAAGAAATAATGGCCTCTACGATGTCCTTAGAATGATATTAAGCATCGTGGATACATATGTCAAAGAAGAGTTAGAGCTATTCCAGGTATAGCACTATCTTATGGGGAATGACCTAGGTATCTCCCAATAGTAACTTTTTGTGCAAATACAGGGTCATGGATATAGGGTGGGGAGAACCATAGTTCTGACCCACTTTGAGGTTAAATTCGTTCCACAGGAAATTCAGAACCTGGAGTGAAGACAAGGTACACCCAATAAATGTAGGAGGAGGCAGAGACAATTTGAAGTAAACTTGACATAGACCACGTTCTGCTGGTGTAGATCAGGAAAGGATAACTGAAAAGTCACATCTCCTTTTTGGCCAAAGAGAGATGAGTATACAGATGTAACTGTTTGTAACAAAAAACAAGATAGCCCCTTTATGATTCCCGCACTTACCCAATACCAGTTCAGAATATAAGTCCTAAAACTTCCTTCAGGATCAGCCCCAAAGCCCACCTGCTTCAGCCCCTAATGGCTGTCTTTCCTTTAAAATCCTACCTCTAAGAGTGTGTACCATCCAAACATTGCTGGAGAAGACAGAGTAGACAGCTAACCGGTCCACCATACATTTACATTCTCCAAATTCGGGCATCCATTGCCATTCAAATACTCTAGGAATTATCTAAGGCAGATTTCTGACATGTTTGCCCAAGTTCAGGAATCCTTCCTTTGATGATGCTGCCTCCATTCATGGAAAAAATGAAGGCAATGTAGATGGAACTCCTCACATTATCTCTTGACTTGAAAATTTCTCTGCATCCTCACACATTCACCCTTCCTTCTCTTCTGTTTCAAAATTGAAGTACTTCCAAATGTCAGCAGATTTATTTCTCCATTACCCAAAATGAAAAACAACTCAAATGCCCATGTGTAGGTAAATGGAGAAATAAACTGTGGCATATCCACACAATGAAACAGTACTCAGCAATGAAAAGGAAGGAGCTACAACCACATGCAACAATATGGATGAATCTAAAAATAATGATACTGAGTAAAAGAAGCCAG
Organism: Pan paniscus; assembly: GCF_029289425.2. Taxonomy (NCBI): domain Eukaryota; kingdom Metazoa; phylum Chordata; class Mammalia; order Primates; family Hominidae; genus Pan; species Pan paniscus. The sequence goes on along the minus strand of NC_073267.2, from coordinate 8,056,497 downwards.
ACACAGGGAGCACACAATGTTTGAGGTTACTGACATAAAATTCTAGAAACTGCAAATTAAGCTACAGCAAAAGAAGCAGAACCACTGGTTTCCTGGGGATGAGGAAAGAAGGAGGAGGGGAGGATCAAAAAAGAGCAAGAAAAGACTTTGAGATAATGGACAGATTCATTATCTGGATAGCAGTAATGGTTGTGCATGCAGGTACATTTGTAAAAATGTATCAAAGTGTATACTTTAAATATATACAGTTTATTGTGTGTCAACAAAGCTGTTAAAAAGTGGTTTCTTTTTTCCTAGACTACCTACTATATCTGAATACTCCTGATCCTATTCCTTCTTATCTCCTATAAAACACTTCATCACTTTCTTTCCTGCACCATTATTCCCTATCTCTTGCTTCCTTTCTTTTGTGCCCCACCTAGGGACCTTGTTGGCAAAAATTAGTTGAATCTAAATCAACTATCCTACCAACTACTTTCTCTGACCTCTTTGCTTCTCAGATGCAATCTCTTCTTTCTCCTCAACACTCCAAATATTTGTAATGGGCAATGCCCACCCACTCCAACATATCACACTTATTCCTCAACTCTTGTGCCTTCTGCATCTCTCTCCACTACTCTAGCAAAACTACTGTCTTCTAGGTCTTTAAAGACATCCAAAGTGTCACTTCAATAATGTCTTCTCAGTTTATACCCTCCAGGCTGTATAGCCCAACATTCAACTGGTTGAATGCCCAATCTGAACATCCCATTGATGTCTTATTCAATAGTTCCTCTTCCTTCAAACCCCACCCCATGAGCTCTCCAATGTTCTGTCCTTGTCTTTCTCTTCACTCCCTACTCTTGATGAACACCAATTCAAGCTTCTTTGTACAAAAGTTTCACCATGCTACCTTTAGCTCTGACAAGATTCTGTCTACTTAGTTTCTTTAATGATTTATTCTGAAGGCATCTCATCATGAACTCTGATGAAATGGTCTTCATTCCATGTATTTGGATATGAAGCTCCTCAGTGACCCCAGGGCTGGGACACTCAGTACCAGCCTCAGCCACTGAATGAAGATAACACCACACAAGCCAGGAATGGAGATTGATTCCCACGAGAGGGCTTATATGGGACGAATCCAAGAGCTTTTCATAGGTGGTGACTGGAGCCTGAACTTGAAGGACAGAGCCAGAGAGCTGAGGTGAGGACGAGGAAGCCAACTCAGGATGGTTTCCCATCAGAAGCTGATGGACATGTTCCAAAAACCAGGCTGTGTCCATCCTCCGCCGGGACTTTTTATTGTATGGGCCAACATGCTTCCTACTGAGTTTTCTCTTTCCTGTAACCGAAGACTCTGAAAGGTATAACCCTCTGACTATGATTTTGAAAATGTTTTCTCCTACTGTCATTATGATAGATAAAACCTGTGAAAACCTATATGCTAGAATTTGGCACGTTATCATGATTAACAGAAAACAAATCCTATATTCTCCTAAGGCTCTCCAAGGAAAGAGAGCTTGTCTGCACATCAGATTATCTTGCTGCAGTGCCTGGGGCACTGTGGACACCCAACACGCTATTTAAATTCAATTGTGTTGATCTCTAAAGTGTTCTTTTTGCAGGGCAAAGATGTGGAGCATCTCAACTCCCCAACTAGATTAAATTTCCTTTAAGCTAGGCATCACTAACCCTTTCTTTTTATGTCTCATTTCATAACTCTTCTGGCTTAAACTCTTTTAATGGTTTCCCATTGCTTATAACGTGGAATTTCAACTCCTTATTGGACCCACCAGGTCTGTAGGATGTCAAATCCCTGCTAATTCCTCCCAGTTCATCTTTTGCCACATCACCTCCAAATCCCCTTCATCATGCCCAAAACATACTGGCCTCTTCTTAGGACTTTGAGTGAGCCCAGATCTTTCCAACTTTAGGACCTTTGACTGTGGTATTCCCTCTGCCTGGGCTGCTTTGTCTTATCACCTTAAGCATCATCTCCTTGAAGAAATGCTCTCAGACTACACGTTTGCAGGTAGCACCTCTGTTCTTTTTAAATTTTCCTATGGTACCCATATTTTCCTTAAGACATCTATCACACATGCTATTTGCCACATGCTCAGTTTCTGCCTCTCATACTAAGTTACAAGAGGTAAAGATCATTTTCTTTGGTTCAACCATGGCAGCTAGTATGAATCCTGGCCCTAATAGAAGCTTAATAAATATTTGTGAATAAATAAATGGATACGTAAAATTTCCACAGCAGTTAGCTTAATAAATAATGTCTGATTGGATCTTTTTTCAAAATCTGAAAATAACCTATCCAGGCATTACTACTATTAATTGTCACAAAACAGCCAACAAACAGTAAACAACATCCCCATCACTACTACCTGGTAGTCAACGTAAAAGCAACAAACACCTGCTGAACCAGCAAACTCACTTAACAGGCCCATACCTAAGGCACAGCAACTAAATACAAAAAAGTCGGCAGCAGGAGTGTTCAGAAGAACCAGAATGTGGAGACAACCCAAATATCCATCCATGGACTAATGAATAAATAAACATGGTCTATCCATACAGTGGGATATTCCACATAAATAAACCTAGACAACATCGTGTTAAGAGAAAGAAGCCAGACACAAAAAGCTATCTCTAAGGCAGATTGGTGGTTGCCAGGGGCTGGGGAGAGGGAGAATGGGGAGTGTCTGCTTAATGGGTATGGGGTTTCCTTTTGGGGTGGTAGGAACATTCTCAAACTAGATAATGGTGGTGGTTTTGCACTACATTGTGAATATACTGAATACTATTGAAATGTGTACAGGATTAAAATGGTTAAGTTTTATGTTATATGTATTTTACCACAATAAATTAAAAAGGGAGGAAGGCAACTAAAAATTTCAGAATGTATACTATTTTTTAAAAAAATCTTCAAAACTAGGCCGGGCACGGTGGCTCACGCCTGTAATCCCAGCACTTTGGGAGGCCGAGACAGGCAGATCGCGAGGTCAGGAGATTGAGATCATCCTGGATAACACAGTGAAATCCTGTCTCTACCAAAAATACAAAAAATTGGCTGGACATGGTGGCGGGTGCCTGTAGTCCCAGCTACTCAGGAGACTGAGGCAGGAGAATGGCGTGAACCTGGGAGGTGGAGCTTGCAGTGAGCCGAGATCGCGCCACCGCACTCCAGCCTGGGCAACAGAGCGAGACCCCATTTCAAAAAAACAAAAACAAAAACAAACTTCAAAACTAGCCTCCAAATGAATGAGGTGGCAAGTAGCAAAGTTAGTCAGTGTTTTCTTTTATCACAGGAAACGTATCATGCTTCAAAGCCATAAACTTCTTCACAAATACTGGCTTTCCTGAGGTCTTGGGACAGGACGAAGAGGCAGAATTGCCTTACACTCAAAAAATGTTCCAGACGACAGGATTGGGGTGCCCAAGCTTCTAAAGAATTCTGCAGAAAAAGGTTCCCAAATGCATGTTCCATATAGGTTTTGTGGTATGCATGATTACTTTAGGTGGCACACAAATGAACATTATTTAATTTTACTATAAATATTTTCATTTAGAGTTATATTTGATTAATGATCAAAACACCAGTTTTCATTTACAGTGATGATAAAATGTTTCTGTTTACATGCCTGTTTCTAATCCATGTCATCATTTGTATGCAAAAAAATTTACTCTTTATGGTGTATAAAGTCATGTAACCGTCACCATTAAGATATAGGACAGTTCCCTTATTCATCAAAATTCTCTCACCCTGCCTCTTTCTAGCCCCTGCCCTTTGGTCCAGCAATAAAAATGAAGAAACCAGGGACAAACACCGCAACCTGGATGAATCTCAAATGTATTAGGCTAAGGTAAAGAAGCGAGGTTCAGAGCTTTGAGGTATGAATGAGGAGTGGCTGCAAAGGGGCACAAGATTTGTATTTAGGCTGATGGAAATGTTCCGAAATTAGATGCCGGCAATCATCGCACAACTCCGTAAATACGCTAAAAATCAGTGAACTGTACACCTAAAAATATACTAATTTTAAGGTATGTAAATTATAATTCCACAAAGACTTTATTTTTGTTTATTTAGAGACAGAGTTTCACTCTGTGACCTAGGCTGGAGTTCAGTGGAGCAATCTTAGCTCACTGCAGCCTCAAACTCCTGGCCTCAAGCCATCCTCCCACCTCAGTCTCCCAAGTAGCTGGGACTACAGGCATGCACCATTACACTCAGCTAAATTTTAAATTTCTTGTAGAGATGAGGTCTCACTTTGTTGCCCAGGCTATTCTCGAACTCCTGTCTTCAAACGATTCTCCCATCTCGGCCTCCCAAAGTGCTGGGATCACAGGCATGAGCCACCATACCCAGCCTCCGTAAGACTTGAAAAAAAATTATCTTACATCAAAATTTTTTTTTTCCAAAAAAATGAGATTTCATTGGGATGACATTCTAGAAAGGCAAAACTATAGGAATAGAAAATTGATAAATGTGCCCCTTTACAAATAAATGAAATTAATTAATAATCCGTTGATTTAAATGAACGCTAAGAATGAATGCATGGAAATGAGGTAAACTTCAGGAAGCTGGTATGATGAGGGTGGGCTTAGGGACTGATCTGTTTCCCAGAGTCCCTGGGTAGATGGGGGTGCACCCCTGCTGCCATTACCAGGGCTGGGGGGCTGGGGGCCCCTCCCCATAACCTCCCACCCGTAGCAAACACGTCCACTTACTGTGGCGGTGCCGGAGACGGTCTGGGCGCTCGTGTCCGCCGGGCTCTGCTCGGAGTGCGTCTGGGCGGGAGGGTACAGGTTTAACGTGTGCTCGGGAACCGTGGTCTGGCCTGTGTACTCTGGCGCGGGGTGGGGATGAGGGGCCGTGTATTCCGCGGGGATACCGTTCTGCGGGGGAGCAAACTGGGCCGAAGCGTAAGGCTGAGCCATTGTGTCAGGGGCAGCGGCTGCTTCCTGATTACCCTGAAAAATCAAAAAGGTGCAGAGAGGGAGAGAACGTCACGAGGAGCCACCATGCAGAAACCTTCCTCCCAGATCCCAGGACGATCGTGCCCTGCGTACTTTCTAGGGGTCACCATGGTGCCACCAGCCTGAGATGGACCAATCTCAGGTCATCTTCACCAGACCCTATAAGGAAACAGTAACCATCACTTCTCCCCATTTTACAGATGCAGAAACCGAGGCTTGGAAAGATAAAGATAAAGTCGCTTTTTCCAAGCCACCCAGCCTAATATTCAAAGACATGAGGGTCTGTGGCTTTACTAGATTGATTTTTTTTTTTTTTTTTGGCAGATCCTTTTTATTTCATTCCCATTTTGGAAGCTGTGAGCATTTAGTTGTCTGCAGTGACAGCAGAACCTTGATTTGATACTTAAAGTGCCAAGAGAGACTAAATTGAACGTGTGTGTTCTTGAGAGGAGAGACAATTTATGTAAGCATTTGAATTTAATCAAAGTTTTATGTGACTTGGCTCACATAATGGGAATAGGGAGTATCCTTTTAATGGTCCCAGTGTCTGTGTGGTTGTGTGTTATGTTGTGTGTGTGTGTGTGTCTGTGTGTGTGTATGCGTGTGTGATGTCCCCAGTGCCAAAATGAAGCAGCTGATACAAATTCAGGGCCTAATTTGGACAAAGATTGTCCTCTCTGACATCCCCATTTTAAGCATTTCTGAAAAATATTGGATCTAATTCTTAGTCTCATTAGTCAATGCCTCTCCCTCCCTGCCTTATTTTTTTAGGAGCACAGAGTATTATATAACAATTCATTCTTCAGATCTAGGCAAAACAGGCAGTGTGACAATTACAGCAAACTCAGAAGAATTTTAAAAACACACACAACAAAAACCTGAATTCAAATGCTTCCATTTCAGGAAACAGCTCTCTCTCTTTACCTCCTCCTCCACAGTTCTACCACAACACACACACACACACACACACACACACGGCATAAGAAATTGTAACCCAAAGGTCTAAACTTTCCATGGTCTCAGGAGATGGGATCACACAGTCAGAAAGACAGAGAGAGGAAAAAAACTTAGCAATTAAGCACACCAAATAGCTGCCTCTCCCATTGTCTGTGGTCAATTAGATGTGACTTTGGCCCTCATTTAATGATACTAGGGCAAAAATATCAGAATTTCTCCTTATCTCTTCAGTACTCGCCACCAACATCCGAAATCCTCTTTCTCTAAAGCAATTTGAGTGCAGCAAAAACATGATGACAGAAAGAGAGGAAAAAAAAAAAGTTTGTTCTCAGAGCAGCACACAGAGCTGGTGCATTTGTTTAGAAGGGACCTTAATTAGAATGTTAAAGATGACACTTGGAAGAGAACTAAGCTTAGGATAAGTTTAAACATTTTACAAGTAAATCATTCCCATCAGGCTCTTCCCTCCTCCAGACAAATTTCGCCAAATGTCTGTGCCACTGGAAACAAAAGGGCACGAGCATTTATTTCTCTTTCTAACATTTTCCCATATCACTGGGGCCAAGGAGGGTGTGCCTATGCTGAGGCTGAGTTGCTATCCATGAGCAGTTAACCTTGTCCATCCTTGGGAAGCCAAAGAAGACATGCAGTGATATTGCTGGTCTGTCTCCACTCCTGTTTCTTCAACAAGGCCCCAGTTTCCTTTGGGGGGACAGTCCCACTTTCAGCCTGTATGGTGCAGATACAGTTGAACCCAGCTCCTAGTCGCTACGAGATGAGCCATAGGACATCAGCCTGGCCAATCAGATGGTCCCACTGAGATAGTCCCATGGATTTGGGTTCATGCACATCTATCTAGTGAGTCCATTAGTGCGTTAAGCCCTAGTCACACCACTGAGTCCCAGTCACCCTGGGATTTTGCTGTAGTTTTGGGGAAGAAGTTCTCTTTCCACTGTGATGGGCAGCTGTAAAAACATCATAAGCCTGGAGCTGCCAATAACTGACACTTAGGGTGGGCATGTTGCCTCACGCCTGTAATTCCAGCACTTTGGGAGGCCAAGGTGGGTGGATCACTTGAGGTCAGGAGTTCGAGACCAGACTGGGCAACATGGTGAAACCCTGCCTCTACTAAAAATACAAAAATTAGCCAGGCATGGTGGCACATGCCTGTAATCTTAGCTACTCTGGAGACTGAGGCAGGAGAACCACTTGAATGTGGGAGGTAGAAGTTGCAGTGAGCTGAGAGTGCACCACTGCACTCCAGCCTGGGCCACAGAGCAAGATTCCGTCTCAACAATAACAACAACAACAAAAAAGAACTGCCACTTGAAGGGGACCTCCCTACAGGTGAGGCCAACCTAGAGGAAAATGAAGAGAAGAAACTGAGGAACAGAGAGGTTTCTACTGAGTCCCAGTGACATCATTTGAAGTGTTGAATCCAGCTTTACCCGCAGTTAGCACCATCCCTGTTTGTTTTAGTTACACAAGTCAGTAAATGTCCCATATTTTAACAGCTTTACTAAGATACCATTAACATAAAAATTATACATGTAAGGTGTATAACTTGATGTTTTGACATATGTATACGTTGTGAAGTGACCACATTCCAGGTAATTAGCATATCCATCACTTCTACATGATTTCCATTTGTGTGTGTGTGTGTGTGTGTATGTGTGTGTGGTGAGATTTAACTTAAGATCTATCCTCTTAGCACATTTCCAGTATATAATACAGTATTTTTAACTCTTGTTTCCATGCTGTACTTAAATCTCCAGAATGTATCTGTCTTGCAAAACTGACACTTTGTACCCTTTGTCTCATTTTTTAAGCTACTTTTTCTGCTACTTACAACCAAAAGGGTCTTGACTAATTAAAAAAAAAAACTTCTGCTGTTTTATAACTAAACTAGCATCTTTTCTTTTTCTGGGCTGTTCAAGGAACATATCCTTCTGTACAGAAATTTCATAGCGATGCCACTTCTCTATGGGTGATGAAAAGCCCCAGAAATGTTGGGATCTTGGGAACCATCTGATGAGAAATTCATTGTGCCAGAGGCAGCTTCTGCTCAAAGATCTGTTTCTGCCTCCCCAACCTTCTACCTGGCCCATCTCTGAAGTGAAAGGTAGACTTGTGTAAACTCTTTAGGGAAGCACAAAATAATCACACAAGCAGTGGTACAGACAATGATCATATGAAGACAAAGGCTTCCCTCCTCCACCTCCAGCAGAAGATACTTTCACCAGGAACATATATAACCCTGGGGCTTTTCATCAGTGCAGAGCAAGCTCAGGAAAAGTGGCCCTTTCCTACTAGTTCTTGCAAAAGAGCTAAGGCTCCTTGTAGACTTCGAATTATCTCTGTATTGAAGAGAGAAGGGTCATGCCCTCCAGAAGCTTATGGTCAGTTAAGGGAGAAGAGCTCCATCCTCTCAACCCCATCAAGACTTCACATTCACTGCCCCTCAGCTTGGAAAGCCTCACCTACCCCCTTGCCCAACTAGTCCTTACTCTTCCTTCGGTCCACATCAAGAGTCCCTCCTCCAGCAGGCTTTCCTTGATGCTGAAACCCGGTCAGTTGCCCATCCCCTCTGCTCCACTGCAGCTGGTGGCCAAAGCTCACACAGCACCAAGCACTGCCACGGCCTGATTATTTGTCTGTGAGCTCCCTGAAAACAGGACACTGTGTCACATTCCCTGTCCCATCTCCATGGTCCAACAGCATACTAGCTGCAAAGTGGACATTTATAAATGTTTGCCAAGTGAATATGTGCTTGAAAAATGACCTCTGGGCTCTGTAAAGCCTAGTCTGGCAGCAGGAGATAGGGTAGGGGGATGAAGAGAGGACCTAGCAAATGACTCATGAGGCAAATCTGGCCCAAATTTTGTTTTTGTAAATAAAGTTTTATTGGAACACAGCCATGCTCATTTGTTTACTGTCTGTAGCTGCTTTTGTACTACAAAGGCAGAGTTGGATAGCTGTGACAGAGACTGCCCAGCCCACCAAGACTGAATGATCTATCATCTGGTCCTTTGTGGGAAATGTTTTCTAATAGCTGTGGCAGAATGTCATTAGATATGGGATCACCAGTTAAGAAGCCATTATTGCATAAATAGTTTGGGCAGGAAATAAAGCAGGCAGTGAAGTAGAAAGAGAGAGAAAGGGCCTGTATACTCTCCAAACCAAAGAGGGGTGATAGCTAGACTTGGAGACTGGCAATATTGAAAATGGTGCAAAAACAGTGAGTCAGAATCTTTTGGGGGATTTACTTTCCATCTGCAGATCTTTGACCTGTAAACTCACATGCACACAGGCTTTAAATCTCCCTAAGTGGGCTTATGAGCAGAAGGCTCATGATGGCCTCAGACTTCCATGAAAAGCAGCCCCTTCTCCTCACTGGTCCTCAGAAGAAAACCTAATAGGTGGCAGGCACTGTGCTGGGCGCCTCACACCGGTAGTTCTTACAGAGGTGTGATTGCTCCCCACAGGACATTAGGCAATGACTGGAGACAGTTTTGTCACAAATGAGGGAGGATGTGCTACTGCCCTCTAGTGGGTGGAGGCCAGGGATGCTGCTAAACATCTTACAGTGTATACGACTACCCTGAACCACAAAAGACTGTCCCGCCCCAAATGTTAACAGTGCCAAGGTCCAGAATCCCTACTTTGCATGCAATGCATCTCTAATCTCAATTTACCTTGTCATCAAAGATGCTCCAGACCAAAGCTGGGAAATAATTATTCGAGGCCACAGTCACAGGTAGTTGTTAGGGAAGCCAAGAGTTAAACCAAGGCATTTCTCATCTAGCAAGAGAATCACCTGGTGGGGAGTTCACTTCATTCATTCATTCATTATTTTTATTTTTATTTTTTTGACACAGAGTTTTGCTCCTGTTACCCAAGCTGGAGTGCAATGGTAGGATCTCGGCTCACTGCAACCTCCGCCTCCCAGGTTCAAGTGATTCTCCTGCCTCAGCCTCCCGAGTAGCTGGGATTACAGGCACCCGCCATGATGACTGGCTAATTTTTTGTATTTTTAGTAGAGACGGCGTTTTACTATGTTGGCCAGGCTGGTCCCAAACTGCTGGCCTCAAGTGATCCATCTGCCTTGTCCTCCCAAAGTGCTGGGATTACAGACATAAGCCACCGCGCCTGTCCACTTCCCATTTTTAAATAAGCAATTCCCTCTCTATCACATACACCATGGACCTGTGTTTAGCTGTTGGTGTGTTACTCCCTGTGAGGAAGCCAGGGACTAGGGTATTTGATTCAAATATGCCAGCAATTCCAATGGCCAGGTTGGGTGGGTGACCATTCGAAAGGAGTGGGGCAGCAGCCTGGGAAACTTCTGCACTACCTCAAGCCTGAGGCCTGACTTTGAATGCTTTGAGGCTATCCGAGGAAAGGCAAGGGCCAGCTGGGGGCACAACTGGTGCCAAAGCAAGCCACACACCTCTACCATGAGTTGTGCAATTCTGGCAAACACAGAGCACCATGCTCTAGGGACTGAGTCCCTGGTACCCAAGGAGCCTGCAGTTAGCATCCAGGAACATGGGGCTCCAGATTTCATCCTGTACTTGGAGTTCTCAAACAGATGTTGGTGGGACCCCCTACAGTTACTTATTAACACTGACAGCCGTTCCAGAGAGACCCTAATTAATATTCCCAACATTTGCACTTTAGGCTAATTACAGCTAATATTTAATTAAGACCATTGTACTTCCTATGGAATTATTTTTCACCTTCACATGGCTCCAGAGATGTCTTTGTTTCCTCCCTACTGACATTCCTGGATTCTTAGCTTGGCTGAAATGTATTTTCTGGAAAAATACACTGACATTAAGGGCACCTTTTCCACTCCAGGTCACAGCAAATCCTAGGCACGCGAACAGGCTCCTGGGTTGGAAGCTGAAGCCAACTTCATGTAGGGGACAGTGACAGGCAAAATTATTTGGAGCATTCTGGCTAGACATTCCCTCATTTGCAGAAGCTGCCTTCTTTCTTCTACTCCAATGCCAAACCCCTACCTTTCCCTAAATAAGTGGAATGATCAGAGAGCTTCTGATATCTGCAGAGTCAGGGTGCTTGTGGGTGTTCCTAGTTGATGAGCAGGATGATCTGCCTCACAAGTGTTCCCTACATCATCAAGCAAATGCTTCAGGAGCTTTTGCAAACTTAACGTTTAATTTCAGTGCCTGGACTTTCTTGAGTTGTTGCTCAGTACACAAAAGGAGGATGAAAGAAGGCCAAGATCTCACGCTTTAAGACCCACTATTGCTGCTGCACAACTGACTAGAAGCTTGAAATAAACAACATTTATTAGGATAAACATAGAAGAAACTTCCTTGTCCTCAGTCACCAAACCTCTCAGTCAACGAGAGCAACTCAACGACAGCAGGATGATGGAAACCTGTCATTATTTAAGACACCCCAACGTGTAGCTTTCACTCCAGTTACCAAGAGCAAAAGGATTATTAAAATGCAACCAAGTCTGATTCATAAAAGCAAAAAAAAAAGTCATTTCAATTTAAATATTTTACTGAAGCATGAAATAGCCTGGCTATCATTGCTATTTTAAGACAAACACTGTAATCTGACTATTAGCATAGTGTGTTGACTCTTGTATGCATGCAATAAGAGGGCCACTCTTCTGATGCTCAGAGAATTTCTTTGGTCCCTAAAATATCCTGAACCCTGAATTTTCTCTCTGAAGTGGACTCAGGAGACAGAGTCAGAGAGAAAATAAGATGAGAGAGTTTTGTTGTTGTTGTTGTTGTTTCCCCAAGACATTGCCCTTCTCCCATTTGTTGCCCTGAGTGGTTTAATAAAGTAGTTTTGAGAAACTAACAAGAGAAACAAGAGTGGTAGCCAGTCAGGCTTTGCAAAACCTTTTGGCTCAAAATTGAATGTAAACCGTATTTCAACTGAAAAATAATCTTTAAGTGGCCGAACAGGAAATGGGTCTATTCTTTTCCATGTAACTACCTGACTTTCACTGAGAAGGCAAAGTACCAGCTTTCGTAGCCGTCCAGGTGGACTTTAAAATAGGCAAGCATTTTCCTGTGTGGGTATGTGTGTGTGCACACTCACACGCCTGTATTTCCCCACCTTTATAGTCAAACTTCTTGAGCACACCCTCCCTTTCTGCATCTGGAATTTACTTGTCCGCAGTTTATTTCCTGCTGTGGAGAACCTCCTCTGGCCTAAACTCAACCCTTATAATGAAGACATGCACAGGAATTGTCAAAACCTAATAAGCCAGCTGATCACATATGCCCACACAGCCCAGGAAAGCAGCGGCTCCGGCAGTGGGACCCCCCCACCAGCATGGACTCACTGGAGGAAAACTATCCATTCTTGATGGTTGCTTGCAGTTTTCAGTCTTGCTGACAGTTTGTTTTACTTTAGTTTAGGAGCATGGTCTACGCCACTTCTCTGGCAAGAAATCGCGCATATTCAGAGAAACCCACTTGTGCAGAACTGAATTGAGCTAAACTGCATCATGCCCTAGGGGCATTCAAACAAAGAAGAAAAATGCAAAAGGACACCATTAACCTGCTGGTTCTAAGATCAGCTCAGTTCCACACATCAAGCAGAAAGCGCGCGCGCGCGCGCGCACACACACACACACACACACACACACACACACACACTCTCTCTCTCTCTCTCTCTTCACCAAAACTCCTCTCCTTTCCCCGGGCATGATTCAAGAAGCAAGCTACGTATCACCGACATCACAGACTTAACACAAGAAAAGCTTTCAGCTTCATTCCAATCGCAATTTTGAGTGAAAGATTAAATGGAAAAAAACCAAAAATACCTGCTGCACCATCCTGCTTCCTTTCTCCTCCATAAACTTAGCAGCTGTTCTTGTCCCACAGCACAAAGCATCTGCCCCAAGCACGCCTCAGTTACGAGCGAGGGTGTGCGCGCTGTGCAATGTGTGGATGATCGGGGTGTTGAGGAAGGTGGGGGGCTGAGGCCGCCTGGCTGACCTCCCCCTCAACATCTGACTGCTCCCAAAACCAACCCAGATGGCACTTTTTCTGCCAGGAAGGCCTGGCCCATCAATCACAGCTTGCTCCTCCTCTGGCTCCTACTCTCAGTTTCACAGCGCACCACTGAGCAGATGATTATATAGAGGAGGAAGGGAAAAAAAAAAAAAAAACCCACTGCTCGACCACATTAATAGCTGTTTAAAAAACATTAGAAATGCGATTCGATGCATCGCCTGGAGCTGGAATTTTTCATTACTAAACTAAATATATGGTATGCAAAGTTACAAAATCCAGCAGGGAGCTTGCTACTATCTTATTTTTTCTTAAGAGGGGAGCGCAAACATTCAGGGATAAAAGGGAAGAGATAGAGGAAGGATGAAAAAAGTTTAAAGAGATAGAGAGATAGCAATAGGTAAATTTTGAAAAATGCTGTGAGTACATCAGAGAGCATGAATTTGTAATAAAGCTGTGTGGTTAACTGCAAATCGATCTTAAAAATCTCATAACTGATGATGACTTGGAAGATTTTGAAATCCAGCTCTTTTGCAGACTGGCTGTGTAATCTTAGACAAGTTATTGTGATACTCCAAGCGCTAGTTTTTGCTTCTGTTTAATGGGACCAATGATGAGTAGCTTCACCATAATATTGTAAGGATCTAATTAAAAATCACATCACCAAAAACCACACACAGACACACACACACACACACACACACACACACAGGGCTTGGCTCCTAGTACACATTATGTAAATGAATTCATTCATTCACATTTAATGCAACGGTGAGCAAAATCCAAAACCATCTTTGTCCCTATAGACCTTACAGTCAAGTGCAGCAGCAGACTTCAAGAAACAAAAAATAAATACTAAGATGACCACAATATTCCAGGGATGACAAATGCTATCAAGAAAAAGTACAGGGGTCTTGCTTTCTCCTTTCCTTGGACTTTTGTCTTTTCATGGCTTATCGTTTTCTTCTCTCTCCCAGTGAGCAAAAACAAGAACTCATACAAAAAATTCCCCAGTGAAATCCCACATCAATGCCAAAGGCAGCCTCTTTATTTAAAGCTGCAAGTACTTTGTTCTTCCTTTATTATGAAAACTACAACAACCAGAGTGAAATGTCAAAATAATTTCAGTTATTATTTGCTCATGTCTTTCTTGCTTGTCAAGGGAGAGGTTTTGAGAGTCCCATGCACCGTTCCTACAGATAGCTGCTTATCACCAAGGCTCCTTGCTATGGAAAGAGAGATCTTCCCCTACTGGAGGGAATGGATGGGGTTTCTGAAGTGAATAAAGTTGTAATTAAATTGTATAACAGAGGAGGAGGTGAGGGTGGAAGAGACCGCCTGGAAGAATTCAACCTTTCTGCTTGTCTGTTTTGCAGGTTCTAGTTCAGGTGGCCCCTGGGCGAGGTTTTTCTTTTTAATTCCCAGCTCTTCAACGTTGGAAAGAAAATCTGGATACATAGTATTTGTGCCCGTCCTTACGTTTCCATTTCCAATCATACCTTGGGGATCTCTGCAATGCATCACAGAGTGAAAGTTAAAACAAGCAGCCCTTTCAGTTTCTTTAAAAGGATGTGTCAGCTCCCCTCTCTAACCACATAACCACAGAGGACAAGAGGCCCTGTCTCACAAGACTCCAGCTCAGTATGCGAGGACAGCAGCCATTTGCACAAACCATAAGCTCTTGTCCTCAACTGAGAAGCCAACTTCTGTCCTTCAACCTTGGAAAGAGAGACAAGACCAAGACGGACAATTCCCTGGTGAAAGCATTAATGTCCTAGGGAATAATGGAGAAAATACTCAAAAACAAACAACAACAAAACAACTGGCCGGGCGCGGTGGCTCACGCTTGTAATCCCAGCACTTAGGAAGGCGGAGACGGGCGGATCACTTGAGGTCAGGACTTTGAGGCCAACCTGCTAAAACTCCATCTCTACTAAAAATACAAAAATTATCCAGGCATTGTGGCAGGTGCCTGTAATCCCAGCTACTTTGGAGGCTGAGGCACGAGAATCGCTTGAACCCGGGAGGTGGAGTTTGCAGTGATCCAAGATTGCATCACTGCACTCCAGCCTTGGTGATAGGGTGAGACTCCATCTCAAAAAGAAAAGAAAAAAAAACTTAAATAGACAAAGAGTTAAAGAGTTTCAGGTGGAAACAATCAGATAGATGCAACAGAACATGGGTCCTTAGTCAGTGGAGCATGAGCTCCTTATGTATTCTTTTAAAAATAAAAGATTCCGGCCGGGCGCCGTGGCTCATGCCTGTAATCCCAGCACTTTGGAAGGCCGAGGCGGGCGGATCACGAGGTCAAGACATCGAGACTGTCCTGGCTAACACGGTGAAACCCCGTCTCTACTAAAATTACAAACAATTAGGCAGGCATGGTGGCGGGCGCCTGTAGTCCCAGCTACTTGGGAGGCTGAGGCAGAAGAATGGCGGGAACCCGGGAGGCGGAGCTTGCAGTGAGCCAAGATCGCGCCACAGCACTCCAGCCTGGGCAACACAGCAAGACTCCGTCTCAAAAAAAAAAAAAAAAAAAAGAAAAAAAATCACATTCCAAGGCTTCACACCAGACCTACTGCCTCAGAATCTCTGAGGGTGGGATCCAGGGATGGGCACTGTCAAAAGTTGCCCCAGATAGTTCTGATACACAATCCTGGAGAAAAATGTTCTGTGTTTTTTATTCTGTCAGTCTGATCTCTTAGGCTGTAAGACCCATGTAGGGGATCATCATACCAACATTCTTTAAATGAAATAATCTACACACATGAGAGAAGAATAAAATAGTTAAGAGTTTATATTGTTTCATGAAAACTTTATGTGGAGGAATGGGTTCAGAGTGTAAAATCTTTTATGAATTGGGGTAAAAATAAATAAATGGAAAAACACTATGATAGGCCAGGTAATTTCTAGTGTTACTATCTAACCTTTTAATACTGTGACTATGAAATCTAAGTCAAATATTGAGGCATCAAGAGCATAATGGTGAAACTATTGGCAAGTCATTCAACCTTTATGTGACCCAGTTTCCTTATTCATAAAATATAAATAGTAATATATATTATTCTTCACAGTGAGACTCTTACGATGTTTTAGAGGGAAAAATCTACTGGAATGTATTTTATAATCTAGAAAGTCCTGTATGCACATATGTCCCATTGTGGGGATAAAACTGATCCTCCTTCCAGTCCAGTGAAGTTCTTCCTCTGGAGAACCCAGGAAGAAGGGATGTGTGTTGGACTCTAACCTACTTTAGTGAATACTAAACTCATTATGGTACCTTTGGCAGATCACGTACCT
Source organism: Pan paniscus (assembly GCF_029289425.2). NCBI lineage: Eukaryota > Metazoa > Chordata > Mammalia > Primates > Hominidae > Pan > Pan paniscus. The sequence goes on along the minus strand of NC_073267.2, from coordinate 8,040,271 downwards.
CATTATGGTACCTTTGGCAGATAAGAAAACTGAGGTGCTAAACAAATGGAAAACACTTTCCAACACATGGATCTAGTACATTAGTAAGGGAAAGAACCCGAATTTTAACATAATCTTATTATGAGTCTTATTGAAGAATTCTTGTTACTGAATCCATAATAAGATAAAGGCAAAGATGGTGGTGGTGGTGATGATGATGATGATGATGATGGTGATGGTAATAATGGTGATGGTGATGATGATGTCTGCTAACGAGGAAAAGAAATCTTTTCTTGCACACCAATTATGAGCTGATTATTGTTCTAAGCACCAAGCATACAAAATTCAATAAAGTAGCTTTGCCTACATTACCTAATTTAACAAGAATCCAACGTACCGCGTATTTTTATCTTCTTTTTCAACCTAGGTGGGATTACTTGCTCATGCTCACACAACTTGTTAGTGTCAGGTACCCAAATCTGTCAGAATCCTACATTGTATATTCTTAAACACTTGGAGATGAATTCAGATCTGACCTCATTTAGATGAACATATAAACTTTTGTTCTGGTAACTATGCCAGCTTACAGAAATTTTTTTTTTTTTTTTTTTTTTTTTGAGACAGAGTCTTGCTCTGTCACCCAGGCTGGAGTGCAGTGGGGCGATCTCCGCTCACTGCAAACTCCGCCTCCTGGGTTCAAGCAGTTCTCCTGCCTCAGCCACCCAAGTAGCTGGGACTACAGGTACCCGTCACCATGCCCGGCTATTTTTTTGTATTTTTAGTAGAGACGGTGTTTCACCATGTTAGACAGGATGGTCTCGATCTCCTGACCTTGTGATCCACTCACCTCAGCCTCCCAAAGTGCTAGGATTACAGGCATGAGCCACTGCACCTGGCCAGAAAATTATCTCTTGAACAAAGAACTCTAAAGTTGTGCTGAAGCCATAATTCATAAAATCCAACAAACAACAAAGATGACAGAATCCATGTTACAGATTCCAGCAAAGCTACTTGTCTCATTTCACTTCTCTGGCTCAGTAGGGAAGCACAGAGAGAGGATGGAAGCCATCTTGCCATGGCTGACAAACACCAGCCCCAGAAACACAAGCCAACCGAGTGGGCGGTCGGCTTGCAGTGAGGAGGTGTCATGTTTGCAAAATGTTCCATCCTGATTTTCCATTTGGAGTTACAGAAGGCAATGGAGAGGCTGTTTTTCTCAACTCTTTAAAAGTCACTGACAATAAAATATTTATGGTACTCTGTACAAGTCAGAGACCTGGATATGGCCACTTCTGAGATGATAATTCCAAAGGGAAATATGTGCTTGGCCCTTAAAAAATTAGCGACATCCAGAACAAGTGAAGTTCCCAACCAACGGCATCAAGCACTTGGGAAGATGGAGTTTCTCACTTTTCCAGGGTCTCAGAGGACCCTGTCTTGCCATTTAAAACCTCTGTCAAAGTATGACATTATATACACATTTTGGTGTCCATCTCCAACTGGACTGTGAACTCTATGAGTATAGGAACCTTGTCTGGTTTCCTTTTTTTTTTTTTTTTGGTCTATCACTGTTGCCTCAAGCATCTCAAACAGTGTCTGAGATGCACACACATGCGAGCACACACACACATGTACAAAAGCATTCAAAATGTTTTGTTGAATAAAAAATGAATCCCAAGCTAGTCCCTTCATTTTTAGTAGTACTGAGACATGTTCTGACACAGTCAGCACCTCGGGGCACTGAGAGCAAGGTCAAAACCATCCACCGTTGCCCTGCATTACTGAAAAAAGTTTCCCCATTGGAATATCCTAACATTGCACTGAAGCATTTCTTGCTCGAAAGGCATGCTGCGTAGGGCTTCACCTGTCTGTTTGTGAAATTGCTGCAAATGCCTTATTATTGCCTGTTATTAATACAAACTAACAGCCAGAGCAGCTGGTATTCTTCCAGCACCTTCTAAGTATCAGACAATGTTAGTCACTATATATATATATATATATATATATATATATATAATCTCACTTCATCTCCACAGGAGCTAGAGTAATAAACTCATTTTTAGCACACCCACTTCACAGATAAGGAAACATAAAGTCTTGAAGTGAATAAGTGCAAATCCAGACCTCATATCTAAGTCTTTCGGCAACAATGAGGTCCTTTCCTTTATCTATAATTGACCTTTTTGTGGGCTGAGATAAGAGGTGATATTTGTGAGAGTTATGGTGGAACAATTCACCATAAAATATTTTTGAGACATTCTGACAAAGCCTTTTAGTATCCTAGGCAAAATTAGAGGTTGTCAAAAAGGCACAAGACTGTGTTCCTGCCACCCTAAGATCCAGAACCCAGGTAGGTTAATCATGTTAATGATGACAGTGTTACTTATAAAATTCTTGATAATAACAATAATACAATGAGAAGGGCTTAAGCCACATGCTTGCCACTGCCCTAAATGTTCTATAAATAGAACTTCCATCAATGCAACCCACAGCCCGACGATAGGGGCACAGACTTTATCTTCATTTGATAAATAATAGGCTCTGAGATGCTAAGAAAATTATCTCAGGTCATGATGGTTCCATGAAGAAATTTGTACCAACCCAATTCCGAACCCAGAGCCTAGCCTATGAGTGCCATTATTGTTAATTTTTTATTTTCAAATAATCACAGAGGTATAATTATACAGAAAGTTTCAAAAAATGTAGAAGAACGTCTTGGGTACCGTTCATCCATTTTCCCCCGTGATAACCTCTTGCATAACTATAATACACAGTCAAGACCAGAAAGCTCAGCTGTAGTAAGTACTTGGCTATCAATACCAACCAACCATCACCACTGCTATCCATTCCTGAGTGACAGCTGGGGCTGCCCATCACTGTCACAGATATACTTGTATGGACAGAAGGGCATATGGACAAGCAGAAAATCAAACCATGCAAATAAACATTGGCAAAAGTGAATTTTTGTAAGGGAAAGAACAGACAGATGCATTTTGAATCTTAATTCAATAAGGATTCTCCACCTCCTGGGTATGCGGGAAGCGTCAATCCTGAACAGACTTTCATAATCCATCTCCTTTCACCAGCCCACTTTTTCTGAAGGGGGAAAAGTTCTTGCTACTACCACCAGAGTAACATCAGTGTCAAATTCACATTCAAGATAAATTTAGATGACTTGTGCCATTGCTAATACTACTACATTTAACCAAATCCACAAGGGGAAAAGGATGGATTCTGTCCCCTTAAATACCTGACTTGCAGTTACCCTACAGATATAATTTGAGATAATATCACTGTGTGACTTATTCCATCATAGCTGTCCAGAGTATTCTCTGCCTGCTTCTAAAGGAGGAAACTGATAGATTGAATGTGACACAACTTTCTTTGTAAGAGAGGAAGTCCTTATACATACAAAGAGAACCAAATCGCTTAGAGAGACAGCAACTCTGCCATGAACGTTGCTGGCTACGGCATCCCACTAAGAATGTCACCAAGGATCTCTTGCTAGATTTGGAAAATTGGGAGCATTAAGTCACACTGACGAAAGGATAATCAAATACCCTTCCCAATGGGATTAGGTTACAGATGACAGAATGTTCTAGTGATGAGAAAAATAAACATTCTAGATACAAAGTAGTGCAAGGAGTGGATACCATAATCTTGGACATGGATACATTTAGAATAATTTATTTATTTTTTTTGAGACACAGTCTCGCTCTGTCACCCAGGCTGGAGTGCAGTGATGCGATCTCAGCTCACTGCAACATCGGTGACCCAGATTCAAGTGATTCTCCTGCCTCAGGCTCCCGAGTAGCTAGGATTACAGGCACCTGCCACCACACTTGGCTAATTTTTGTATTTTTAGTAGACAGGGAGTTTCACCATGTTGGCCAGGCTGGTCTCAAACCCTGACCTCAGATGATCTGCCCATCTTGGCCTTTCAAAGTTCTGGGATTACAGGCATGAGCCAGTACTCCCAGCCAATTCAGAATCATTTCTTCTTATAACACATTATAAAGTTTTCTACCCATCATAAAAGTTTATGCCTCACCACATGTATACATATGTAACTAACCTTCACAATGTGCACATGTACCCTAAAACTTTAAGTATAATAAAAAAAAAACAAGACAAAACAAAACAAAAAGTTTATGCCTCACTACCACGAATCAACATATCTTCTATTTCTTCTTCAGCCCCTTTTCAAAGCTGGGTACGTAAACATAGTCTAAACAATCCAATGGCTTTGTGGAGGCATGATATGGTGAAAACTTAGCAACTACCTGCCACCCCTACATTGTTTATAAAGAATGCACAAAGCCAAGCATCTGCCTGTATTTTTAATTATTCGATTTTCTTACATGAAACCAGAGATCTCCCCTAATGTTGTAAGCTCCTTAAGGGCAGGTGCTTGTCCATGTATCTTTAATGGCTCCCTCTTTTTCTTTCGCACATCGTAATCAGGTGTTTGACATGATAGATATCGGTTGGCTTGCATTCGCCTCACTTGTAGAAAGATGTCTGATCTGGTTACTGCAACAGGCAAAGACGATAAAATATGACCTTGTCTTTCATTGTGTGTTGCATAAGTTTTAGCCTCTCATAGTTTGCCAGCTGAAAAAAAAAGGCTGTCATAAAATGAATGATAGTTGGACTTGGAAGAAATGAAATTAGGAGAGATTGCCAGAAAGCAAGGGCAATGAACTGTCCAAATAGGCAAGAGCATGATACTCACGCAATTGTTTCAGGAGTTACGTATTGAGTATATGTTGGATGTCAGGGACTGTGCTATGTTTGGGGGCTACAGTGGTGAATAAGATACACATAGCCCAGGTACCTCTATAGCTACAGGCTGGCAGGAGTCATAGAATAGCCTAGAGATTTACAGTGCAATACGGTACGTGCCCAGAGAAGATAAATTTAAGAAACAAAATGATTTATCAGGTAAGGTTTTCCAGAAGAACTGATGTCTAACCTGATGTTCTTGAAGAGCAGGAAGCAGCCAGGCGGTAGGATATAGACTGACAAAACAATATGTAGAAAGGCCAATTGTAATGCTAAATGTTAGGACAGAATATCTCATAGTCTGAGTGGCAGAATCAAAGAAAACAAAGTAGAACAAAGCAATGAGGACATTTTCATAGAGTCATAGGACCTATAAAATACAGAGCTGGGCTGAAGACCTGGAGGCTACTGGATTGTAAATCTCTCAAAAGCAGAGACCTATGTCTGTCTTATAGGACAGCATATCCCCAGCACTATTGGAATGGCAAGCACAGAGTGAATGATCAAACACGATTTGATTAAATCAAAGAGTAAATGCAACAATGATACATGCCAAGATAAAGCTGTCTTATGCATTCCTTTGTCTTATGAATGGAAAGAAAGAGGAAGGGTAAGAACAGAGAGAGAGCTGATAATTTAAGCTACATTTTGACATTACCTTCTCAATGGAAGTAACTCCAATGCTTGAAATAGAAGAAATAAGCAGAGGAAACAGTAGTCACTTTAGGTAAATAGGACAAATGATCATTCTCTTCTCCATCACCATCATCAAAATATCTCAGCTGGGTTATATTAGTCTGTTCTCACACTGCAAGTAAAGACATATCTGAGGCTGGGTAATTTATAAAGGAAAGAGGTTGACTCACAGTTCAGCATGGCTGGAGAGGCCTCAGGAAACTTACAATCATGGTGGAAGGGGAAGCAAATATGTCCTTCTTCACATGGCAGCAGGAAGGACAAGGGCCGAGCAAAGCAGGGGGAAAGCCTCATATAAACCCATCAGATCTCATGAGAACTCACTCACTATTACAAGAACAGCATGGAGGTAACTGTCCCCATCATTCAATTACCTCCCACCGGGTCCCTCTCACGAGACGTGGGGATTATGGGAACTAGAGTTCAAGATGAGATTTGAGTGGGGACACTGCCAAACCATATCATGGGACAGGTTGTAAAGGTTATTGGGAGCATTTAAACATAATCGTTTTAAGCCTTACATACAATATTGAAAGAAAGTCAGAATGGGTATCATTCACATCTATTTAGTGGAAGAAGCTGAGAGCCAGGTAACTCAGAGAAATGCCCAAATCATATCTAGTGATACGAACCCTAGATGTATTTCCAATGCATCAAACTGTTCCCTAAGATTTTCATCTATATGACCCGACAAGTCTAGCTACAACAATAGGCTTAGATGCATGATGCATTTCTAGGTTTCCTCCATTTCTATCTCATAAACTTTTATAGGGGAATAAGAAAACTGAATATGGACATAACAGTTGAAACACAAAGTGGCTAGACCTCTCATCAGAACAAAGGGGAAATACAACTTCACTGGACTTACAAATTCAGTACAACCCAACTAAGCAGAAGCACACAGTATTGAAGTTCCTACTATTTTGTAAGTATGTTCATAGAATTGAAACCAAACAGTTCCATCTTGGCAAGTGAAGACCCAAGATCAGTAACTGACCCTGTCCCAATATGAGGATCTCTAAGCCTATACATCAACCAATGTCTCCACTTGAGACTGGAGAGTCTGTGCTTCTTCACATGATTAGCAGTGCATAAATACTATTCTTCCATAGCTAAGGATGTCTGATCTTTTAAGGACGTCTGCCTGATTGAATGCTGAGCCCAGTGGGTTGCAGCTTAGAGTACAGCAGGGCCTGGCTGACTGGAGGAAGAAGAGGTTTTGCATGATGTCAAGGTGTACTCAAGGAAAACCAGGGGTTTTTGGAAATATGGAAGATGTTTCCCTTATTGGTAAATCAGAGGGAAGAAGCACAGCAGTGAACAATGTTTTTTGTTTTTTTTTTTGCAGATACTCACAGTGTAGAAGTCTGGTCCAATACTTGTGTGCAACTTAGGATATTGTAGTTAATTGTCTCAACAACTGCGAAGTAGATAATGCTAAGGAAACTGAGGGTGATCGACATTAAATATTTCTAATTCAAAACACCACCAAAAGAAAGCCTTAATATATGTTGAGCTGTGATTCTGGTGCACTTACTTTTGCATAGTCTAACTACCCATTGGCTGCATTCATCCTCTTCACTTACTGTTTTTTCTCGTTTGATTTTTAACATGTCTATCTTCTTTAGACAGAATGGAAGATTCTTGGAATCCAGTCAATGTAGCCAAAAATTATCTTTATACTCAATTTTTATTTTTTCATATATCTGACTTGAATTTATTGAACACATACTGTTATTGGTTGAATTGTCTTATTTTCAAATTCAAATACTAAAGTCCCATCTCCCAGTATCTCAGAATGTAACCTAATCTGGGAATGGGGTCACTGCAGATGAAATTAGTTAAGATGAGGTCACGCTTGAGTAGGGAGCAGCGTGGGCTTCTACATCCATATGACTGTGTCTTATAAAATGGGAAAATGTGGACACAGATATGCACACCATCTGAAGATGAATGGGTGATGCTTCTACAACTCAAGGGATGCCAAAGATTGTCAGTAAACTTCCAGAAGATAGTAGAGCAGCATGGGGCAGATTCTCCTCCCAGCACTCAGAGGGAACCAGCCCTATCCACACCTTTGTCTCAGACTTCAGGCCTCCAGAACTGTGAGCCAGTAAATTTCTATTTCAAGTCACCCAGTTTGTGGTTCTTTGTTTTCGTAGCCCTGGGAAATTAATACGTCTATTATGTGCTAGTCACGGAAGACCTAGTATTGAGTGATGTCATTGTCTACTTCATGGAGTTTGAGGTCCAGTGATAGAAATGCAACAATTAGGTAAACAGCTAAGGATGTTGTGACACCTTATCCTTTTAATCTGTTGCTTATACACTAACACTTGAGAGGAGAAAGTTGGAGCACATGACAATTTTCATGCGACCTCATTTGCTCTCTGTGAAGCAGATATTGCAATCCTAGTCAGAGAGCTTTAAGAGCTTGCTAGATCTGCTTAAGCATTGTGGTTTCACCTTGCTGTCCTAACATGGTAGCCATTAGCCATGTGTGGTCATTGGGTGTTGAAATGTGGCTGGTCTGAAATGAGGTGTACTGTACATGGCAACTGCACGCCAGATTTCAGAGACGTCATACAAGAGAAAGAATGCAACATATCTCTTTAGTAGTGTCAGTTTGATTACATGTTGAATGGTAACACTTTGGATATACTGGGTAAATAAAATTATGCTTCGTTATATATTGGGATATATTTGCTTGAATAAAATATTGAAATTAAAATCACGCATTTTGTTTTGCCTTAATATGGCTACTAGAAAGTATAAAAAAACCCCACTACATATGTGATTCATATTTGTGACCATGGTTATATTTCTGTTGGACAATGCTAGTTATACTCATTGGTTCAGGTGTCATAGAGGCTGAGTTAGACCCATGTACACCATTAGCTAGTTCATTAACAGAGCTGAGATTGAACTTAGACTATTTAAATTTGAAGCCACCACTCCTTTACAATACCAAACTACCACCTTGGCACCAAACGTGAACATTTTTTGAAATGGACTTATGGAGATATATCCAGAACAGGGAAGCTTGATCTCCATCCCACCCCACACGCCACCTTTGTTATTCTTCATTTTACCTTTCTGCACAATTACAGCATCAACCCCAAGACAGCCTTCACAGAAGGCTGCTTCGGAACAGAACATAACTTTCACTTTACCAAATCCAACAAAGCTCCCAAGGCTCAGAGAATCTGTCTAAAGCACCTATTTGGGGACAGGAGAGGTAAAAGGCTTTTAAAAGCTTGTTTTAACTCTGTGTGAAATCAACTGACTAATATTTATACTGGGCAGCTTTCTGCAAAGATGAAATAAACTCTCTACAAATAGCCTACAGAGCTCAGACATTCGCTGTGTGTGAGGTCAGAGAAGGGCTCTTGAAAACACTCCAGTATGCAGAATGCTTAAGGCATCCGTAGACATTCTGAGTTAGATCTTGCTCTGCAAGGTTATCCATTGAATTTGATCAGAAAGAAACTAGTTTTTTTTAAAAGTCTCAGTGACACATGGTAGGATATCTTGCATTCATTGATTCATTCGAGATGTAGTTTTTGACTATATTTAGAAATGCACTACAGGTACCTTTATCCACTGTGTCTGGTTCCCAGTAGGTTCACAATAAGCATTTGTTTTTGCATTAATATAAAATACATTCAGAGATAAGAAAATAGTCCTGCTCTAATGCAGATTAAGATCTGGATAAAGAGAGATACCAAAAAATCGATGATCAAAGCAAGTGTCATGGATTTTATAAGTATAAATTATTATAGGGGGCAAAGAAGAAAGCTCTCAATTCAGAGACAGGAGGTATCAAATGCTTCTTAAAGGATGTAGCAGTTGAGAGGAATCTTGAGGAGATGTTGGAGTGAGTTAGGTGCAAATTCAAAAGAGAGGAAAAGCACACACTCAGCATCAGGGCATAAAAGAACACAGAAAACAGGATAATATGGCTGGAGTATAGGTGTGGTGAAGATTTAGCAGGAACTGGGGCTAGAAAATAAGGTTGTGGGCATAGGAAGAGAATCAGAAAATGACACATAAAGTAGTTTGGATTTGATCCTTTAAGTAACAGGAGGCCATTGAAGAGTTCCAGGCATGGGATTCACATGGTCAGATTTGTCTTAGAAAGACCACGCTGGCCACTAAATGGCTGGTCGGCTGGAGACAGGAAAAGGTGGGGACATGGAGAGAGGCAATAAAATGACTGTGGTCATTTAAGGGAGACGTGACAAAGCCAAGTGGAGACAGAGAAGCACAGATGAAACCAGAGGCTCACTCCCAGGACAACTTCTTCGCATCTGTATGGGTACCAATGGCTCTAATCCTAATTTTTTCAGTCCATTCTGTGTCTAGTGCAAAATAATTAATTTTTAAATTGGTATTTAAACAGGATTCTAGTGATTTATTTTTTATTTTCTAAAAGAAAATACAATTTGGAGCAATTACACAATGCAAACTGTTTTTTTTTTTTTTTCTGTTATGTAGTCTTTTCTATGAGAACACTGCAGTGGTCAAATTTAAAAAAAAAGTCTTTGTTAAGGTTTACACTGTTGGAATGTAAATACATTCAAGTAAACTGAGGCCTTGCTATGACCACTGAATGTGGACAAGTACTTGAACACACACTTTGGGGGTAGAGAAATGGTATTAATGATGATGATGATAATTAAACCCATTAATACACCCTAAGTGACTGACATCTATTACCTCATTACATCCCTATAAGGGCTCTGAGTTAGATATCACTATCCCCATTTGAAAGATAAGGAAACTTGGCCAGGCACAGTGGCTCACCCCCCTAATCCCAACATTTTGGGAGGCCAAGGCAGGCGGATCACTTGAGGTCAAGAGCTCAAGACCAGCCTGGTCAACATGATGAAACCCCATCCCTACTAAAAATACAAAAATTAGACAGATGTGGTGGCACATGCCTGTAATTCCAGCTACTTGGGAGGCTGAGGCACGAGAATCACTTGAACTGGGAGATGGAGGTTGCAGTGAGCTGAGATCATGCCACTGTACTCCAACCTGGGAGACAGAGCAAGACCCTACTTCAAAAGTAAAACAAAATAAAATAAAAAGGTGAAGAAACTGAGGCCCAGAAGGTAGGATGTGTGCACTGACTCACTGCTGATAGAGACAGAATGTGGACCCAGCCTAGTATCTTCCCACCACACCACGTTCTGTAGGATTTCTCTGGAACGTTCTTATTAGCTTCTTCTCTGTATGGAAGTACTTATGAAGAATCTACAGGATTCAAACATAAATTTAAATGAGGAACTTCAATGAAATTCTGATTTTCAAAAAAATAGTCTAGTATCTTTGAATGGACAAGAAAAAAAGTAATTTATTTTTTATTTCAATAGGTTTTTGGGGAACAGGTGATGTTTGCTTACATGAATAAGTTCTCTAGTGGGGATTTCTGAGATTTTGGTACACCCGTTACCCAAGCAGTGTGTAGTGTACCCAATGTGTAGTCTTAAAATAAATGTAAAAAGGTTTCTGAGACTTAAAGATGGAATTATATTAAAACTTGAATAAATTCTGTACATGCAAAAAAATGGACAAAGGTCACAAATAGACATTTCTCAAAAGAAGATATAAACACAGTCAACAAACATACGAAAAAATGGTTATAACCATCATCAGAGAAATGCACATCTAAACCACAATGAGATACCATCTCGCACCAGTCAAAATGCCTACTAGTAAAAAGTCAAGAAACAATAGATGCTGGTGAGGCTGCAGAGAAAAAGGATGGCTGATACACTGTTGGTGGGTGTGTAAAATTAGTTCAGCCACTGTGGAAAGCTGTTTGAGTATTTCTCAAAGAACTTAAAACAGAGCTACTCTTCAACCCAGCAATCCCATGACTGGGTAAATACCCAAAGGAAAAGAAATTGTTATATCAGAAAGACACCTGCACAAGTATGTTAATCAGTGTAATATTCACAACAGCAAAGACATGGAATTAGCCTAGGTGTGTATCAGTGGTGGACTGGATAAAGAAAATGTGGTATACATACACCATGGAATACTATGCAGCCATAAAACAGAATGAAATCATGTCTTTGCAGCAACATGGATGCAGCTGGAGGCAATTATCTTAACTGAATTAATGCAGGAACAGAAAACGAATATCACATGTTTTCATTTATAAGTGGGAGCTAAACATCAAGCACACATGGTCATAAATAAGGGAACAACAGACACTGGGGACTACTAAAGTGGCAGGAAGGAATGGAATAAAAAACTACCTATTGGCTTCTATGCTCATTACTTTGGTACAATATACCCATGTAACAATCCTACACATGTACCTCCTGTATCTAAAATAAAGAATGAAGATTTTATAATGCAAAAAAAAAAAAAGTAGATAACACAGTTCCTGATATTAAGGAGCTCAAGCATTTGGGAAGGAGAAACTTCTGCTGAGTTTTGGAATGAAAGCCACTTCCAGACTCAGAAGGCCTGTTGTTCAAATGCTGGCTTTGCCTCTTACCAGGTATATGGCTTTGAGTAAGTATCATGACCTTTTTGAGTGTTGGCTCCTCTCTGTCATAAGAGAGATACAAATTGCATACCCTTCATAGGATTATTTCTACAATAAATTAGGTCATGAAAGTAAATTTCTTATCACTATGCTGAACATCTCTGTGCTATTATTGCTGTTATTGTTATTTAAGAGAAGTGACTTGGATGGCCATGTGCAGGGGGTTAGGAAAATTTTCCAGAAAAAATAATCCATCAAACCCAGCCTGGGAGGAAAGGAGCATGTTGAGGGAGCAGAGAAGGAGTTTGACACATCACACCCATCATCACACAGCAGGCTAGGAAAATAACACACTAGCCGCCAACGGTAGGAAGGCCAGAGATGGTCTCCCCAAAGTGCACCTTTAAAATACTGAATTGAGCTTTGGTTCTGAATCACCTAAAAGCATTTAATGGGATGCTTGCCTGTGCTTCAGCAAGGACAATCTCATCTGACCACCATGCTCAAAACCAGAATTGCAATTGACAACCATCCCAGTCCAAAAAATCAGAAAGTCAGGCCATGTGAATTATCTCTTCTCACCTTTATCTATTATAGCTCCCCCACTAGACATTGCTAACTCATGACATACTGTTTAAGCCTCCATAACCACTCTCAGAGAAGAAATCATTCATCAGCAAATATGAAAATCTCAAAAAATAAAAGGTGCCATTGCTTATGAGTGTGGTTCTTCAAATAACTAAGAAATTGTTTTGACTTTCTATTTGAGAATGCAAAATTATAAGAACCCAAACTAAAACCAAGCACCTACTGGGATGATGATAATGATGATGACAATGATAATGATGATTTTATCAGCGTTCTATTGTTGTTATAACAAATTACCAGAAACATTGTGGCTTCACACAATGCAAACATATTCTCTTTTAGTTCCGATTTCTCACTGACGTAAAGTCAAGGTGTCACCAGGGCTCTGGAGGCTCTGAGAGGATCATCGGTTTCTTTGCCATTTTTGAGCTTCTAATGACCACCTTAATTCCTTACCTTGTGGTCTCTTTCTCCAACTTCAAAATGCATTACTCCAGTTTCTGATTCTGTTATTACATTTTCTTCCTCTCTGACTCTGACTCTACACCTCTGTGTTCCCCCTTGTAAGTACTGTTGTGATTACACTGGACTCATCTGGATACTATAGAATAATCTCTCCAATTCAAAAGAAATAATTCTCCTTATTCAAATCTGTCTGCATAGGTCCTTTTTCCATATAAAGTAACACTCGCAGGTTCCAGTGATTATGATGTGGATAGATTTGTGGGCGTTACTGAGTCTATTGCAATGATTCTAGGGGAAGACTGTCCAATAAAACTTTCTGAGATGACAGAAGTATTCCATATCTGTACTGTCTAACACAGGAAACTCTAGCCACGTGTAGCTGTTGAGCGCCTGAAAGGTAGACAGTCTGACTGAGTGTGTTAGTCTGTTCTTGAAATACCTGAGAATGGGTATTTTACAAAGAAAAGGGGCTTAAGGCTGGGCACAGTGGCTTCACGCCTATAATCCCAGCACTTTGGGAGGCTGAGGTGCGCGAATCCCCTAAGGTCAGGAGTTTGAGACCAGCCTGACCAACATGGTGAAACCCCATCTCTACTAAAACTACAAAGATTAGCCCAGTGTGGTGGCAGGCACCTGTAATCCCAGCTACTCGGGAGGCTGAGGCAGGAGAATCGCTTGAACCTGGGAGGCGGAGGTTGCAGTGAGCCGAGATCGCACCACTGCACTCCAGCCTGGGGGACGTCTCAAAAAAAAGAGGCTTAATTAGCTCATGGTTGGTGCCAGCATCAGTTTGGCTTCTGGGGAGGTCTCAGGGAGCTTTTACTCACGGTGGAAGGTGAAGCAGAAGCAGGCATGTCACATGGTGAGAGTCGGGGCAAGAGAGAGTGAGGGGGAAGATGCCATCCGCTTTTAAACAGTCAGCTTTCACAACAATTCACTATCGCGAGGACACCACCAAGGGGATGGCACTAAACCATTCATAAAAGAATCTGCCTTCATGGTCCAATCACCTCCCACCAGGCCCTAACTCCAACACTGGGGATTACAATTTGACATGAGATTTAGATGGGACAATATCTAAATGATATCACTAAGAAACTGAATTTTAATTTTATTTAGTGTCCTTTTAAGTAGCTACATGTGGCTAGTGGCTGTCATATGAGACAGGACAGTTCTAGGGTAGGTGACAGGCAGCTCTCATTATGTCGCCAAGCTTCTACAGTTCTAGGAAACTAAAGAATGATTATAGGGAAGTATCTGATCCCTTGTCACATAGTCATTTAAATACAATCACCACATCATTAAATTCACTAAGGTAGAAAAGTTGACCCCCATTTTTTCAGCACCAAGGACAGAAACAAAAAACTTGCTTAGCATTCTCTTTGCTAATCTGCATTCCTTTTATTTGAATTTTTACAACATTCTTATTGGTAAATGAATCTTAAAGAACTGAATTTTATGCCTGCTTAGGTTATGTTGGGAATTCCAAATGCAGAAGGCAGACAAAATCATGCTAAGTAGTCTGTTTATTGCAGAGTCTTTTTCCACCTTTTGGCATGGTACATTTAATGCTGAAAATTGAGCTCGTTCCACAACATACAAGCATGGAACACAGGATTCTGATGCTGGAAATGTGAACAAAGTAGGCTGAGTAGAGTTTTATCAGCCTAGGCGTTAGGAACATAGACTATAATCATCAATATTCAGAATGACAAAAAAGGAACACACAGAGTGGTACAATGAAAATTAGCCAGATTTGGAAGATTGGCCAGAGAAGTTGTAAATTACTAAAAATCAAATTCTTCCTTAAAATTCTGTTAAATACAAGGACATGTTTTTAAATATATATATATTAATTAGCTGGGCATGGTGGCATGTGCCTGCGGTCCTAGCTACTCAGGGGGCTGAAGCAGGAGGATTGCTTGAGCCCAGGAGTTTGAGGCTGCTGTGAGCCACAATCATGTACTTGCACTCCAGCCTGGGTGACAGAGCAAGACCCTGTTTCAAATAAAATAGATAAAATAAAGAGCCCAAATGAGGCATGTTCCTATTACATAAAGCAAATAATTTAGAGAGAGACAGAACTAATTCAAAAGATTGCCTTGACTCCAGCCCAAAGATCAGCAGGGAAGGGCCAAGTGATCTCTCAAAGGAATTCTGAAAATCAGAGGGATCACATCACCTGTCTGGCTGATGTTTGGTGTGTCTAGTCCTGCCTTCCCAGGCTGCTTCTGCTCACAATGGAGTCACAGCCCTTCAGCAGACTGAATCTTAAAGCAAAACCCAAGAAGAGTCCCTTACTAGGATATCAAATCAAGGCCAAAAACAAGATGACAAGTTGCATTAAATAGCAAAGCAATAGTGCAGGATTTACAGTCAACCAAAGTCGCAGATAAGGAGTGTTCCTGCGGAGGAAACCCCAAGAAAAAGGGATGTGGCAATGCCCGGAAAGCAAAGATGGGTAAGTGGGTGGTTTAGGAATTGGCTTCAGAGCGAATCTCATGATTTGAATATCTTAGCATAATTAGAGGGCTGATGACTTTATTTAAGAGCCAGATTGGTGGGTGCAGGTACGGTAAGAAGTGTGAGCCATTTGGTTGTCTCTTTAGAATCTGGAGTTGATGGATTTCTAGACCTATGACAGCTTTCAGAGTTTTCCAAGGGTGCTATGATGAAGAGATCTTCAGTGTTAGATTTTAGGCCACCTAAAGAAGATAAGAGATTGAAACAGTCTAAGAATCTATGTATTCTTAGGCTGATAAAGACACCCTAATGTCAGAGCAAAACAATGAGAATCACAGAGTAACAGCAGGTGCTGTTTCTGGGTAAGATGGTACTTGATTATATTTATTAGGTGGGTTTTTTTGAGACATGGGAAAGCTTGTTTCACCAAGACTAGAAGATAATGATCAATTTGAGGTTTAGTGAAAGCTATCAACACCCCCACCTCAACCAGAGTTGAACTTGGACTTATGAACTAGCACAGACCATAGTTACAATCTGTTTTCTTCCTCATAGTTCCTTCCACAAAGTAGAATTTGCTAACCCAAGTTAATGTGGGAGTTAAACAAGTCACAGTTGAATTTATTTTAATTCTTTTCCATTGATAGATGAAAATGGGGAGTAAAGGTACATTATCCATTCCTTCCATGTCAGACTCAACCCCTCTAATTAAGAAGACAGCCTGGCTGGCTAGAAAATTTTGAACTATAAACAGTGAAACTAGAATCATAGACCAATCCACTCTAGTGAGTAGCTACAAGCTCCAGTAGAGATTCTGCAAACCTAATCTCGCCAGGGATAGAGCCCTGATAGAGCTGAGCCTCCCCTAGTCTAGCAGAGCTAGCAGCTCCAAGATCAGAAACTGCACACTTATCTATTATGAACGCCTGAGCTCTTGGAGAGACAAAGTGTCATTCTTTTCTCAGTAATGAGAAAAGCATCTGCCTTGAACAAGGGGGGAAAAAAGTCAAATCAGACATTTCTGCCAATTTATTATGGCTCAGAAGACTGAAGGAAGTTCTGCAGCCTCCTGCATTCAGAAGGCACATGGCAAAGATGTTCACTAAATGTAGCTGGGACACAGATTTAAAGGGGGAGCAATCACAGAGAAACATGGGGAGACACAGGTCTACCTTTCTGTCCATTCAAAAGGAGCATTTTGGAAAGAGACACATCTGAAGTAAGATCCCTAGAATGACATTCTTTAAAATCTCTGACCAAGGAAAATTCACCTTAACTTTTAAAACCATTGTACATGCATCATTAAAAGGTGGAAATAAAATGTTATCTTGGTGTGCAAAAGTGTGGATTAAAGATAATATGCATAACTTAACTGGGCGTGGTGGCTCACACCTGTAATCCCAGTGCTCTGGAAGGCTGAGTTGGGAGGATCACTTGAGGCCAGGAGTTGAAGATCAGCCAGAACAACATAAAAAAAAAATGGTCTCTACGAAAAATAAAAAACAATTTGCTGGGCATAGTGGTGTGTGCCTGTAATCCCAGCTACTTGGGAGACTGACGTTGGAGGATTGCTTGAGTCCGGGAGTTCGAAGCTGCAGTGAGCTATGATGGTACCACTGCATTCCAGCCTGGGCAGCAGAGTGACAGAGCAAGACTCTATCTCAAAAATAAAAAAAATAATAATTCTCTCTCCAAGCCTCAAAATAGTAACAGCAAAAGAAACTACAACATAAGACTATTTTGAAGATTAAATGGGATTAATACATAAAGTACTTGGCATTAGGACCTGGCACATATTAAGAGACTAATATTCGCTATTTTAAGAACAATTATTAAATACTTGCCAAAAGGTACCTCAGGCAGTTCCTGTCATTTAGTAAATGCTTAACCAAAGACTTGCTTTTACATTACTTAACCATTAATACTCTTGAATTTAAAAAAAGGTATCAGTTACACGTTCCCTAAAATTACCTAATAGGGCAGACCTAGGAGAAACAAAAGGACAAACAGTGAAACAGAGACAGACAGAGGCAGAGAAACAGAGAGATTTGGACAGAATGAGAAAAATGAAGACAAAGCCAGACACAGACATGGGGAGACAGAGACGCTGAGATTCACAGCAAGATTTTATAAAGATAGAGATAGATGCATAGGTAGGTAGATATAATGACAGAGCAATAGAGAGATTAGAGAGATAGATAATGGATGAATGTATACATAGATAGTGGACATGTGAAGTATATAGACTGATGGATTGATGAACGTATAGACAAACATAATGATAAAATGACAGTAGATAGGTAGAGGATGAATGTATAGATAGATAATGGATGTGAGAATGTATAGATGGATAGATGGATGGATAGATTAATGTATGGATATGTATAGATAGATGTATACATATACAAATGTATACAAATGTATACATATACAAAAGTGATAGGTAGATAGTAGATAGGTGGATAATAGATGAATGTATAGCTAGATAAGGGATTTGAGAATGTATAGATAGATGGATAGATGATGGATAGATTGATGTACGTATAGACAAATAGAGTGATAGGTAAATAGTAGATAGGTGTATAATGGATGAATGTATAGATAGATGATGTCAGAATGGATAAACAGATGATGGATTGATGTATGTATAGACAGAATGACAGGCAGATAGTAGATAGGTAGACAATGGATGAATGTATACATGGATAATGAATGTATGAATGTACAGAGTGATAGAATGATAGATAAACAGAATGATAGAATGATAGCAGATAGATAGGCAGACAATAGATAGATACAGAGGTCCATATATATCTGTACATAGTTGTATATCTAAATGTATATCTATCCAACTCTCTAGTTATAATAAAGGAGAAAAAGAAAAGGAGAAAAATGCAGAGTGAGAAAGGGAAACTGCACAGCCATCCCTTTCACCATGCCAGAACAACACCAGGCTAAGCATGTATGTGGAGGGAGCTGAAGCCACTCCTGCAGGGATGAGCACGCTGCAGATGAAGATGTGAGCAGGACCAGCTCATCAATCACAATCACGCAGGGACACACTAGCACGGCAAGAGGATTAGCACTCCAGCCTGCTCAGGTCTTTTCCCTCTAACAGCATCTCTTTAATTAAACATCATCTCCAGTGATTACTTCTGCCGAGGTGCCCCCTTCATTCACAAGGCCGGCCTCTTGTAATCTAGGCTCCAGAGTTAATTAGAAAAGAGGCCCTGGAAAAAAAAAATCCATTCCAAGAGTGGGAATCCCTGAGCAGAAATTATCGGACGCTGGTAATAAAGATTTGCATTTCCTTGGAATTGAGATTGACTGTTAAATGGCCTTCATTAAGCTGCAGCTTTTTTTCTACCCAAGACCTCTCCAATAAAGCTATCAGGATCTTACTGAAGAGGCTGTTAGGTTGTCCAAGTGCTGAATGAGGAGGCACTTTTACAAGCTGCATCCGGACTACTCTGGAGAATGTGTCTGCATGGAGAGGTTTGAATGCATGTGTGTGTGTGAGTGTCTGTGCGTGTGGTGCTCGGTCTCAGTGCGTGTTTCTATATGTATATGAACAGGTGCAGGAGTGGATAGTCTACTGCTTATCTTCGTGCATGGGAAGAGAGACGGCAGATGAGAATTCTGAAACATGGAAAGACATTCCCACTTTAAGGAATGTTCATCCATTCATGCATTTACTCAACTAATATTTAGTGCTCCCCTATTTCACGGAGGTGAAATTCACTGTGCTGGGCATATAACAAGATGAATTTCTCAACTGCATGAGGAGTGCCTTTCAGTACAGGAGACAGGACACTGACACATAAACATATTGATATGAAGTACAATGACCCATACATGTGATGAGTATGAGGGCGTGGAGAAAGACAGTGATGGGGCCGCTATTTGAGATAAAGTAGTTGAGGAAGGAGTATACCATGTGGATATCTTGGAGGAAACAAGGTGAGGCAGTGGGAACTGCAAGTTCAAATGCCTGAAAGTGGGCAAGGCGCAGTGGCTCACACCTGTAATCCCAGCACTTTTGGAGGCCGAGGTGGGCAAATCACCTGAGGTCAGGTGTTCGAGATCAGCTTGCCCAACATGGCGAAACCTCATCTCTACTAAAATTACAAAAATTAGCTGGGCATGGTGGCAGGTACCTGTAATCTCAGCTACTCGGGAGGCTGAGACAGGAGAACTGCTTGAACCCGGGAGGCAAAGGTTGCAGTGAGCCGAGATTGTGCCACTGTACTCCAGACTGGGTGACAGAGCAAGACTCCATTTCAAAAAGACAAAAACAAATGCCTTGAAGTGAGAATTGTGTTTGAACTAACTGCAGAGTGGCAAGGAGGCTGAACAAAAACAGGAGGTGACGGATGCTGAAGAGGCAGGCAATGTTGGAACCCTGACTATTGCATAGCTTGTCTCCTAGTAACGGCCTGGATCTCTGTCTAGTCCCCTAGACCTCAGCTGAATGACTTGCTTCTTAGCATCTGCTCCAAAATGGCAGGAGATACCACCCAGATCATAACACATACCTTCTATCAAGCCTGGGTGCCATTAAATGAGCTCGTCATGTGAACTGGACACTGTGAATGCCAGGTGCTTTGCTCGCCTTCCCCTGAATCCTCAAGCCACTCTACAGGGGAGATGCTGTTATTATGTGCAAGTTATGGATGGAGACATAAAACCAAGAGAAGTTAAGTGACTGGCCCAAGGTAAGATTAACTGGACAAATCTAACTGTCCACATAGAAAAGACACAAGTCCGGGTACCATGGCTCACACCTATAATCCCAGCACTTTTGGGAAGCCGGGGGACAGGGTGGATCACTTGAGGTCAGGTGTTCGAGACCAGCCTGGCCAACATGGTGAAACCGCATCTCTAACAAAAAAACAAAAATGAGCCAGGCGTGGTGACAGGTTCTCAGGAGTACTGTAGTGCCAGCTACTCAGGAGGCTGAGGCAGGAGAATCACTTGAACCCGGGAGTCAGAGGTTGCAGCGAGCTGAGATCACACCACTGCACTCCAGCCTGGCCAACAAAGCAAGACTCCATCTCAAAAAAAAAAAAAAAAAAAAAAAGACACAAACACACAAATACCCACAGACAGTACAGTGAAGTTGCAAACACACCAAGTGGTACCAAAGAAGAAGGATCAGAAATTATTTTTTCCTGTAAAGAGCCAGACAGGAAACACTTTCAGCTCTATGGGGCATACATTTCTGTTGACACAACTCAACTTCACAGTTGTAGCAAAACAGCAACCATGAACAATATGTAAATAAATGGGTGTGGCTATGTGCCAATAAAACTTTATTTACAAAAATAGGTGGCGGGCCTACAGACTGACACTTGCTATTAAGTATAAGCTGATAACCAAATGCCAAGTGGACTCGGAGAGCCATAGAAGATAGTCAAGGGATTTAATATTCAGGCATGATAGAGTTGGGAAATATATATATGTACATACATTATGGATACATATACATTATATATGGATGTGTTTCACATAATAACAAAATAGATGTCAGTTAGGCACATGTTTAGATAGAACAATCTTCCATTTAAAACCTCTCTTTATAATCTTGAGGTATAGGCTCTTGCCTGGGGGAGTAGGGACAAGCCATTTGGGGGTTGAGAACTGCTTCAGCCCAAGACAAAGGCCACATCCTCAGCTCATTCACCTCATTCCCTGTCATGTTACAAAACTAAAAAAAGCACATGTGGGAGGTTGAAGCATTCAGTTGGATTCAAGGAAAACCTATTGAGCATGTTAATCTATTTGTAATTCAACAAGGAGAAAATAAAAGTACAAGGTAAACTGCAGAGGATGGTAAAATGTCTTCCAGAAATGTATAAGCAACAGCGCATAGCAAGGCAAAGCATTAAATAATCACTGCGTGGTCTGCCTGGAAACATGAGGGAAAAGCAACACGCGAGTGTGCACCTGTGTGTGCATGCATAAACAGAACGAGTCATTACAGTTGTAAAACAAAATAACAGGTAGGTCAGTGAACACACCTGTCCCTTGATTATTAACTAATGTGTCTATAGCAGGTGGAAACAACTTCCTACATGAGGGAATAAGACTTCTCTTTATCTAAGTCAAGTCCTCTGTTATTAAAAAAAAAAAGTGGATTAATGTTGGGGAACATAAGCCTGCATACAAATTTTGATATGCAAAACATAAAAATGCAACTGAGTTATGAAAACCCAGACAGTATCTCTTTCCTCAATAGTTTTGAACAACTTGGGGCATATGGGTTGGGACAAATGTCTTGTTTACTTTCCTGATACTGACAATATCCTTATTCATCTGATAGCCCAAAGGTGGCCATTAAATCAGAAAAAACAGAGCCCAGAGGATATCCATGCTAGTTAGATACTTAACAATATAAACATCTGGGAGCTGTTCGAAAAATACCCAATGCCGGCCAGGCACTGTGGCTTATGCCTGTCATCCCAGAACTTTGGGAGGCTGAAGCGAGCGGATCACCTGAGGCCAGGAGTTCAAGACCAGCCTGACCAACATGGTGAAACCTTGTCTCTACTAAAAATACAAAAAATTAGCCAGCTCTGGTAGTGGGCGCCTGTAGTCCCAGCTACTCAAGAGGCTGAGGTAGGAGAATTGCTTGAACTCAGGAGGCAAAAGCTGCAGTGAGCTGAGATCGTGCCAGTGCACTACAGCCTGGGTGACAGAGTGAGACTCTATCTAAAAAATAAATAAATACCCAATGCCACATTGCCAGTGGAAAAGCAAAATGGCACAGCCACTTTGGATAACAACAATAATGGTATCCTAGAATGTTAGATCTGAACTTACCATGTCTCCCAGCATTTCTACTTTGAAGGATTTATCTCCCCAAAATGAAGACATGTGTCCACATAAAGACATGTACTCAAATTCCACAGCATTCTTAATAGCCAAAAACTAAAAACAAATGTCCATTAATTGGTCCGTTGAATGGATAAACACATCTTGGTATATTCCTACCGTGACGTACCACTCAGCAATGAAAAGGAACAAAATGTTAATATGTGCAACAATTATGGCTGAATCTCAAAAACTTTATGCTCAGGGAAAGGACTCAAACAAAAAAGACTCTGCACAGTATGATTCCATTTATTATGAAATTCAAAACAACAGGGACAGAAAGCTGATTAATACTTGCCAGGGGTTAGGGAATGGGGGGGCAGAATAGACTGAAAATAAAGCGTAAGGAAACTTAAGGTCAAGGAACTGTAGTGGAGATTGTGAGATTGTATATAATCATCAAAATTCAAACTGTACACTTAAGTGGATGAATTAGATTGTACATAAACCATCACTTAATTTTGAAAACATCTGATGCGCAGCCTCTGCTATAAACCAGTTAAAGCAGAATTTCCCAGGATGAAAAGTATTTTAATTATTCCCAGGCCTGGCTTTTAACTCTGGATGCAAAGCCATACAGCCCCAGTAACCTGTTGTTTTGGGTAGCTGAACTTATACCCAACTCTGGAAAACCCACCTTTAAAATACCAATATTTCCCAACCTATAAGATAAATAAGCAAATATTCTATTATCAGCCATCCCAATAAGAACACTGTCCTTTCTGTATCCTCAATTCAAACCTCCACCCTCAGGCAGTATGTCTGTAGATAACAAGGTTGGCATCCTAGGAAAGGTCTGGATATTAAAGATATACAATGTCCACCACACACTAACTGCTTTTTAGGTCCAAGACACCACAAAGTGCTTATCTAATATCCTCATATTTTTACATGACACACATTATTACCATCTTTCACAGGTAAGGGAAATGAATCTAGAAGAGATAAATAACTTGCCCCAATTCACAGGTTCAGTAAGTCTGATCTGGGATACGACAACAGGTCTGCCAGATTGTGAAGCCAACGCTCTTCGTCAAGAACCCAAGTATTGCAACGATTTACTTTAGGTCTCTCACAGCATCCAGGAGGGACCCAAAATAGTTTGATGAGTCTATTTCCGCAGTCACATAGTAGGTGGTTAATAAATATTCTGCACTGCTCTGCGATCCCAATTCCAGCACAGCCTTGGTACAGTTGGAGAAACAGTTCTTCTAACTTGAGGAAGGTGAATAAAAGGGTAGCACCTTTTAGTGATGAGGGTGGCTTCCCTCTCCTCCCACGGTGTTCCAGGCTGAGGGGCCCAGGTTCATGACCTGGGAAAATCAGCTGACAATCATAGGCACGTTTTCAGATCTCCCAGCCAGGTTAAGGTCTTTTCCAACCCAGGATAAAGTCAAAAAGGGAGTTAACTGCAGCCAAAAGCTGCCCCCCTCTCAGTCTTTGCTTCTGCAACATCTAAGCCCATCTCCTGTACATGGTGTTCAGGATTTGGGGACAGAACATCCCGAGCTTGTGGGAGGACTCATTTACATAGAGGTGGGTAGGCAGGGGCTTACCAGCACATCCAAGAACATAAGCAAATACGCCCAGGAAGGAAAATTCCTTCATCATTGTGGATTCTAACTGCAAGCAGGGGAGCCTCTCCCTGATAAGAAATGCCTGTCACAGCATCTTCTTCCTCCTGGGTTCTCTTGGAAAGCAGATCCAGAATTTGTGTACCTGAGGCTAGGCAATATCTTCATGACTGCTTTCCAAAAAAAAAAAAAAAAAAAATCCCAGGCAATCAAAGGGAAGATGCATGCAAACTCTTGATTTAAGAAAAAAAGAAGAAGAAGAAGAAGAACAACAACAACAACAACAACTGGGGGGAAATGGAAGGAGGGGCTGAAGAGGTACAAGGAGAAATTCAGGAATAAGGCTATGGCTGGCCCTGACGCAGCAATCACTGTCAGCTCTGTGGACTGAACAAGCCTCTTTGAGCCTCATTTTTCTCACCCGTAAAGTGGGACGGTAACCCCTCCCTAAAGCACTTCGTAGAGTTACTGCAAAGATAGAATTAATGAGGATGATTGTAGCTGACAATGTTTGAGCTCTTACAATGCAATGCACCGGGCACTGTGCCCAGCGTTCTGCATATATTAGATTGTGTAACCCTTCATGCAACACAATGGGATAGATGCTACAAAATATTATTGTTATGACTATAGAGCAGGAGGACTTGTTGCTATGATAACCATCACTAGCCCTTGCTATGTGTGGACGCTGCACGACTTGATTTGTAGGGAATACAGATCGCCCCGACTCAAGACTTTTCGACTTTACAATGGTGTGAAAGTGAAATCATTCAGGAGAAACCGTATCTCGCGTTCTCATAATAACCATTCTCTTTTTCACTTTCAGTATTCATGAGATATTCAACACTTTATTGTAAGATAGCCTTTGTGTTAGATGGTTTTGCCAAACTACACACTAATATAAGTGTTCTGAGAACTTTTAAGGTAGGCTAGGCTAAGCTGTGATGTTGAGTAGGTGAGGGGTGTTAAGTGCATTTTTGACTTATTATGTTTTCTACTTATGAAGGGTTTATTGCAGTATGATCCCATCCTAAGTCAAGGAGTATCTGTAGTTCATGTCATACTCAAAGCATTCTTATAAGGTTGGTACAAGGAATACCAAATATGTTTTCAATAGAAGATATTGTTATTTGCTGTAGTTATCTGCAAGATTCCTTCAGGGATTTAATAGCCCTTAGTCATCTGAAGGGTAAGTTAACTTTCAAATCAGCCTAGCAGCAAGTAACATCAAATTAAGGTATGATAGATTCTTGCTAACTCACCAAAACAGAGTAATTTGCACTACAGAGGCATCCCAATATTCCACCAAAGAAGAACAATTTAGATTATGAGAAGTATCTGAATAATTTAGCAGCAATTTATATCTAATATCACCTGAAATATGTGCATAAATTCTACAGCAATATCTACAGAAATATCCACAAGTTTACACATTATATAGATAATGTGATTTCTATTATTCACAAAACTGTAAGCACCCTGAAGATGGGGGCTCTATGTTTCTTGCTGTATATTTTATCCCAAGCACTTCTGAGTCCTTACTCTGTTCCATTTATGTTACTCAGTTTCTAATCCAGACAGCCTTGTGGAGTATGTGGCACCATCCTCATTGAACAAATGAAAAAAATAGGCTCAGAGATGGAGGGCAACTGTCCAGATGTAAGGAGCAATAGCAAGAGCTAGAATTCAAGCCCAGGATGTTTTGTCTCAAGAGCTAGGGTTCTTTGGCCATATCACTTTGATATCATGCATGGCAGGTAGCAGCCCTATAAGCTGTGGAAAAGACAGTAGCATTGAGTAATTCACACTACAGAGACCCTTGCCCCTGCCCCTCCCTCCCAGGTCCCCCGCATCCCCTCAGAGGGAAGCAGCCCCAGGAGGACAACTTTTATCCAACAGGCTGTTTCAATTCCCAGCTGCTTTCTGCTTCCTCCATAAGTGCCAAGGCCCAGCAGATCATTAATTACGACTTCTCACAAATGGCTTCCCACATCCCCTTGCAGTCAAGCCTGTGCCCTCGGAGGGAAAAGGATTTCTCAGCAGCAGAAAGTGGCCTGTGCTTCCAGCTCCATACACAGCTCTCAGCACTGCACTTGCTCATGCGGCACCAAGGCCTTCAGGCAAGAGGGAATCCGCAGATGAAAATGAGTCCACGCTTGAAAAAAGGAGGTGATGGAAACAGGGCTTGCAGCTTTCCCAAAGTAAATACCATATATGTATTTTTTTAAACGGAGCCGGTGACAATTAGAACAAAGAACTAATAATTCTATCACACATTTATTTTTCTCAAATGTCTATTGCATTCACTTTCTCATTTGTGGAAACGAGAAATTTTCTGAGCAGCTACTATATACTAGGTGTTATCTCTCTTAACCCTCTAAACAGTAAAAGGATAGTGCTACTAGCTCAGGTTGAAAGAGAGGGAAACTGGGATTGACAGAAAACACAGAAGAAGGACTAGATGTCAGATCTGTCCTTGCTCTAGCCAAAACCCTAAGTTGCTTCCCCAGGCCCAGTGCTGCAGGCAGAACAAGATGAACATCCCCTCACCCAAAGCTCAGAAAACTGGAACTTAGAGAGTGTGTGTAGATGTCCCAAGACACACAGGCTTAACAAGAAAGGCACAAGATATTCAGCCTTCTTTAAGAACATGATAATCAATAGCTCACATAGACTGTTCAGAAGAAAGGCAGTTGTTTACTGAGTCAGCACATGGACATCAGGTGGGAACATCAAGCTGGAACTGGCACCTATACGTCGGCCTCACTTCTGACCAAGCGCCAACATTTGCATTTTCCTAGGAATTTAATAACGGTTGCTGACACAAATTGGGAAGGGGGAAATCTCAGATAAAAACTCACATTTAAGCTGAAAATGTCTATTATTAAAACAAATTATTGAGGGATGTTCTGGGGAAGACTCTTCACATCTAGCTTTGTTACAAATTCAACATGCTGGGGAGAATGTGGAGCTGATGCCACTATCACACTAGAGAAATTCCAGCTACAATCACCTACACCTGCCCCCACTCCAGGTGCCCCACTTCCCCTCAGAGAGAAGCGGCCCCAAGAGGGGTTAGACTTGAAGTGGAACAAAAGCAGAAGAAGCTGCATCCTTCCATCTCTGAGCTGTGGTTAGATGCACAGTACCTGTTTCATGCTTCACACCCCAGGCCCAACCAGCTACCTTCACCCAGGAAAAGGCAGGCTCCTGAGTCCTTTCCCATAGACAGCAGCTCAAGGGACTTCAGGTGTCCTGCAAGCAAGGAAGGGCTGAGAAAAGGGCAAGCAGTGTAGAGTAAAATACCTGGGTTTGGGCCAGGCACCCCGGCTCATACCTGTAATCCCAGCACTTTGGGAGGCCAAGCCAGAGGATACACTGAGCCCAGGAGTTCAAGACTAGCCTGGGCAACAAAGTGAGACCCCATCTCTACAAAACTATACAATACAATAAATTAGCCAGTGTGGTGGTGCATGCCTGTAATCCCAGCGACTCGGGAGGCTGAGGCAGGAGAGTTGCCTCAACTCGGGAGGCAGAAGTTGCACTGAGCCGAGATCACACCACTGCGCTCCAGCCTAGGCAACAGACCGAGACCCTGTCCCTAAAATTAAAATTAAAAAAAAACAACAACTGGGTTTTGATCCACTTCCCACCACTACCTGAGTGCATTCCTGCCTATGACTCCACTTTCCTGTTTGTGGATTAGGGATAAACTCTTCTACTCTCTCACAGTGGCTGGTACGTCTAAGTGAGATTATGTCTGCAGAGAGGCTAATACCGTGTTTGGTCCACACAGGAACAAACGAAATGATGGTACTCTCCCCTTTATTCATCGAATTAACAAACTAGCCCCGTTCAAGATGCAACAGAGCTATTTCAAGGTGCTCGACTCAAGCAAAGGAGGTTTTCTACATCCTCAGGGTATTGTTGGCATCTAGACTAGATCCATTTATTTAGCAAGTAGCACACAAATCCGGCAATAAGCGGAGTCAGTTTTGGGTTACTTTTAGCTAAAAGGAAAGCAAATGGACTGAATTTTTCATATTCAGAGGTTGAGGTTTTTGTTGCATATAGTGAAAAGCTGGCAAAAGTGGCTTCTGAAATAAGTTGAATCATTTATAATGGTGACCAATTCAGTCTGTGTCAGAAATCATCTCACTGTGAGGTGTGCCAACGCCCAGCATCAAGGACCTCAGGGTTAGAAGGAACTTCAGACATGGTACCAGGGACTCCCCCTCTCTAGCCTCTGCAAACTGCAGCCCCTGCTGTGAACACTAAAGCACTTTCTCTTCAGCAGCTCAGATTGCTACACTATTTCTCTAACTCTCCTCCCACTCCTCACTCCCTTAAAAAATCTTTCCCTTTAGATGTATTTTTTTCCCTTGGGCCACCTGGAGTAAAGTCTACCTTCCTCTTTCTATCCCTTTTAGCTATCTGAACAAGGTGACTCTCTGCCCTCTTTGTGTTCTCTTCATTCTACGCAATGATAGTTCTGTCAGAATATGGAAGACTACATTACATGAAGGTAGCAACATTTTCTATATATTCTGGGTAAAGTGAAAAGCTGTCAAAAAACTTTCTTTTACAGATGCATTCTAACAAATTCTGATTATTTAAAAACATATGGGATTCAACTGCACTCCTTAATCATCGGGTTGCAAGTGCTTATCCATTTGAAATGCACTTATTCGATTTGGAGTTAATTTTCTCCATGGCTTTAAAACAGTGTAGAGAGAAGGAGGAATTCAAATTATATACTTATGAATCAAAGTCAAAGTCTCAATTATGTGTGGGAGTGCCAAGGTTCAGATCAAGCAATAAACAACAAGATGCTTTAAGATGTCTTTGTTAGACTCTGCTGCCAGCCCTAGGAAAGCCCTCTGATATTATCTCTGCATTTTTCGAAGATTTTCCTAGACTCAGGGTCTATTT
Source organism: Pan paniscus (assembly GCF_029289425.2). NCBI lineage: Eukaryota > Metazoa > Chordata > Mammalia > Primates > Hominidae > Pan > Pan paniscus. The sequence goes on along the minus strand of NC_073267.2, from coordinate 8,011,411 downwards.
TCCACCTACCTTCCCCCCAGCCGTGTGGTTATGGGAAGATAAGGGAAAGGTCATATTTGCAGTGGATGATGTTGCATCCAATGCCACCTTGAAGTCTGAGGCTAGTCCCCAGGGCCCAAGGAATTAAAACCAATGCAGTGGACTTGACTTGCATGTCGTTACTACCATCCTAATAAGGTGAGAGCAGCTTGGGGGTCCCAGGAACACGAAACTCAGGCCTTGCCATATGGAGCCAGCCGGAATCTGTCAAGTTCGCTTAGTACATTTTCTCTTTGGGGAGTCAGCCAGGCAATCACATTCAGGGGGAAGAAGGGAGAGGCAAGGAATGTGGGCAGGAAGGGGCTGTTGAAATATCGGAGTTAATGCTGATGTAAAACCAGATGCACAACCACCCCCCCACCCCCCACGGGTAAACCCTCTTTTCATAGACCCAAACTGGAGCCCAGGTCCTGACAATGATTTAGGACTGTTTGGGGATACAAACTAAAACAGATGATATGAATATATGTATTTCAGGAAGAAGTAATAAGCCTGTGTCTCATTGCCGGTGGATGAACCATATTTGCATCGATGTCTTATTTCTGCCCTGAACAACCCAAGAGACAGATATACCAATTTTAGCATCCACAAGAATGCCATTTATTTGTAGTTGGTTTTGTGATTCTCATGTGTGACAGGTCTTAAGAACAAAAAGTAGTGAGAAAAAAAGGACAGAGATGTGGGGGAAGGAAAATAAAGAAACTTGCTGTTAAGGAACATGTTACCCACGGTTCCAGCCTGACAGCAAGTGTTAGATACACTTCCCAGCAAGGAAAGGAGAGCTAGGACTCCACACCAATGCAATTGCACTATGATGGAGGGGTGAGGATGAGGGCAGCTTGGTAAAGCTTTGGGGGAAAAAGCCAGAATTGAAAATGTAATCTCCATTTCATACTTATTGCCGATATTCAGCATAAAAGCAATGTTAGCCCATTCAATGCAATTTATATGCAGCCTCATACATCTTTGCAGGGATTTTGTGGGGAGACCAAATCCTACTGACATCCCCTTGTCTCGTGGTACAGATTTGCAAGGATACAGAGCAATGCTTCAGAGGGGTCTTTCTGGGGAAATGAAGTGAGGGATTTAATTTTGTACAGTTTATAGAATGTGCCCCAAAGGTGAAATTTCCAGGCATCTTTATCCCTTGGAGATGCCGAAGACTTCATTTCAGAATGTTACTCATTTAGCCCCCTACGTCTGCAAAAGAGTTGACAAAACCAACTCAAGTTTTCCTCTTGTATCTTCTGAGTTGTGTGAACCTGGGCAAGTTATGCCATCTAATAATTGGTATGTTTAATACAGTAAGAATAACCAACATTTATTAAGTGATCTTTACGTGTCAGGCATTTTTCAAAGCGTGTTATATAGATATCATCTCATTAAATCTTCACGTATTCCAGATGGAGGATCTGAAGACAAGAAAGCATTAAGGAAGGGGATTAAGGCCACAGCTTGTAATTGTGAGGATAAGAATTCAAACAAATATTCTGACTAGGCCAGAAGTTATGGCTCATGCCTGTAATCTCAGCACTTTGGGAGGCCTAGGTGGGAGGATCATTTGAGCCCAGCAGTTCAAGACCAGCCTGGGCAACATGGCAAAACAGCATCTCTAGTCTCTACAAAAACTACAAAAATTTGCTGGGTGTGGTGATGTATGCTAGTGGTCCCAGCTACTCAGGATGCTGAGGTGGGAGGATCACTTGGGCTCAGGAGGCTGAGGCTGAGGCTGCAGTGAGCCATGATCGAACTACTGCACTCCAGCCTGCGTGACAGAGTGAGACCCTGTCTCAAAAATAAAAAATAAATAAAATAATGTCTTACTCTACTGGCTCTTCTGCAGGTTACTACACTGCCAGACATGATGTGAACTTCTTACCCCAGTTCCTGGGACACAGTAAGCAGCAAATAAATGCTACCTCACAACTTTATAATCTGTTACCAACATATATTCAAATTAATAACTTTCAGGTGCTCTGTTAGCTACCCTAATACTTTAACACAATCAAATTCTCATATGGGGAATCTGAGGCCCAGATAGGTTCAATAACTTGTCCGAGGCCATTCACGTGGCAAGCAACAAACCCAGAGTTATAACCAAGAGCTTGGATGCCAGAAACATGATCTTAGCTATCTCTCTCTACAAGAATGCCCATCCTGGCTGGGTGTGTGGCTCACACCTGTAATCCCAGCAGTTTGGGAGGCCAAGGTGGGTGATCACGAGGTCAGGAGATCAAGACTATCATGCCTAACACGGTGAAACCCTGTCTCTACTAAAAATACAAAAAGTTAGCCAGGTGTGGTGGCATGCGCCTGCAGTCCCAGCTACTCAGGATGCTGACGCAGGAGAATTGCTTGAACCCGGGAGGCAGAAGTTGCAGTGAGCCGAGATCGCGCCACTGCACTCCAGCCTGGGTGACAGAGCGAGACTCCATCTAGAAACAAAAAAAAAAAAAAAAAAAGAATGCCCATCCTTCAAATCTATTAATCGGTAGCTGCACACTCCTCCCTTTGAAGGAGTGTTGAAAATAGAACTACACACTCCTCCCTTTTGGTCTTGAATAATCTCCCTCCTGAGTTGCTATGAGTCAACAGAAAATAAAAGGAACAGAGATGTCTCCACGTGAAAGACAACCTCTACAGAAAAGCTCGAGGCCATGAAAGAGGCACCCATCTGTCTCTTTTAAACTCTTCTGAACTCTCAAAGACTCTCTGATTTGGTGAACAACCTGTCTTTGTTATCAACAGCTGGATTGTGTGGAACCATCTAGAGTACCATCCTGGGACATTCAAAAATCAAAGGGAAAGATGGCGGCTCTGCACTGGTGCTTTGACCAACACAGGCACTCCATAAATATTGGAAGAATATATGAGACCAAGTGGATGAACGGATTCAGGTAACTAAATGGCATTCACAGTAACAGCCAACACACAAAGAATGCTTACTGTGCTAAATGATTAGAACCCTCATGGTGAACGCTTTATACTCATCTAATCGTCACCAGACATTCTAGAAGTCCAGTTATATGATTATGCCCATTTTACAGAAGAAAAATTAAGAATTGGAAAGGGAAAGCATATTAGTAACTTACCCAGAGTTACACAAGTAATAAGGGTTGAAGCCAGTCTGACCTTAGAGCCATGCTCCCTAATATTAGGTTGGTGCAAAAGTAATTGCGGTCCTGCCACTTTAGTTTTGCCATTTTAAAAATAAAAAGGCAAAAACCGTAATTGCTTTTGCACCAACCTAAATAGTTGGCTGTTCACCAGGTCACTGGGGTCACTGCCAAGTCTCATTAAATTCACCAAAGTGGAGATGCTATCCTTAATTGTAAAACATTACAGGCATGAATACATGACCTTCACAGTGAAGTTGAAGGGCACTAGGGAACACAAAAAGGTGAGAAGAGGCCATTTACTCAGCAGCATAACAGCTGAGAGAGATGGGGGGCTGTTTTTTGTTTGTTTGTTTGTTTTTTGTTTTTCATGAGATGGAGTCTCGCCCTGTCACCCAGGCTGGAGTGCAATGGCGCGATCTCGGCTCACTGCAACCTCCACCTCCCATGTTCAAGTGACTCTGCTGCCTCAGCCCCCTGAGTAGCTGGAACTACAGGCATGCGCCACCATGCCTGGCTAATTTTTGTATTTTTAGTAGAGACAGAGTTTCACCATATTGGCCAGACTGGTCTCAAACTCCTGACCTCGTGATCCGCCCTCCTCAGCCTCCCAAAGTGATGGGACCACAGGCGTGAGCCACCATGCCCGGCCGGGGGGCTGTTTTTAATGAAAAGATAATATTGATTTTTAAATAACGTCTCGATTGCTTGCCAGTTAATAGGTAGAGTTCAAAAGGTGCTTGAGGGAGGTTACAAAAAGTTTGAGAGCTGGATGGCACTTAGGTAATTTGGCACATCCCCTAGAATCAATGTCCCTGTAATCACTAGAATTGTCTATGAAGAAAGCAATTAGGAGATGAGAATGAATGTGTACACACTCCATTCATGTATGAACACAGCCAAGAAGTGGAGGTTGGAGAGGGAGCATACTAGTAAATCAGAAGAAACTACTCTTAGATTCCACCATATTCTCTCTCTTTCTTTTTTAACCATTAAATTTAGCCATATAAAGCACAACAAGATATTACTGTTTGAGGAGCTGCTCCTGTAACTCATAATATGGGTAGTAGGTAAAGAGGAAAATAAGCAAATTGCTTTCACTAAATATTACTATATTCAAGGTCCTTTATATATATTATATATATAATACATATATACATATATAAACATATATACATACTTATTATGTATAAATAACCTTGAATACATAATGTATAAAATATATATTATATATACATAATATATATACACATATATATATAACATTATATATAAATATATATATATATGTATATATGGGAGACCGAGTCTCGCTCTGTCACCCAGATTCTAGTGCAGTGGTGTGATCTTGGCTCACTGCAACCTCCGCCTCCTGAGTTCAAGCAATTCTCATGCCTCAGCCTCCTGAGTACCTGGGATTACAGGCACCCGCCACCATGCCCAGCTAGTTTTTGCGTTTTTAGTAGAAATGGGGTTTTGCCATGCTCCCAGGCTGGTCTCAAACTCCTGGGCTTAAAGCAATTCACCCACCTCAGCCTCCCAAAGGGCTGGGATTACAGGCATGAGCCACTGCACCTAGCGGAGATCCTTTTTATGTAATGCTATTCATCTTTTGCATCAACCCTTGGACAGAGACATTCTTCTGCTTTTTGAATATAAGGAATGTGAGGTTGAGAGGAATGGAGAGCTTGCTAACATCACACAGCCTACAAAAGGCATAGCCTATGAAAGGCATAGCCAAATCCCTGTATGTTTTTCAGATGTCTAAACCTGTGATATTAATATTGCATTTGCTCTTAATAAAGCAATACATACACAAGAGAAATCCCACATTTCCATAAATTCATCCTATCCTGCTAACACTTTTTATCTAATAATATTATCTAATAAACTCTGCCAAACAAGTATACTTTCTGTAACTTTCATCCTTAATGAAACAATTTTGCCATAGTCTGGGACTTGGTTTTCCTGTCATATGATCACATGCTACTTTTTATGTGAATATGCTTGTTTATTAATTGACTGCCTCTGGATTAATGCTCAAAAATAGCTACAGTGCAGTCTCTGAGGAGAAGAACTGAATTGCTGGGGACAGAAGTGAAAGCAGGCATTTCACAGTAAATGCTATGTTGTATATTTGCACTGTGTACTGCATAAATATCGTATTCTAAAATAAAGATTTTCATATCAGAATAACTTAATCTTTTCTTTGCAAGTTTCATAACACTGGTTTCAGACTTATAGTTCAGCCACAGTGGAAAGAATTGACTTCCAAATGAGTTAACTTATAAAGACTCGTGTGTGACACTGCAAGAGGGTATTACTGTTAATGGAAAGTTTAAGTTGTTTACGAAGATCCCCTCCTCCAAGTAGTACCATGTATTTAGACTGAAATTTTATAAAGCCCTAGCCACCTTTTATCCTAAAGGAGAATAATGACATACGTCTAAGTCTATGTCTATATCTTTCTATCTCTTAAAAGAGAAGCTATGTTTCTCCCTTTGAACTATGGATAAAAAGAAGAAATTATAAACATGTTATATATTCTTCGATTTTTTAATGATAATTACCAGGCAGGATATGTTGAAGGAGAGATGCCAGGCATAGCAGCTAAATTGTGTCAAATATATACTAAACTGTTTTCACCAATTTTTCTACTACTACCTCATTTGTACTCTGTGAAAGATCCAGTCCCAAGCACCTTTTTTGTCAGCTTCTTCAGCCTGTATTGAATGGTGCTGACATTTTGACCCATGGAAGCAGGAAATGGCATAGAATTAGGGCTTGCTAAACTAGTGACACCTCTTCCCAGCATTAGTGACAGCCAATCTGTGGGTCAGACCCTGGAGCTCCCAGACAGTAGAGAATCACACATCACTCCTAAGGGAAAGAGACTGAAAGTCTTAACCTTTCCTGTCTCTTCTACTTTAAAAACATCCACTGAGGGCAAGAAAATGGACAGAATTTCAAATCACGCTTGAGTTCAATATCTCTGGGTTCTCCCCCATTTTTTGATCTAATGTGCATAGCTCATGGGTAAAGAAGCCATCTCCACCCCCTCTCAGAATTTATTATAAATTAGGGAATAGCAGGACTCATTTTTTTGAAATGTCCTACTGATGTTCAGAAGTAAACTGGACTATGTGCTCCAACCTTATGTCTTTTAACAAGGGTGCCTCACCCACACTAAATGACTGACAGCAATAAAAATGAGTCATGGTAACATCAGGTGGTGCAAACTTTGGGGAAGGGCATCTGGGAACATCTACCAAAATGTATAAGTGTATGTACATTAAAAAAAATTAGCCCAGCAGTTTTCCTTCAAATAATTTACCTCATGGATATACTCACAAGGTATTTTAAAGAGACTGCAGTTCTGCTGGAAATAGCCTAAAGCTAAATGTCCCCCTCAGTGAGGAACAGTTAAGTGGTGTTAACTTTATGCAATGAACAAACAGGCACTCATTTAAAAAGAGCATGGCAGACACATATTCACAAATCATAGAAAATCCCCCAAAGAATAATGACAAATACACAAGATGTAGTTACTGTGGTTATCTTTATAGAGAGACTGGTTGGGAAGGACATTTTCATTTTATTCCTTATTTTCTCCTATTATTATCTGTCTGTGCACTATTTTTATACTTAAAAGTTCAATAAAATCTATCTTGGCAGTAGGATCATGGAAAAGATTGTCATTGATTTAATTTACTGAAACACTAAATAAAAATACTTTTAGGTTAAAAAAAAAAGTAAAGCAAATTATACTCCCCCACCCCGCCCTGAGATCTACTCTTTCTATGCTCAGTGCTACTTTAACCTGGTGTGTTTTCTTTGCCCTGAACTCTTGTTTATAATCACATGACCACCCCAGTGAGATCAATAGCATAAATCAAATTCTACTCCTTAAGGAATCTGCTTGGGCTCATCCTCTGGATATATTCATCTTTCCCCCCATCTATATATTCATCCACTCTTCCATCTAACCATACATACATAAGTACACTCATCCGTCTATCCACTCACTCATTCACCCACCTAACCATCCAACCATCCATCCATCCATCCATCCATCCATCACCTCATCTGCCTACCACTCACCTATCCACCCACTCATCTACCCAACCATTCGTCCATCCATTCAACTATCCATCCATCCACTCAACTATGTAACCATCCATTCACCCATTCAACTCCATCCATCCATCCATCCATCCATCCATCCATCCACTCATCCACCCACCCACTCATTCATCCAACCATCCCTCCATCCATCCATCCAACCAACCAACTATCCATTCATTCCTCCTACAATCACTCATTTCAAATATTTGCTGAGCATGTCACATGAACCAAGAACTCTTCTACATCATAGGGAAACAATGGTGAACAACTTACTGACAGGGCACCTGCACTAAGGATGTGGAAGTCTAGTGTGAGAGGCAGACACAGAAATCAGCTCTTATACTCTGTGAGATAAGTTCTATGATAGAGATGACCCAAGGGTGCACCTGGGGTATACAGTCAGATTAAGAAAGGCTTTCTGAGCAACATTATTCGCACTAATCAAAAAGTATAAACAACCTAAATGTCCATTGACATATGAACAGATAACATGTGTTATATACACACAATGGAATATTATGCAATGTTAAAAAATGAAAAAAAAAAAAAACTGACCCATGCTGTAGCACCTTGAACACATCAATGTACCTTGAAGACGTTATGCTAAGAGAAATAAGCCAGTCACAAAGACAAATAATGTATGATTCCATTTATATGAGGTACTTAGCGTAGTCAAATTCATAGAGACAGAAAGTAGAAAGTAGTCAGGGGCTGCGAGCAGGAGGGATGAAATTAGTGTTTAATGGGGACGGAATTTCAGTTTCGCAAGATGAAAAAGTTCTGGAGATGAATGGTAGTAATTGCACAACAATATAAATATACTTAATGCTACTGAATTGTACACTAAAAATATTTAAAAAGGGAAATTTCCATGTTCAATGTGGTTTATTCATTGTGACAAATGTACCATAATGATGTGAGACATTAAGAAGAGAGGAAACGGAGTGTAGGTACATGGGAACTCAGGGCTATATCACAACTTTTCAATAAATCTAAAACTATTTCAAAATAAAATATGCATTATTTTAAAAAGCTTTATGGAGGATGCCACATGCAAGCTGAGATATGAAGGATGAACTGAGGTGGCCCAAGAAAAGAGTGCCATTGTAAGGTCATTGCAAGTGAGAAAACCTCATAGGCAAAGGTCTGAAGATGAGACAAACATAGCCTGATAGGTTAGGAATTAAAAATCACTCAGGCTGGGGCCAGGTGCGGTGGCTCATGCCTATAATCCCAGCACTTTGGGAAGCCAAGGCGGGCAGATCATGAGGTCAGGGGTTCGAGACCAGCCTGACCAACATGGTGAAACCCTGTCTCTACTAAAAATTAAAAAAAAAAAATTAGGTGGCTCACGCTTGTAATCCCAGCATTTTGGGAGGCCAAGTCAGGCAGATCATGAGTTGAGGAGATTGAGACCATCCTGGCTAACACGGTCAAACCCCGTCTCTACTAAAATTCAAAACAATTACCCGGGCATGGTGGTGGGCACCTGTAGTCCCAGCTACTCAGGAGGCTGAGGCAGGAAAATGGTGTGAACCTGGGCGGTGGAGCTTGCAGCGAGCCGAGATGGCAACACTGCACTCCAGCCTGGGTGACAAAGTGAGACTCTGTCTAAAAAAAAAAAAAAAAAAAAAAAAATTACTCAGCCTTGCTGGGACCATGGCTCAAGACCCGAAATTCCTGAATCAGGTCATTTGGATGGGACCCTGTGATCCTCGCAACCTCCCCACCCTTGACTCTTGGTCAGCCATCAGTGGCATCCACCAAAACAAAGAGTTTGCTCCTGATGCTTGGAGAAACAAGGGTGAGGAGTCAGAGAATCTCCTAAATCCCAGCTCAGAGGCTGACCCGAGACCTCCTGCCACAGTTTAAACAACCTATCTTCAGAAGACTTTAAAGAATCCTATGCATGCCTGTGTCCTCTGGCATTTTCACCAACACATAAGTTCCCCAGATTCCTAAAAGGCTCATTCTGGGACCTACATCAACACCAAGATGAAAGCTGTCCCATTTCCGAAGTTCCATGTGTATCAGTGTTAATAACTCATAGAGAAATAGAAGGAAGGAAACTCCAATGGATTATTTGCAAGTTGTCAACCGAAAAAAAAAAAAAAAACACCCTCTGAGTGACTCAAAAATAAGCGGCATGTTGAGTGCAAGTAGCAGCGTGAGTTTATCTCCCTAACAGCTTGATACAGTGTCAACAATCGAATCGGGATACACACAGGGGAGAAGAATTTATTGTTTTAATTATAATCTAAAGCACAGCGTTATTTTTTGATAAGGTGCCAGAGCATACACTCTTTGGGGTGTTCCCAATGGTAAAGGTCGGGCGGGTATGCAGAAAGGAGCTTGCTCATTGTCTCCTTACCCTTTCAGCTCTTTTGATCCTGTGTACCAAAAAATTTTACTGTGGAGATTTAATCCCAGGGTTTTCACACACAGCTTGTTACCTTCTTGCCAGCTCAACCAAGTTCTGTGATGCTCGCTTATTTGCAAGCAGCTAAGCTGATTCTGTTCTCAGAAGTTCAGCGGCTAACAAGTCGGAATTAGGCATTTTCCTCCTGCTTCACTTGCAGTGAATGTATTGGATTCAGCTAAAGGTTTTCCCTCTTAGCAATAACCTGTTATCCAAAATGTATAAATTATGGACATACCAAGTCAAGTTCAATGACCAGAGTTCTTGGGCTGAATCAGATCAGGCTCATTACTTCGGCTATAGATTGAGCTCTCAGGAAACAAAGAAGGACTCTGTAAAGATTCAAGTCAGGCAGGACAACAGTAATTTCCAAAGAGATGTAGTGGAAGTGGGGAAGAGGTTGCATGTGCACCATGGGAAGATAAGCGGTGTCCCAGTAGACAGATCCGAGTTTATATCCCCACTTTTCTGTAGGTATACAATCTTATTTAATCCTCAAACACCCTAGCAAAGTCACTCTTATTATCATACCACAGTTTTACAGTTGAATTATCTGCCCAAAGTCCCACAGCTACTAAATGACAGAGCTGGGATTTGAACCCACGTTTATTTCATTCCAAAATCCATGTTCTCACCCATTATATTATACTGCCCTCTCTAACATTCTAAGGGTTGAATGTTCTCTCTGGGCATTTGGGTTTTTTCAACCACTGTGGTTGTTACATCCCAATGTCCTCTTTGTTCAAAGTGCATGTCTTCAAGAAAGCCCTAGAAGGCAGACAGATAAAATCTGGTTGACCTTAAAGACTGCCAAGTCTATACGACTTGGTATGTATGAGGCCCCCTGCAACAGCCATACCCAGCAGCTGTCTGTCTTTAGCATTTGTTCCCTATTGAGAGGTCGCCTAGGAGACTCATTGGAAAGTTCTCCTTGTCATTATGCTTAACTCAGAATTCTTATATTAGCACATAGGGATGCAAAGAAGTCTGATTTCCTCTCTAGAAGATACTCTAACAGTTACCTCTGTTATATGCTTGAGTTACTTATCCTTCATATCGCAATTTAAAATATGTACATATTTATATGCAGTGTTTGCTAAATATTCTGAAGCTACATAGAGATAAGAGACTTATCTGTTTGGTTCGCCACTGTTTTCCAGGTGCCTAACACAGGGCCCTGGAGCAGAGTGGTTGCTCTGTAAATATGTGTTGATTAAATCAGTCTCTCCTGTGGCTGAAAATCCTCAAATTCATAGAGACCATTCCTGGTCTTTCTACCATTTTGGTCTCTTCCTGCTCTAATTTGTCCTTATTCCTTTGGAAGTATGGTGTCCCCAACCTAGCATTGTGTATATAATCAGAGCAGCTTGTTTAATCAAATAACTCCCTTGATTGCACACACCTATGAATGATGTGGATACCTGGGCATCATCACTGAATAACTCATGCAGGTAAGCGTCACTGTTGCCATTTTACAGATGTGGACACTGAGATTCAGAAAGTAACATGCCTTGCTAAGGACACACAGCTAGTGAGTGCAGAGCTGGGATCCAGATCAATGACATTTCCTGAATATTCCGAGCCCTGTCTTCCTGGGGAGGCTCAGATGAAGGCAGGACATCGTGGAGTTGAAGCAAACTTCACATCTGGGCTCCATTAACCACCCTAGGACCTGGGGTGACTTTTTAAAACTAAGCTACTAAGGCCCTCTTTTCTTATCCTTAAAATGGAAACATGAGTACCTGCCTCACTGGGAAGTGGTATGAATTTAATGAGATAACGCAGTTAGAAAGGCTAGCTTGGCATGAAATAAGCATTCACTTAATTTAACCTTTATTATCTCTATTAAATAGTATAGGTCTGGTAAAACCATGAACAGCAATGACATTATCTCTACGTACAATACTTCAGAGCAGAGCTGTAAGGATTGTTGTTCTATAAATCTCCTTTTATTAGATGCAAATTACAACTGTGCTAGCTTTTTGGCAGTTGAATCCTATTGCTGACCCAGATGGTGTTCACTGTTGCCTAAAACCAAGCATCTTTTCCCCTGTGCCCCAGGGCTAGCTAATCCTGGAGAAAGTCTCTGAGCAGCTTGACTCCAACCTAAGATCAGGATCAGAAAACAGAGCTGATGCACTTTCTACTTAAAACTGGAACGATGAGATCTGTTAGAGAGATGTCTGCTTCCAGTTATCCAGTCTGTCATTCTTTTAAGCAACAAAATTGCTTAGAGAAGCACCATGAGATGCTTTGGGGCAAGAAAATGTATGTATGAACAGATAACAGTTAATATCAAACACTCGACATCAGTTATTCCAGCACTTCGGTGTAGACAAGAATTACCTGGGTTGCCTGTTATAAATGCATGTTCCTGGGGTTCAGCATGAGTGATTCTGATTCATCGGCTTGAAGAGGGACCCACAAATCTGCATTTAATAAGTGCTCCTATTGACCCAGAAGCAAAGGATCCCCAGGGTATACTCTAAGACTCCAGTAAAGAGTGGGCTTTAGAAAAGCAGACAGAATATTCCTGACAAATCTTGGAAGCTAGTAAAGTATCACCACCACTATTAACTTTGTCTTATTTTCCTGAAATGACACAAATAGCCTGGCAGGCAGTGCTTTCCATGGAGTTGGGGACAGAATATGTGCTAGGCCATGCACAAGACTCCTTATAGGAAAGTAGAGATGACGGTGCTGCTCCCAAGTCATTCCCCAAACACCTATTTCACTTACATGTACAGCTGAGGCACTGAGACACAAGAACAAATGAAACAGTCAAGGTCTCTGCCCTTATGGCGCCCACAGATTTGTAGAGGATCCCACCCAACACGAGAAGGCAGGCCAACAAAATCAATTAATTACAAGTTGTACTGAGTGTGTACTTCACTTGGGGTTATCAGAGGATTCTCTAAGGATGTGACATGTGAGCTGAGAGTTTGCTGAGAAGATTGAGCGAGGTTTGTGAAGAATGTCAAAAGGAGGATTCTAGGTGGAAAAAGTAAAATATGCAAAGCCCCTGACGTAGGAAATAACTTGGGGTTCTAAGGCTAGCTTAGCAGACACCGGGTAAGAGACAGCAGGAGCCTTGCCATGCCCTGGAAGAGGTAACATGCTAGCCTAAGGCAATTCCAAGGGATAGAAGAGAGACAATAGCCGGGCTCGGTGGCTCATCCCTGTAATCGCAGCACTTTGGGAGGCCGAGGTGGACTGATCATGAGGTCAAGAAATCGAGACCATCCTGGCTAACACGCCGAAACCCCGTCTCTACTAAAAATACAAAAAAAATAGCTGGGTGTGGTGGCGGGCGCCTGTAGTCCCAGCTACTCGGGAGGCTGAGGCAGGAGAATGGCGTGAACCTGGGAGGCGGAGCTTGAAGTGAGCCGAGATCACGCGACTGCACTCCAGCCTGGGCGACAGAGCAAGACTCTGTCTCAAAAAAAAAAAAAAAAAAAAAAAGAAGAGAGACAATACAAGAAGTATTTGGGGCGGGGAGGGGGGATCCAATTAAAAGCCTAGAGAGGACATTATAGATATTGCCTCATTTAACAGAAGACGAAATGGAGAGCCAAACACTCGGGGATTTTTAACAATAGCTTGTAGATGTCCCTGAAAGGGGTGAAATTACTAGAAAAGAGGTCCATTAGGCCTTGGCAACCCCAAATCCCATTCTGCCATAATGACTTTCTAAATCCTCCTGATCCATTTTGCAGAAGTGGCCACCATCTTCCAGTGGCCGATGTCTTGTTTGATCTCGGATGCGACTGTTTTACCAGCTTCTGTGATCTTCCTTTGGAAAAGAGTCAGCGTTCAATTGCGATGGTGATCATTTTACTGTGTTTCTGGATGTGACTCATGTCACTGGCTCCTACTGGGGAGCTCCAATGGCTAAACTGTCCACCATTATATACATGTGCACAGGTGCACACACAATCTCTGAGCAAAACACACGTCTTGGAGTGGTCTGTAATGGGTGAATAATGTAGCCCTATCTTAAGGAAATCAGAGCCATTGAGCACCAGAAGGGAGTGGCAATGTACAAGTAAGCAGATCATAAAGATGGCATAGATACAAGGAAGACTTGGGTTATGCAAAAAGATTAGCAGCCAAGGCTTTGGAGTCACACCTCCTGGCTAGGGTCTCAGCTTCACACTTTCCTTCTGAGTCACCCAGGGCAAGACACCAAAGCATTCAATGTCTTGGCTTTTTAAAAAATATACATGTAAAATGAGATGAATAATAGTCTCTACTTTGCTCTTTTGTGATGGGGATTAAATGATCCAATCAATTTGAAGTATCTATCTCAGTGGCTGGTATAGAGTGACATTTAAAAAATAGCAGCTGTTGTCGTTATCAGAGCAATATCTGCTAACATTTATCATTGTGATGAGATCATTGTAGTAGGCAGAACGGCCCCCCAAATATTCCCATGCCCTAATCTCTGGAACCTATAAATATGTTACCTTACATGGCAAAGGTGACTGCTATGGTTTGAATGTTTAAGTCCTCCCACCCCTAATTCATATGGTGAAATCTTAACACCAAGGTGATGGTATTAGAAGACGGGGCCTTTAGGAGGTGATTACATCATAAGGGTAGGACTCTGTTGATGGGGATTTGTACCTTTTTTTTTTTTTTTTTGAGACCAAGTCTCACTCTGTCGCCCAGGCTGCAATGCAGTGACGCCATCTTGGCTCACTGCAACCCCTACCTCCCGGGTTCAAGTGATTCTCCTGTGTCAGCCTCCCGAGTATTGGGGATTAAAGGCACCCACAATCACACCCAGCTAATTTTTGTATTTTTAGTAGAAATGTGGTTTCACCATGTTGCCCATGCTGGTCTTGAACTCCTGACTTCAAGTGATCCACCCGCCATGGCCTCCCAAACTGCTGGTATTACAGGGCTGAGCCAGCATGCCTGGCTAGATTCATGCCCTTTTAAAAGACACTCCAGAGAGCCTGCAAGTCCCTTCTACCATCTGAGGGCATAGCAAGAGTGAATCTTCTATAAGCGAAAAAGTGGGCCCTTACCTGACATTCACTCTACCCTGATCTTGGACTTGCCAGCATCTAGAACTGTGAGCAATGAATTTCTATTGTTGATAAGCCAACCAGTTTTTGGCATTTAGTTATGGCAGCCCAAGCAGACTAAGACAAGGACTTTGCAGATGTAATTCAAGTTACAGATCTTGAGATCAGGAGAAGAGCTGAACTACCCGGGTGGGCCCAGTCTCATGGAATGAGCCTTTCAAGGTGGACAACTTTCTCCAACTAGAGTCAGAGTGATGTGGCAAAAGAGGAACATGGAGAGATTCAAAGCAAAAAGAGACTTGAGTAGCTGTTGCTGGACAGCAGGAGAAGGAATACAGGCAGCTTCTGAAGGCCAGGGCTATCTCCCTGCTGACAGCCAGCAAAGCTTTGAGGGCCTCAGTCTCACCACTGCCCGGGACTGAATCAGGAAAAGCTGAGTGAGCTCGGAAGTGGATGCATTCTCACAACCCCTAGTAAGAAACAAAGCCCTGCTAACTTCTGCCTTTCCGTCTTGTGAATCTCTAAACAGAGGACCCAGTTCAGTCATGCCGAAGTTACACTTCTAACCCACAGAGCTGTGAGATAATACATGGCGGGTTTTTTTGTTTGTTTTGTTGTTTTTGTTTTGAAACAGAGTTTTGCTGTGTTGCCCAGGCTGGCGTGCAATGGCACGATCTTGGCTCACTGCAATCTCTGCCTCCTGAGTTTAAGTGATTCTCCTCAGCCCCCTGAGTAGCTGGGATTAAAGGAGCCCACCATCATACCAGGCAAATTTTTGTGTTTTTAGTAGAGATGAGGTTTCACCATATTGGCCAGGCTAGTTTTGAACTCCTGACCACAGGTATTTCTTTTACTCTGCTAAATGTGTAGTGATTTGTTACAGCAGCCATGAAAACAGCAACAAATGCAATCATGTAAATATGGAAAACTCTCTTTATGACCCGTTGTTTCCCTCCGAAGGCTGGGCAGGAGCCCTCCACAACATCACAGAGGTAGTAGCTTCCCTGGTATGTCAGGCCAAATACCAAGAAAAGAACCCCAGGAGAAGATTTTCACAGTTCTATTGTGCCCACAGCTCACTGGCCTGTCCTCAGGCACATAAGGAGAGAAAATAAGCATGTTTCATTCTTTAATCCTCCTTGACATCCGTTCACCTCACAGGAGGCTGAAAAATTAAAAGAGAAGAACAAATGGGAGGGTAGAAGTCTCTCTGGAGTGGGTACCAAGGATGGTGTGATACTGAGGGCTCTCACAGTCACTGCAAAATGACTGTGCCCCCTCACATCCCAGAAGCTCGCTAAGAGATATGAGAGGATGCTGCTGTAAGCTCTAATGCCAACACTCACTACCTCCGAGGGCTGGGAAACTCTTAACCTCTGTGAGCCCCAGGTTTCTCCTGCTGGATGTGGATTATCATATCATCTTCCAGTAATATTTGCTCAACCCAGTGAATGGGGTTGTTATGAATTCCAAGAAAACGTACGGCTTTTGGAAATGCAAAAACAGACACACAAATGACCTGGAATACTGCGTAGAGCTGAATGTCAATTCTAAGTTCTTGGAGGGTGTCTGACATACACTTAACCACAACTCAGACTTAAATTCTACATTCATCCTCAATTATTCTATAAAATTTTATTTAAAAATTACTTTGGCCGGGCACAGTGACTCACGCCTGTAATCCCAGCACTTTGGGAGGCTAAGGTGAGTGGATCACGAGGTCAACAGATGGACACCATCCTGGCCAACATGGTGAAACCCCATCTCCACTAAAAATACAAAAATTAGCCGGGTGTGGTGGCACATATCTGTAATCCCAGCTACTTGGGAGGCTGAGGCAGGAGAATCGCTTGAACCTGGGAGGTGGAGGTTGCAGTGAGCCGAGATAGTGCCACTGCACTCCAGCCTGGGGACAGGGTGAGACTGTCTCAAAAAAAAAAAAATTGTTTTGTCTTTGTTTTTTCATCCTCAGTCAATTCTTATCAACCACGTGAAATATAATGTTATTGCCACAAGATGTCAGCTGTATCAGTTATTGTTAGCTAACTAAACAAAAGATAATTATCTGGCTAACAGAAACCTAAAGACCTCACTCACTACATGGCTTCCTTGTCCTTCAAGGGAGTTGAGCTTCTCCACAATGTCAAGGAGATCAATCTTCATTATTCCATGTTGATGGGTCTCAAAATGTGGTCCAAGAACCAGCCATTTTCCTATCACTTGGGAACTTGTAAAACTTGCAGAATATCAGACTCTGCCCAAGACTTACTAAATCAGAAATTCTGGGAGGGAGGCTGGAAATGCAGTTTTGGGGACCTAATAATTTCTTTTTCTTCAACACAATAGCTTTTATTTATTTATCTATTCATTCATTCATTTAGATATCTCATTGTTTAAAATTTTTTAAGTTCAAGGGTACATGTGCAGGATTGTTACACAGGTAAACGTGTGTCATGGTGGTTTGTTGTGCAGATTATTTCATCACTCAGATATTAAGCCTAGTACCCACAGTTATTTTTCTTGATCCCTTCCCTCCTCCTACCTTCCACCCTCTGGCAGACCCCACTGTGTGTTGTTCCCCTCTAATATATATGTATATTAGATATATATATATATGTATATATTATATATATAAGACATATATAATTAGATATATATTAGATATGTATATACACACATACATATACACACACACGTATATATACACACACATACATATACACACACATGTATATATACACACACATACATACACACACACACACACACACACATATATATTGCTAAATGATTAAGGCAAATCATATAATCTGGCCAATGAAATACCAGAAGTCTCTGGAAGAGATACGTGGGCTGGCTAGGGAGATTTTCCTAAACAGGAAAATTAAACAGGGATATTTTTTGTTCTTCTTCTGGGTGCTGCAGTTTCCACATGATGTCTGGAGCAATGGCAGCTATAAAAGAAACAGGAGGAATGACAGACTAAGAGGATAAGCAAATACAATGAGACTAGCATAGGAGAAATATTGCAAAAATCTGAAGCCTTAATGATATTTTCGAATTGATGAGTTATCTGAATTATCTAACCCTAAATCTGCCTCATCCCTTGAATTCTTGCTAACATTCTTGTGAAATCATACCTGTTTCTCTTGTTTAAACTGATTTTATTTCCATTTTCAATTACTTGTTGCTAAAAGTATCCAACCAATAAACTATTAAAACATAATTTCTGTCTTTAACAAGTTGTCAGTTAAAAAAATAAAATAAAAAACTTTTACCAAGTGGGTAGGGTAAAAGTAGTAATAAATGTGTATGTATGGTGGCCCGTAAGCATTTAAAAGAAGATGGACCAGAATAAAAGTTAAATCCCAAAACTACATTTATTATATTTTCCAAATCAAACTGCATCTGGGAAAGATTTTCTGGTGCTATTTCCAGGTGCAAGCAATATTTTGAAATGCCAAAATAGTGCAATTTCTAGGTAATTTCTGTGATTTACAGACACAGCATAGTAGAATATTTTAAACTAGAACTGTCCCCCCACAATATAAGTTGAATGGCTGCAATATCTGTAACTTTTCCAATTAACAGATGAAATTTTAAATTGTTCCACACAGTGGATGCAAGGCTTTAATCTGGCAACAGGAAATGTACAATAATCTGTGGCTTTGTTTTTATGTCTTCTTTCACCTCCACAGGTTTTTGGAAATTCTTATTTCCATCATAATTTTCAATTTGCCAGAGAAGGAAGGAAGGAACGGAACCAAACATACTTTTGTACAAAATGGCAAGTGCAAGGTAATAATTGCCCATGCCAAGTGAGTTAAAAGGATCTCTGGACTTTCTCCAGAAAGTGTGTCTCAAAACATAATAATTGTTGGTATCCATCCTAAAACTCAATGTCTAGAAAGTAGAGATTACTACTGATGTTAAAACCCAAGGCCAAATTCTTTCTTTTGCCCATCCATCCACCCACCCACCTATTCAATCCATACATCTATCCATCATTCATCCATCCACTCACCCACCCAACTGTTACATCCATTCATCTCCCCATCATCCATCCATCCACTCACCCATCCATCTATTGCATTCATCCATCCATCCATCATTCATCCATCCATTCATCCATCCATTCATAGGTTTAATCATTCAACAAATATTCAATAAGTACCTACTTTGTGAAAGGCACTCCAAGGATATAGCAACAAACAAAACATGCTAAAATATCTACCCGGTTGGAGCTTACATGCTAGTGCAGAAAGACAGACACAAATAAAACGTAAAATACATAGTATGTCAAATGGTGATAAGCAATATGGCAAAAATCAGCTAGGAAAGGAACACAGGGTGTGTGGGAGTGAAGAGGGGGTCTGATTTTAATGGAGCAGTCAAGGGGGTCTTATCTGAAAAGGTATATGAGCTAAGCTGAGAAGGAGGAGAGGGAGTGAACTAGGTAAGAACTTGAAAAAAATTGCATTCTAGACAGAAGACATAGTGGTCAAAAAGACCTTAAGGGGAATATATTCCTATAATATTCAAGGGCTTGCAAAGGGGCCAAGAGGAAATGGAAAGAATGCTAGGGAAGTAGTCCAGAGAAGTCAATGTTTTTTTCCTTTAACAATGATAAAAAATAAGCAATAGTAAAATAAAATTTTAAAAAATAGCAGATAGAGACATGGCTCATTTTCTCTCTACTTGGAAAGCTTAGCATGAGTTATTTTCTTTCTCAGAACATGAACAAGGAGAGATTTGAGGAGCACATGCTCCAGGACAGCATGGGAAAGTGAGCACCTGGGCACAAAGTGGACTGGCCCAGGGACACAGCAGCCTTAGGGGAAGGCAGAGAGATACACAATCACATAATTCCTGCATTCACATGGTCATTAGACGCTGGTCCTTTGCAAACCTTAAGGACACACTTAGGGCTCCAAAGAGACAAGGTCCCTGTCTTTGTAATGCATATGGCTCTGGCAGTAGAGACGTGTGGTGCACACCATGAGAAAACGTCCTGTGAGTTGGCAACTTACTGGAATACGGCAAAGAACAGGAAGCTTTGTTCTGATTTGGAAGGTGAATCAGGAAGTATGTCCTTAAAGAGGAGATGTCCAAGCTGAGCAAGGCTGAATATAGCAACCAAGCAGGGACCAGGGTAGGAACTGTGGAATGTAGCCTTTCAGGAAACAGCATGTGCAAATGTCCTGGGGCACAAAGATCATGCTTGTTGGAGGGACTGAGAATATACGTTAACTGGACATTAGAGTATTGGGGAGGGGGTGATGAAGCTGCTGTGGCCAAGTGGATCATATCAAAGATGCTATTTTTTTTTTAAGACAACTTTGGCTGCTTGGTGTGAGGCTAGATGCTCATAAGAAGAACCTTCCAGACTGCACACAAGAAGATAAACGTTTTTAGATGTCCCTGGGAGGACTGGGGAGGGCCCTCTTAGGCTGAAAATATGAGGGCAACAGAGCCAAATCCCTCAAACCAAGCAAAGGGGATTTGATACCTGTGATTTAAAACACTTCACAAGGAACATTCACAATCAAATACAGCTTGAAGAAGAAGGAACACAGCATCAAAGAGCTCCAGGGACTTCCCCAAAGTCACTGCATGAAGAAACCCAAACATCTTACCATTTAATAAACAAGATAGAAGAATGCAAGGCAAGGCATATTTATACATAAATAGATGTGTCCGTGTACGTGTGATTTTCAATCCATGCAACACTAATGCCATAAAAATAAGATGGACAAACTAACAAAATCTAATTTTAAAACTGTCATTCTGGAATTCAGAACTGGGTCACCAATGTCAGGAGGCCCAACCCCCAGGACACAGATCGGAAGATAGCGTTTGCTATTCCATGACACAACAGTCAATTGTGTGACCTCCTGGATATCTGGAGCCACTGCTTGCATTCATGGCCCCGCTGTATGAGTGATAAAAATGCATACCCAAGTCCAGGCGTGGTGGCTCACACCTGTAATCCTAGCACTTTGGGAGGCTGAGGCAGGCGGATCTCCTGAGGTCGGGAGTTCGAGACCAGCCTGACCAACATGGAGAAACCCCGTCTCTACTAAAAATACAAAATTAGCCGGGCATGGTGGTACGTGCCTGCAATCCCAGCTACTTGGGAGGCTGAGGCAGAATTGCTTGGATCCAGGAGGCAGAGGTTGCAGTGAGCCGGGATCGTGCCATTGCACTCAGCCTGGGCAAAAAGAGCGAAACTCCGCTTCAAAAAAAAAAAAAAAAAAAAAAAAAAAGTACACCATCCCAGTGGAAGAATACCCAAAATATGCCCTTTCCTCCAGGCTGATATAGCCCTGCTCCAGGGCTTAGGGCTTGAATAGAAGGGTTGCAGTAGATTGCCTCCTGCAATCGCTACCACTGCAGGCCTGCTTGCACAGAGCACAGCCATAGGTGGCGATTCTACGGGCACCCATCAAGCTCAGGAAGGTGAACATCCCAGGAAGACCGTTGGGTGATGCTGAGGCAAGAAAGGGAGGCAAAATGCACGTGAAGGTGTGTTCTCCCAACCACAATACCCCCTTGCCTGCAACTCTTAAAATCAATTTGAAATGACTGCTCAGACCAAATTACACAAAGATTTTGTTACGCCAAACAGGATAAAGCATAGAGGGACTTGCAATCTTGGCAAACAATGCTGGGAGTTGGAGATGCACGTCCTGTCTTGTGTTTACAGCTTTTCAGCTGAGTACTTAGTGTTTACTTTGGAATTAATCCCGGCCCATAAAACAAGTGATATATCAACATAGCAGACGTACTTGGGTGACTATACATTAAAAGGTGATTCACTTCACAATGAGAATCCACACATAGCTTGAAGAATGAAGCAGGTAACTTCTGTATTTGTATAAGGGGGGGTCCCTCTAGGATAGGCAATGTTGAGAGGAGGGTCCTAACGTGGAGGAACTGTTAAAGGGATGGATGCTGTGGGTACATCAACCCTCCACAGAGCCCTGCCCTGCCCCTTAATCAGGATTGGCCACATAATTTCTGGGGGCAGTGCAAAAGGGCAAAGTAGGAACGCTTGTTCAAAAATCATTAAGAATTCCAGCTATAGCGTAAGACCACATGTGGGGATCTTCAAAGCCTGGGGCCCTGCATGACCATGCAGGGAATGTGCCCTTAAAGCTGGCCCTGCCCTTAATAAAAGAGACTGAACTTGACATTTCCAAACAGGGGACATTAATAATATTTACCTAATAGGGGTGCTGTAAGGATAAAAACAGAGAATGAATCTTAGACATCACAGTGGCTCATAGTAAGTTTCAATAATGTCAGTGACTATCATTGACTGAAATGTGAATCAGTTTTTTTTTCTTTTTTTCTTTTTCTTTTTTTTTGAGATGGAGTCTCATTCTGTTGCCAGGCTGGAGTGCAATGGCACAATCTCGGCTCATTGCAACCTCTACCTCCTGAGGTCAAGCAATTCTCCCACCTCAGCCTCCGGAGTAGCTGGGACTACAACCACGCCTGGCTAATTTTTTTTTTGTATTTCAGTAGAGACGGGATTTCACCACGTTGCCTAGGCTGGTCTCGAACTCTTGAACTAAAGAAATCTGCCCTCCTCGGCCTCTCAGTGTGCTAGGATTACAGGCATGAGCCATGGTGCCCGGCCAAGTGTGAATAAGATTTCTTATATTATCCCCACAAAATATCCATATCTATGTAAATATTTAATATTTTCTTGCAAACAACTCTGGGAGCTGTTATATTCTTGCATGGAGAGTAAGGCTGCATAGAAACCTATGATGCATGTGCACAGAGACATACATGCACATGCGTTCCACAAGGTTGAGAAAGAATGAGGCTGTTGAAACGTGAAACTTCTCAATACAGGGAGGGTGATGTATCCAAGGAATACATATTCAGGTATTACAAAGGAAATAAAACTACCACTTATTTAGCTAGAACCAAAGCATTTGGTAGGCTAAAGGATTCAGAAGAGAGAATTTCCAATCAAAATCTAGCTGCTTCTAATAATATTCATTCCAGATGCAATCTGAGGCTTCAAGATGGCAGAAAGTACAATGGTCTGGTTTGCTATCAAATCCGTTGTGCCTAGCATGGTACCTGACACATAGGTAGTGCCCTATTGTGGTTGAACAAATGAATAAATGAACCCATGAGCAAAATGATAAAAAATGGGCTTTATTATTGGAAAAGGGTATGGCCCAGGGCTGGGAAAAGGGGTTGGCCCAGGGCTGGCCAAATTTAAAGTGTGAGGAGCAAACTGTGATAATCACTCTTTAACACTGTGGTACCTGATGTAACTCGCCTAGGTCCATCCTTGTCCTGAGGACCTCCCCAGGACCCAGAAGGTCAAGAGGAATTTCAAAAGGGAAAGAAAACACAGATGGGCAATTGCACATGTTCATGGTAGAAATGTATACATCGAGAGATGGTTGGATCTTGGCTTAGATAAAAACTCATTCCTCCATCATATTCCTTCTCAAGTTCTATCCAAATGTTTGCTATCCTGTAGATAGAGTCTTGTCTCCATGAGTTGATACCACACATCTTTGTGTAGTTTTCCTTCATGCACCAAGGTAGGGGACATAACCCAACAGGTGGCTTCAATTCACACTTTCTCACATGCATGGGAATTCTGGACCTTATAAACTCAACTTGATCATATCTATAATAGCCTATAACACACATATGATGGAAAACACGGTGAGGTGCAGGGCTAGAACACGAGTTTGACTTGATAACTTGGGAGACAATCTGACTTTGACATGGTACAGTTTTAGGAAAATCTGGCAAGACACTGGTCAAGAGGGCCCACCCCCATCTACTTCACCAGCATTCTGTCTACCGATCCTGGGCATCTTCCTTGCTTCCTTGACTTCCTGGGAAGACATTGGCTATGACTTTTTTTTGGGGGGTTGGTGGGGGACGGAGTCTCGCCCTCCTGCCCAGGCTGGAGTGCCGTGGCATGATTTCGGCTCACTGGAACCTCAGCCTCCTGAGTTCAAGCGATTCTCCTGCCTTAGCCTCCTGAGTAGCTGGGATTACAGGCATGGGCCACCACACTCAGCTAGTTTTTGTATTTTTAGTAGAGACGGGGTTTCACCATGTTGGTGAGGCTGGTCTGGAACTCCTGACCTCAGGCAATCCACCCGTCTTGGCCTCCCAAACTGCTGAGATTTCAGGCATGAGCCATTGTGCCCAGCTGGCTATGGCTTTCTTAATCACACTACCAGAAGACCAACTCTTCCTCCACTCCTTCTTTGCGAGGACAACTTCTAGCCTTTGGTGAAGACTCTGTTTAGAGGACATGCACTCTAGGAATGCCATCTTAAGGCTGAAGGTGCTCCTCCATGCTTCATAATCTCATCAGGGTGCCCAACACTTCAGTCAGTGGTTTCTATGACTTCCATCTCCTTAGTCTGTGCATTGCTCAGAGGCAAGGATGCTGTCTTACACTCAGGCACCCTCAGTACCTTGACCAGTGCTAGGCATGAAGTGGATGTTTTATACATCCTCTATACATGCTGTAACATGTGTATGAAACTATATGCAGTGCCTATTCAGCAAAGAGCCATTTGTCTTCCCAGAGCTCCTGGCTTACTATCATACACTATGAACACAATGCCTTCTAAAGGACCAGCCCCTGTTCATCCTTTTAAAGCTACACTGCTTAAAACCTTTAATGAATCCCTATTCTTAGGATAAAGTCATAACTCCCGATCATGGCCGGCAAGACCATGTAGGCTCCTGCCTACTTATCCCCACCTGACTTGGGCCACTCTCCACCTCCCCAGCTCCACTATGGGGACAATGATCTCTTCCATTCCTCATACTCACTAATGTCCTTCCTACCGCAGGATCTTCATACATGCCAATCCCACAGCCTGGAATGCTACTCTCATACCTCTCTGTTTAACCTCCTACCCTTCGATCACAAGTCTAGCACCTGTTCCTTCAGGAAGCCATCCTGGCTAGCAAACAATGTAGCATGTATCATGATTGCAATTTTTTTTTTTTTTTTGAGACAAAGCCTCTCTCTGTCATCCAGCCTGGAGTGCAGTGGTGCGATCTCAACTCACTGCAACCTCCACCTCCTGGGTTCAAGAGATTCTCCTGCCTCAGCCCCCCTAGTAGCTGCAATGACAGGCATGCACCACCATGTCCTGCTAATTTTTGTATTTTTAGTGGAGATGGGTTTTCACCATGTTGGCCAGGCTGTTCTCTAACTCCTGGCCTCAAGTGATCCACCCACCACGACCTCCCAAAATGCTGGGATTCTGGGCATGAGCCACCGTGCCTGGCCTCATTACTGCAATTTTACATTTACCTTTTGTGACCATTTTATTCAGTTATTTGTTCTTTCACCAGACTCTAAGATCTACATGGTCTTGGCAGCCATGATCAGGAGTTACGACTTTATCCTAAGAATAGGGAATCATTAAAGGTTTTAAGCAGTGTAGCCTAAAATTCATGAAGTCTGAGCCTATACATCTTTTTGTTCACTTTTTTAGATCCTTGGCACCACAGCAAGTGCCTGATACATTTCATGCATGAATAAATAAAGATATCGATCAACACCTTTCCACAGGTAAGACCCCGGATCCGAGGCATTGATCATTTATTTATTTTCCTGTGTTACTGATAAGAGAGAAAAGGTACTTTCTGTAATGGGAAAGACAAGCATTTGCAACCCAATGCCAGAAAACCAATGTAACCTCATGGAATATGAAGCAACTGGCCATTCTAGGCAGGTGGGGGATGCACCAGGCACTGTGTGTTGTTCTAAGATCTTAGCACAATGCACATCACCTACACGCTAATGCAGGCTGACTCATTCTCCAATGATGTATTTTTCATGGAAATTGTCAAGCTACATTGTTACCCTAAATAGACTATTACTAAAGTGCTTTAACCAAGCCAGCTGAAAGGTCTGACATTTCATCCATATTGTTATTTATATGTATATTTACAGCTGCCACCTGTCTGTAACTTGGCTGGATCATAAAGTAGTGATGTTCCTCTGTTTCATTATACTTTGACATTTTACTCTAACTACATTGCTTCTCATTCCTTAGTATCCAATTGCTTTGTAGCCATTTTTGAATGATATTGCTTTTGTCATGGAATAAGAATCTTTCTCTTTGGTCGTACTAGTCTCTTTGTCTCTCTCTGTTCCTTTCTCTTTCCAAACCACCTTACCCCACCTCATTCCATACCCAGATGGTACAAATCGTTGCTGGCACATGCAACAATTATAGCAGAGCTTCTGCTGCTTAAATGAACCCCCACAAACCCCACTGAGATAAATTAGATTAGGGAATTGGGAGGTGAGAAGGAGGGCTGGCCAGTGGTCTCAGCTGAAGCTGACACAAATTTGGTCTTGCCTCTACAAAATGAGAAATAAATGTTTTCTCCTTTAGAAAAGTGCTGGAAGCCTCTACTTCAGAAAGAGAATATGGGGCGGGCGGGGGGGAAGCCAACAACTCATTTAAAGACAGGTAGGTTTAATTTCAAAATGTTAGCATAGTCCAATCTAAGAATATTTGCAACTCACCAGGAATTTAGAAGCCAGTCTCTAAGAGCCAGAGGGAGGAATGAGTGTAGGGTTGAGATCTCCTCCACCACTGCTTGTAAGTTGATACATGAAGTTGCCATTTGCAGTGGGCTTGCATTATGGTCCCGAGCACAAAATGTATAGAAAAGTGAGCCCGCCCAAGTTAACTTACCTATTGCCTCAACCTGCCAGGATGAAATACTTGGATTTCACTGCTCCGAAATTTCCAAAACTATCTCAATCAAAATAAATTACTAATTGCATTCAATGCAAGAAAGAACCATCCGTTCAAGACATCCCTTGCAGAATTTGCACAGAATAAGTACATAGCAAAAGCTCATAGAACTGAATTCAATATTATATGATTATATCAGGTCCCATCCAAAAAGCCTCCATAGAAATCCGATGTCCCTCACCCAGACTGCACAACCTCATCCCCCAGAAAGGTGGATGTTTTCTGAGTACGATTCTTCTCCCTCCAGAGCCTTAACCCTCAGCCTGACCTACCTGGCATGCCAGTCTCCTCCTTGTCACTCAGGGACTCCCAGCTGCCTCTGAGTTTACCACTCAGAAGCGAAGCCCAGGTCTTATCTAATCAGAACAGTGATTGAAGGAGGCAGCCACTTCTATGTTTCATGTGCAGAGGCCTCTTCCTGGGCTGGCCTTTTAGTTACCAACCTACGCTGTGGATGCATGCCCTGAAACTCACCATTCTCCTACCCTCTCACTGCTGATGCTGGGCCCGTCACATGCCATCCACCCCACCAGACCCCTGAATCCTCCTGCTGTCATTGAGCCTCTTCAACGTCTAGTGGGGTCACTGGTTCCTCCTCAACACCCACTCAGCAACCTGAAGACCTAACCATTAACATCCATGCCTGGCACCCAGTAGGTGATTAATGGATGCCAAAACCCTTCTTTTCACTTTAAATCAGGAGGAAAAGTGAAAAAGGGGAGAGGTCTGGAAAGGGGCCTGGAATCCCAGATGTGACAATAATGCTCTTTTCCTCCTTAAGACACTCATGCAGCCTCCCTGGGCCATAGTATCTTCATCTGTAACCTAAGTGGGAGTCGGGGGCCGTTATCTTCAAATCCTTACGAGTTAACATTCGCAGTGGTATAGAATTTATCATCCACAGTCCCTCCTTTTTGAACTTGCTTTCTGTAAGTTTCTCCTTTTTTTTTTTTTTTTTTTTTTGAGACAGAGTCTTGTTCTGTCGCCAGGCTGAAGTGCAATGGCGCGATCGTGGCTCACTGCAACCTCCGACTCCCTAGTTCAGGCAGTTCTCCTGCCTCAGCCTCCCAAGTAGCTGGGATTATAGGCATGTGTCACCATGCCCAGCTAATTTTTGTATTTTTATTACAGATGGGGTTTCACCACATTGGCCAGGATGATCTCGATCCCCTGACCTTGTGATCCACCCACCTCCATCTACCAAAATGCTGGAATTACAGGCATGAGCCACCGCACTCGGTCAAGTCTCTCCTTTTATTTATACTTTAGATTGAGTTCCTTCTTTTCTTTCTATGATGACAGGCTCTGAAATTCACACCCAGAAAAGCTGCCACAAGGCTCTCCTCCTGAATACTGGCCCAGAGTGCCCTTCTCCCTCCCTGATGTTTCGCCATCCTTCTATTGCAGTCAGAGAGACAACTCTCCACTTCTCACTGCTCTCATATGTTTCATAGTGTCCCTTCACAAATGTCTTCAAGCCCCTCGCATGTGAGACTCCTCTTAGACCTCACTGGAAGAACACTTTACCCTGTGAAGGTGTTCTCTTTATGTCACAGAAACAGTGTTTTCTGCAGGATGGGTGAAAAAAACAAAAACAGAAACAAAACAAAACAACCCCCCCCCACCACACACATACATGTTTCTTTTTCTCCAGCTAAAATTATCCAACTGACAAATTATCACCAAGACCTACTATGTAACAAGCCATGATTTCAGGCACTGGGAATGTGCAGGCTTGGATTGAGTAGAGATTTCAAGCCTAACGAGGGTAAAGAGATGGTGCTAAACAAGTAAACAAACAACGCAAAATTACAAAACAGGGCAATATGATAGATCATGACTCAGAGCTACTGCATGTTGGCAAGGGGCGTGTTAGTGAAACCTGGATGATAACTAAGCAGGGCTCACTCCTGCCAAACCTCTTCAAGCTTTCAATTCATTCTGAATTCATCCATCTATTTTCACTGCCATTCTCCCCTATTGACTACTTTCACTTGGCATGGTGGGTTGAAGAGTGTCCCCCTGCCAAAAAAGATGTCCACCTAGGACTTTGTAATGAGACATTATTTTAAAAATGTCCACCTAGAACTTTAGAATATGACCTTATTTGAAAAATGTCAGGCTGGGCATGGTGGCTCACGCCTGTAATCCCAGCACTTTGGGAGGCTAGGGCAGGTGGATCACCTGAAGTCGGAGTTCGAGACCAGCCTGACCAACATGGAGAAACCCCGTCTCTAATAAAAATACAAAGTTAGCCAGGCATGCTGGTGCATGCCTGTAATCCCAGCTACTCCGGAGACTGAGGCAGAAAAACCGCTTGAATCCGGGAGGTGGAGGTTGTGGTGAGCCGAGATCGCGCCATTGCACTGCAGCCTGGGCAACAAGAGCAAAACTCCATCTCAAAAAAAAAAAAAAAAAAAACAGGGAAAAGAAAAATGTCTACCAAGAACATTGGAATATGACCTTATTTTTTGCAGATGTATTTAGTTAAGATGAGATTACACTGGATTAAAGTGGGCCCTAAATCCAATGGCTGGTGCCCTTACAAGAAGATTAGGTGAAGACAGACACACATAGAAGGAAAATGTATGTGTGACAATGCAGGCAGAGATTGGAGTAATGCAGCCACAAGCCAAGGATCACCCAGGATTGCTGGGGAGCCACCAGGAGCCAGGAGAGAAGCAAAGAACAAATCCTTTGCTACAGTTCTGCTGTGCCCCCACCCAAATCTCATCTTAAATTGTAGCTCTCATAATTCCCATGTGTCATGGGAGGGACCCAGTGGGAGGTAACTGAATCATAGAGGTGGGTCTTTCCCATGCTGTTCTCACGATAGTGAGTTAGTCTTATGAGAGCTGATGGTTTTATTAAGGGAAGCTGCCCTGCATACACTCTCTTGCCTGCCGCCATGTAAAACGTGTCTTTGCACCTCCTTTGCCTTCCACCATGATTGTGAGGTCTCCCCAGCCATGTGGAACTGCGAGGCCACTGAACCTCTTTTTCTTTGTAAATTTTCCAGTTTCAGGTATGTCTTTATTAGCAGCATGAGAATCAACTAATACATCCTTCCTTAGAGTTCTCAGAAGGAATTCACCTTGCCTACACCTTGATTTACGACCTCCAACTTCCAGAACTAAGAGAATAAGTTTCTGTTATTTTAAGCCGCTCTGTTTGCAGTAATTTGCTATGGAAGGGGTAGGAAATGAATACACTTGGCAGCTGCCATTCATCCTTTGAGTCTCAAGTAAATGCTGCATCTTAAGAGTAGCTTTCAGTGGCCCTTAGAGTAGTCAGTTGTTTTACAACTTTCACGTGCTTCAGAAGAAAGGAGTGTGGGTGTTTCTAAAGAGTGGAAATCCCTGCATCCCAACCCCAGAGATCCCGATTCAGTACTTTGGAAGGGACCTAGGAATGTACGTATTTAACACAGATGCCTGTTGGCCCCTCCCCTCCAGGGGGTTGATGCTGATACAGCTAATTCATAGAACACACAGAAAAATCTGTTCTAGGCTAGGTTAATTCAACTACATTCCACTCCTGCTTTCCCATAACAAGACCTATAACCTTCAACAAATGCATTTAGCTCTCACTAGACTTGGCTTTTAATCAATACTTAATTGCTTAATAAAAGAAGAGGATAGTGAGAGACTAGGCCAACAGAGGCAGAGGTTCATAGACAGGAAGAGCTGAAGATGCAAGGAAAAGTTTGGGACACAGTTCTTGACCACTTTATAAAATCAGCTTTATTCCTGCAAAGTTTCAACTGGGAACAGAAGTGGATAATGAGAAGGTGACTGGGCTTAGGCTTCAGAGACCATCACTTCAGGCAATGTGTTTTTATGCTACCCCTAACTCTGCAACTCTGCACTAGTAATTTTGAATCTCATTTGAATCTTTTTTTTTTTTTTTTTTTTCTGAGTTAGACTCGCTCTGTTGGCCAGCCTGGAGTGCAGTGGCATGATCTCAGCTCACTGCAACCTCCGTCTCCCAGGCTCAAGCAATTCTTCTGCCTCGGCCTCCCAAGTAGCTGGGATAACAGGTGTGTGCCACCACACCTGGCTAATTTTTGTATTTTTAGTAGAGATGGGGGTTTCCCCATGTTGGCCAGGCTGGTCTCGAACTCCTGACCTTAATTAATCTGCCAGCCTTGGCCTCCCAAAGTGTGAATGTTTTTCTTACGGAGGGCTCCCAGATTCTGTAAGTGTCACATCTCATAAAACCTAGACCTACCTTGAGGCCGAGGACAGTGGCTCACGCCTGTAATCCCAGCACTTTGGGAGGCTAAGGCGGGTAGATCACAAGGTCATGAGATCAAGACCATCCTGGCTAACATGGTGAAACCCATTCTCTACTAAAAATACAAAATATTAGCCAGGCGTGGTGGCAGGCACCTGTAGTCCCAGCTACTTGGGAGGCTGAGACAGGAGAATGCTGTGAACCCAGGAGGTGGAGTTTGCAGTGAGCCGAGATCACGCTCCTGCACTGCAGCCTGGGTGACAGAGTGAGACACTGTCTCAAAAAAAAAAAAAAAAATACCTAGACCTACCTTGGCTTGAGAAATAGGAAAACGTGAGCTTAAGTTGACAAGTGGAGGGTCTTCTTTAGTAAGAGAAAAATTCTGGGGTTTCTGGTGTTTGCTCTATGGGGTTGCCCAACAGGGAGTTACTGAGGCTGCTGGTGTAAAGAGAAGACAGGCTCATGTGGTTCAGGAAGCTTGATCTGATCTTGAAAGAGAAGTATAGGACACTAGTCATCCTAAATCTGCTCACTGCTTAGTGTATGATAGAAATGCAATTAACATGAATCTTCCCAACCTTCTTGCTTCTTCCAACCTCATTAAAACATAGCTCAGCAGCAGGCAAATGTGAGCACTCACCCCACAACAGTGAGGGAGAACTTGCTGAAAATAATTGTCTAGTTATACTAGAAAATCATGGCCTCCTTGTTCTACTTCTCCGAAACTTCTGAAATTAGATTCACACCATTTTCATTCCTGGGACAACATGGATAAAGTGACTCCTGAGGTTACAAACTCAAGTGACAAGCAACTCAATCATAGAGGGAACTAAAATATCCTCCTTCCTGTCAATTCGCCTGGGTCTGGGGAGACTCAAGAGCCAACTTTAATAACCAGGAGAACTGCTGGTTATTAAAAGCCCTATTTGTCAATGACAATGCTCTTTCCTTCTCTGGTGTTAATTAGTCATTTCACACAGCATCTTTGACAAGGAGTTAAGTCCCAGTTAACCCAGATCTCAGACAAGATGGAGTAGCAGGGGAGCAAAGGGGCTGCAGCAAGACCATGCTACAAATTGTTGGGCAGGCTGAGATTAGAAAGAGAAGATCCCCGACTCTTGAAATGGGCTTCTTTAGGCAAGAAAACAAAAGGCATAGGAGGGAAAGCAAAGCTTCACAGCTAAACTAAAATGGAAAATACCATCCAATTGAGAGCACTCAACAGACATTTATTAATCCACTTTAATGAGCAAACATTGAGATAAAGGTTCTATAAATATTTGTTGTTGTAGATTAGGTACTTTTGGGATATCAGTCTTTGGGCATCTCCAAAAGTCACCCATGAGAAAAGACAAAACAAAAACAACAACAACAAAAACCACACAACAACAACAGTAACAGCAACAAAAACTGTGGTACCATGTAGATCTTGTATTTTGAATTTCTAAGAGACCAAAAGAAAATGTTCTCTGGATTCTGTGCAGGGTTTCATGGCAATGAGTTTTCTGGGCAGGGGACATTTTACATTTGAATCAAATGACCCCAATCCCTTGATTTATGGACCTGTCACTCCTATTTGATGCTGTATCAAGTGCATTTTGAGAAGTTCATTTATGGGCCTCTTCCACTTTCAAAAGCTTGTCCTAGTTATGCAGATCCAGGGCAAATATTGTGATTCCTACTTTCATTTCCTCAAATGGAGCTGGTGCATAAGGGTACTGGAGAGGTACTGGAGACCCATGGGCCTCCAGATTAAGAGAGGAGAAGTGGGGAGTGCTATTGTTCAGAAGCTAAGATTACAGAGGCTCTATGCATATTAAACACATAGTATCACTAATTTCCTATTATTAATTTCTTTCCACTGTTCATTTTACTCATACTCATACTAGCAGTAATATTACCATCTTTCCTTTGTTTAATCCTTGCTAACTGCCCAGACACATGCTGAGCCCTTTGAAAGGGACTATCCCCACCCTGTACCACATTCCTCATCAGCACCAAGCATCCCCAGCTGACAAGACAGTATTTTTCCGGGCAGTCAAGAACGTTGCTTTTCCTTATTCCCAAAAGAAAAAAAGAAAAAAAAAAAACAAACACTTCAAAGTCAGGCTCAGCAATAAGAGTTAGAAAATGTTCTTCATATGACACACCTTGATTACGGATTTGTTGAGACTTAGAATTCATGGTAAGCTGTTACGCGTAGTAACTGTCTATCTATCTGCATTCACCCAGACCCTTTAAATACAGGCCACGATTAAGAGTAAAATGTCAGTGGGGCACGGTGGCTTATGCCTGTAACCCCAACACTTTGGAAGGCTAAGGTGGGAGGATCACTTGAGCCCAGGGGTTCAGGACCAGCCTGGGCAACATAGGGAGCCCTCACCTCTACAAATAACGTAAAAATTAGCCAGGTGTGGTGGTGTGCACCAATGGTACAGCTACTTGGGAGACAAAGGCAGAAGGATCACTTGAGCCTGGGAGGTTGAGGCTGCAGTGAGCTAGGATCATGCCACTGCAGTCTAGCTTGGGAGACACAGCAAAACCCTGTCTCAAAAAAAAAAGGCTACCCAAGCCAATCAGAACCCAGTCAGAGGAATTTTTGCAGAACATCTTTATTATTTATAAGGCTGCCTTTGCTTTCTGCTCTCCCCCTAGGCTGTTAAGTCTTCAACTCTGTTCTCTTTTCCCAATATTGCCATTGACATCCCTCATTGAAGCCCCATCTCTAGACTCTAACATCTAGATAACTAACTTCTGAATAGGTATATCTTACAACAATGACTCTGACACAATCCTAGGGACTCTGGCCCAGCCAGACCACACCCACGTTTTCTGGATGACCCATTAGAAAACAGGTTAGAACATAGATAACTACACATGTAAGCTCCGGAAGATATTTACATGAGACTTGACACTGAAGACCTGCATAACTATAATCTGAACTAATAACCCTAGCTAATGTTGGTTTAGTATAACGTTGGTTTAGTATAATAACGTGATTCATCAAGAGTTTTGCACATGTGTGGTCTTGTTTAACTTCCATGTATATTAGCACATCTAACTTGAGGCAACCACAGAAAACAATTCTAACTATTTCTTCATAGGCAAAGTGGAAGTTTCTCTTGAAGATAAATATGTACAGCTTTGGTTTCTCCCAGAGAAAGGAATGCCTCAGGCAACAAAGGAATACAAAATCAGTAGTGCCCTATTGTAGGAAGTTTAGACACCCCAAATTTTCACCCCATGTGCATCCCTAACTAGCCTCAAGGTCTTAAAATAGTTCATCTGTCTGTACTTCAGTTTTGTAATGTATAAAATAGGAGCAATGGATCTCTTCTGGACAATTCTCAAAGTTTTTGGTTTTAGAGAGGTTTGAATAAGACAACACACGTGAAATGATTTCTAGTTTGTGAAAAGTAGATATATACAGAAGTCTACATCTATAGACATATATAGAAATACACTGCACTTTTTTACATTATTACATTGAACTCTATTAATGAAATGGCTTAAAAAATATGTTTCAAAGAGCTACAGAAATATAAGATGAGGACACTTATTACACCAACAAGGTTGTTGGGTTCATATCTGGCAGGATTCAGGGTTCTTAGCCTACCAGTCAAATGCTGAACTGAAATCTTATAAGAGAGGGGGAGGGGGCAAAGAAAGAGGGGAGAGGGAGCTCTTGAAGCCAGAGCTTATTAAATCAATTACATGATTAATGTGAAAGAGAGTGTGTGAGACAGGAGGGGGATGGGGTAGGAGTTCACTCAGCA
The DNA here is from genome assembly GCF_029289425.2 of Pan paniscus. Lineage (NCBI taxonomy): Eukaryota > Metazoa > Chordata > Mammalia > Primates > Hominidae > Pan > Pan paniscus. The sequence continues at coordinate 7,976,878 of NC_073267.2, read as the reverse complement.
CAGTAAAGGCTGCTGATCAAGCATTTTCTGTAAACTTCTAAGCCACCAAGAAAATTGCCTCTTGGTATATGAATCAAACTGGAGAAATGTATTTGTTGGCAGCTTTTAATACTTAAAAAAAAGGTGGTAGTACATGAAACCTCCTGTACCACTCAATCCTAGAATTGACAGATGTTAGAAACATTAGAAACATCTCCATAGGAATCGAAAATGACATTTTATCCTTGGTAAGAGTGTTCTCGTGCAACTGAAGGGTAAGGTTTGTGATTTTGATACGAATGGGGCTGCCCAAAGTAAAAAGGATGTTAATTAAAGTGTTTGATGGTGTTTCCTTCCCAGTGCACTATGGGAGAAATGTATAAATCCCCAATATGGCTTGAGTTCCACAAAAGATCATTAGTCAGGAACAGGCAATGTCTCAAATCATCTCCTTGATGGAGTTTTCAGATAAATCCTTCTAAGGGGCCATAGGCCAGGTCCTGAATCAGAAAAAAAAAACAAATCACCCAGCCACCCTGACCAAATTAGCTGATCTGGTGGGTGACGATCGACGTCTGAGGCCATGGTTTCTATTAGCAACCAGGTCTTTCTCGTTCCGGTTGACAAGACGGACAACCATCCACCCTCGTAAAAGATTCATGACCCAACTTTGCACTCTCTACTGCTTGCTTTCTCATAAAACCAGTGCAAATCCTATCAAAAATTTAGCAGAATCCCTGCCTCATCTGTTTAGGCCTGAAGCTAGTTGCAGGGACAACTCATTAGGGACAGGCTCATTAAAACCAGCCCTTGGGCAAAAGCAGTTTGCGGCCTCCTCATTTTTATTCACTCTCACCTCCCTGCCCAACCTCCTTGAGCCCTGAGACACAGGGCTTCTAATAATTTTGTACAGTATGCAGGTCTGTTCACAGAGTTGCAGGGCCCAGAGTTCGACAAATGCTGCTCCTTACGTCTGCCAAAAATGATCTCTGTCTTCTCCTTTGTGTGCCTAAGGAAGGCTGTGCTGGGAGAGGGACTGGTGCTGGAGAAGGCAGAGGAGGGAATCCAGAAGGCTGGCCAGCTTCTCACTTGGGGATGGCTGGGAAGAACACCTGGCATTGGAGTAGTCAGGAGACCCCTTAGCACCAAGCCGGAGCTCTGGCAGAACGAAGGCCAAAAGGTAAAATCTCTGGGGTCCCGTTCATGCGTCATGTTCAGCCCAGCACTGAGACCCCTGGGCACCTGGAGGCTGAGCAACAGCCTGCCTAATGGATTCATTACCAGATGTTTTCTGCTATGTGCCAGGATCCCATTCTCCCCATGAACTAGGGGAAAAGCTCATTTGTGCTGACAAAGAGCTACTGAAATCTTCAGGCATGGCAGCAAAGAACGGGCAGCCCCAATGCAGATGCAAAGCTTCCACGCTGCCAGCATCTCTGGGCACGTTTATTTTTGGAAGGGTGGGAGGAGAGCACTACGGAGGCAAATGCCTGTGACAGCCAGTGGATCGTGAAGCAGGCTGGGCGAAGGTGAGTCCTGAGTAAGAGGGTCTGTGTTGACCTGGGAGTGGAAAGCTCATCTCCACACTGAGGTGTGCGGGTGCTACAGAGCTCCAGCTGCTGGGTGAAGTGTGCGGATGTTGCTCAATATGCCAGATCGTCTGATTTTTTTGCAAGAAGCCAAAAATTTCGGTTTTAAGTGTAATCTTTACATATCTAAATGTTGGCAGCTAATAACAGGGGGGAAAAAAGCAAAAACAAATCATATGGGTGAAACAAAAGTGTAGATTTCAGGTTTACAACCACTGATGTGAAAAAGATATTATAGTAGGAGGGAAACAGATACCAGTTTTAGTTTTTACCACTACCCAGTGACGCTGGCACATCCATGAATCCCTAGAGTCCCATCTCTTCTCTTCTGTAATGGGAGGCTTAGGCAACATGATCTCTCAGAGCAAAACTCTACCTCTAATCCTTTGAAAATAAACTTTATTAGGTAGGGCTTTTAGTTTCCAAGGCATTTCACCATCTCAAATGGAACTAATATGCTAACAGCTCCACCACTGCCAAGGCCTTTGATGCTGATTGTTCTTAAAGCATAGATTCCTAGCCTTACAGAGCTTTCAGAGGTCGAATCACCAAGTCATGTGCATGCAGCATTAATTTCCTGAGTTTCCTGGGCCAATGGTGAGCAGGAGAATCCTGGTGTGAGCCCCATCTCATAGAGAGGAAGGCAGGTCACTTGTTCCATTTCTCTTTTAAGAGGATATCTTAGGAAAATAACAGCTGTCTTTTTTTTTTCTTTGGTTTTTAAGAAATGGGTCCTCTGTCACCCACGCTGAAGCATAGTGGCATGATCCTAGCTCAGCGCAATGTCAGACTCTGGGCTTAACTGATCCTCTCACCTCGGCCTCCAAAGCAGCTAGGACTACATTTGTGCACAACCATGCCAGGCTAATTGAGCTGTACTGTATCAGAGGTTGGCATATTAGGCCACGCTGGACCCTGAAAATTCCTTGTAGCCCCCTTGAGGGCTGCTAAATGTGAGGAATAGAGAGGAAGGGATGAAGTTGAAGAGGAAGATGCAAAGCCCTGGGTTTCATTTCCTTTCCTTCTTCCCTCCTCCCCAGCCCTAAACAGAAAAGCTCAACTTTATCAGTACTGTGTTACTCATTCACCTGAGTCTTTGAGCAAAACCTGTGAGGCTAAAAATAAATGAATTAATAAATTCATTAAGCAACTCTCCAGATTAAAAGTATGAAAATCACAACAGGATCTCTAAGTCCTAATTGCCTATATGCCTGAGGATTCACTGACCCAGCTCAAATGCCGCCTAATGCTGGCCACATTCCTTGGGCTCTCAGTGCCTTCATAAGCCATACCCATCATTAATTGGGGTTGTGGACATACAAAGGGACATAGGCTTGGGAGAGATTTTCTTCTCTAAAATCACCAGATTCATTTTCTACCCCCTTTCCCCCTCCTCAAAAGCTTACCTTAAAAACAATCTTGTTTTTTTACAGTGTTAGTTCACATACCCACCTGGCTCCATCCTAATATGCTGTGGCTGGGATAACAAACTCTCTGCTGTTTAACTGGGAAGACCAGCAGGCCACAGTGGCATGAATTTATGTTACCATAAAACATTTGGGGCCAGACACAGTGTCTCACATCTGTAATCCTAGCAGTTTGGGAGGCTGAGGCAGGCAGGTCTCTTGAGCCCAGGAGTTCGAGACCAGCCTAGGCGACACGGCAAAACCCCAGCAACTTGAGGGGCTGAGGTGGGAGGATCACCTGAACCCGGGAGATGGAGGCTGCTGTGAGCTGTGATCTCACCACTGCACTGCAGCCTGAGTGACAGAATGAGACCCTGTCTCAAAAAAAAAAATAAAGAAAGAAAAGATTTGGTTGTTTTGTGGTTCAGGAAACCTGGAGCCTTGACTGCTAATACAAAGCAACAATTTTCTATTAGCTTTGAACACACTGGCACTTTTCTTTTCCACCTATATCATTGTCACCTCTTCCTCAAACCCCATCCCAATTTGACAAGCAAGAAATCTGTAAATTTGGAGGTAGATGCTCAGGAAAGAGTATGCATGAGGAAAAGACACATCCATTAGCAATGCAGATACAGTCACAAATGAGACAGCACTTGCATGAATAGTGCCTTTAAAACAGTTATTTAATCCAGCTAAAATTTATCTTCAGGAAAAACTGAGCAGCGTTGGGACTCAAGACATTTTGCATTTAAAACATGGATTAAATGCTCTCCTCGTTGCCTTTCTTTAAGGGAGATATTTGCAAATCTCCTATCGACTTACAAGGCCTGGAGATGGCAGGCACTAGGTGGATAATTCTGGCTTAAAAATTGTGTCCAGCCAAGAAGAATACAAATGATTTGTTTTCTTCTTAAAGTGAATGGATGCCTTTTCCTCCACCCAGAAAGAAGGTGAGGCTGGATTTTTTTTTTTTTAATCTGCCTTTCACAGCACTCTTTAGCCAGTACAGACTCATAACGTTCTATGAAAAGAGGGACATGAAGGTTCAAATCACTGTCACTGGCACCTGAAGAAGAGCCACTGGGGCATGATCACATGATTCAGATGTTTTGCTCCTTCCACTGGATTTTCTGAGTTCAAGGCCTCCTGCAATGGTGAAGACGACACAGCGCGAAGGCCTGCGTAAAGAAGACTTAAGCAGAAGGGCAAGGGCATCCATTTGCCAGCGCCAGGACCATGCTCCTCTGTGCACACTGAGAGTGCACAGAGAGACTCTGCGTTGGCTCAACAAAACAAAGTGCGGTGGTTTCCGCTGAACTCTGCTCCACCACAGCGCGACCTGCCCTCATTAAAGATTCTCTACAAACAGGTGCTTCTCACTGGGCTGACTTCTGAAATGGCTTTCTTTTTATTCCCAGGGACACATCAAGAGCTGAAGGGGGGGATTCATGCAGTATAGATCAGTCAGCCATTGACAGAGCATCAGGCTTTGACAAGCTGCTTGGCGTGGTTGAAAGTCTAGGTTGGGCCTGGGCCCATCAAGGCTACGCTATTGAATTATTGACAGGCGCTCACTGTGGTGCAAGGGGAGAATGAACCATAGCCTCAGCTCAATAAAGATGAAATGGAAACCCTCTCTGAAGCCGACTTTAGCACGTTAAAGGAGTTTTAATGGGCTGGTTTAAAATTCAGTAAGAGAATGCATTAGCCTGATTATATTTTCAATGGCTACATGCAGACACGCACACAAGTTTGGGATTCAGAGAGGTTTACAAATGAGTGGGGAGTCTGTCAGCATGAATTACGCCCTTCTAAAGGAAGGCTGGAGTCCATGAATGTTCCAGTCTGATCCCCAGAGCAGTTATTGTCCCGCCCTCTCTCCTTGATTTCCTTCTTCTGCCCTCCCAGGACAGTGCAAAACGGCTAATCTGAATTTAATAAAATGAACCTGTCTCACCATCATGGTCACCGTGGCCCCAGACGACCCAAACCATGGCCTGACATCCACAGTAGCACTCTTTACCCCCTCACATCCACTTTACAATCTCCATCCCCATCCCTGGCAAAAACAAGGTGTTTCTCGCATCAGCATCTTAATAGAGAGAAGACATGAAGAACTCTCTGTAGCCAGTGTCCCCTGGTTAGTAAATTAACATTAACCATTCTGATTTTTCTTATATAATCTTTTCTTTTTTAAATTCCCACCTGCCAAGATTTACTTGTATTTTAATAGCTGATGTCAGACAAGCATCGTGGAGCAAGTCCCATCTCAGAACTATAATTTTAAATACAATGAGACGCGCATCAACTGTCGCATTGACATGCAGGGGTTATTCCACGTGGACTTCTAAAGTGCATCCTGAAAGCTTCAAAGACCTAGCACGTTTTAAAAGAATTTAAATTGATGATCGTGGTGGGCTTTTTTTTTTTTTAAGCAATTTGTCTAATATGACCCTATATTCATTTTTTTTTCTGACTTTGCTTCCAATGGGCTGCCTCCTGTCAAGTTGCAGAAGGGGCCGACCAGCACATCTAAATCTGTGTTCATTTGCCTTCCACAAGATTATCTTTGCCACGTTGAGCAGTATAAGTAAATCAAAGATGCTTCTCAGAGCTGCAGGAGTAGGCTAATCTCCAGACAAATATTTAGAAGGCAGCTTTGCCTACTCTGGCCTTAATCGTTTCCAACTGATTTGACTTATTCTAATTACAGCCTTTATGTTATAAAAGCCATTTTTATGTTGCCGGGGAGCAGTTTCATTGCAAATACATGAAATTTTGCTGAGTTTCCGTTCCCATGTTGATTATGGAAATGGTACTCTGCAGCTTGGCTCTAATTAGAAAAACACACTGCATGGAACGTCAACAATTTTTAACATTAATAACGCGCCAACAGTGTCCTTTTGTCTCTTTTAACATCCTTTCCACAGAGTCTGACATGGGAGAGCCTATGATTCACTGTGCGATGGAAGTAGGACTCATTTTCCCCATGTTTGATGGACAAGTACTCCTCCCCCACTCTCAAAGTGGGAGCTGCCTGTTTGGAGAAGAAGGATACTAATTTAATATAACAGAAAGGGGGGGGGCAAAGATAATTTAATTCTAGCACAGTTGAGGATAGTACGTTTGTTTGTGATTATGAACTTGGAAAATTCTAGCGCAGTATCATAAAACAGATTAAACGGTCCTACGGCAAATCTGAGAGCCCTGTGATGCTTCTGCTCTGTGGCTTTTTGGTGTCATGAGATTTTTTGAGACAGAGTCTCGCTCTGTCACCCAGGCTGGAGTGCAGTGGTGTGATCTTGGCTCACTGCAATCTCCACCTCCTGTGTTCAAGAGATTCTCCTACCTCAGCTTCCTGAGTAGCTCGGATTACAGGCGTGTATCACCAAGACCAGCTATTTTTATTTATTTATTATTTTTTTTTTGTATTTTTAGTAGTGATGGGGCTTCGCCATATTTGCCAGGCTGGTCTCAAACTCCTAACCTAGAGTGATCTGCCTGCCTTGGCCTCCCAAAGTGCTGGGATTGCAGGTATGAGCCACTGCACCAGGCTGAGATTTTAAAATATGTGAAGAAAATCTCAGCAAGGAGACCAAATAATTTTCTAGCTATCTCACTGAGATGGGAGGTCAGACACCAGGAGCCGGAGGTCAGGACATCTCATCCTCAAAGGTTCCTGAGTGATCCTCCGCAAATGCCTGATAGCAAAGAAAGAGTTAACCCAGCGCCAATCCTTTAACCTCATGGAGGCTCAGTTTATTCATCTTTAAAATGGGACTACTTATGCCTGCCCCCTAGAGATGTTGGATGGATGAGGCATAACGCCATGCTGTTGCACTGGGTTGTGAAGACACATGTCTCCACCCGTGTTTGACACTGATCTGATGCACACTGTCCACATTTCACACATCCCCAACCTTTGAACAGGAAATTCCAGTTATTACAAAATATATGACACACACTATATGTGTTCAAATCTGTTTGTCCAAGTTTGCCTACCACAGTAATTTGGGATACAATGAAAGAGGATGGGAAAACCAACTGGAAATAACATAAACATCCACTCATAGGAAAGATGCTCATGATTCATTGTTAAATACAAAAATAAAAACAAAAACAATAAGAACAGAATGACTTCTATTGAAAAAATATAAATTCCTTGGTCAAAACAGAGGAGCATGTGAACTGGAAATGTACTTCCAATCTGTCCTCCAAAAAGGCTGTCTTGAGTTACACTCTCCATAACAGAGTTGTTTGCATCTGTGGAGACAAGTTCTCACGATGTTCAGCGAGGTTTCACGCCCCACCATCCCTAAAAATTAACTGAAGATCATAGTGCAGAGAAAAGAAAAGAGGTCGCTATGTCATAAAAGGAATGACATGCTGCAGTAATGTTGACGTACTTCACCAAGTGCTGCCTGCTTTTGTCATTTCCATGGGAAAACACACACACACACATGCACACACACATACCCCAGCAGACCAGCTCCTACAGTTACGACACAACTTACTGCATGGAGGAATGAGCCTTTAATTTCTTTGACACAGGATCTGGCATTGTGGCTGTGATGTTTGCCTGGATGATGAAGCTCTTTAAAGAAAATTATTTAGCCCTGCAACTAAGCCCACCTGAAGGCCAAAACCCACAGCTAAATAGCTTCAGGGGCAGGCAATGTTCCTGGTAGTGAGCCAAATTCTCCTTCAATTTGGCTTGCAATAGTTCATCTTGCATTTTCCACCTGATGGTCCTTAACCCAGGTCCTGCTGAAAAGCCTCATGGATGTAGATGCTGCCGCTTCAAGGAGGTGAAGCATAACACCTCACCCTTAAGTGTCAACTGCTCATAGTGATTTCCTTCCAAAGAGCACAGTATGCAAAGAGAGGAAAAATGAGACAGGCACTGCCTCAGCCAGATGACCAAGGTGAACATCAATAGCAATAAGTCATTTTCATAATATGTACCATTGACATGGTGTGATACAAATGGCACGCTGTCTCTGTGGTCTTGCTCTCCATAACCCATAACTCCAGTCTCATCATCAGACAAACTCCTCAGTGGAGGCACACACTACAAAACACCTCCTTAGTACTCCAAAAAAGACAAGGTCATTAAATACAAGCAGAGTCTAAGAAATAGTCACAGACCAGAAGGGGATAAGAAGACAAGACAATTAAATGTAATGTGAGATCTTGGAACAGAAAAGAATGAGGTAAAAACTAAGGAAATCTGAATAAAATGTAGACATTACTTAACAATAATGTATCAATATTGGTTCATTAGTTGTGATAAATGCACCATACGTAAAATATCATAAATGCAAAATGTTAACAAGACAGCATTTTGGGAGGCCAAGGCAGGCAGATCACTGAAGGTCAAGAATTGAAGACCAGCCTCACCAACACGGTGAAACCCCATCTCCACTAAAAATACAAAAATTGGCCCAGTGTGGTGGTGCATGCCTGTAATCCCATCTACCCAGGAGGCTGAGGCATGAGAATCACTTGAGTATGGGAGGCAGAGGTTGCAGTGAGCAGAGATCACACCACTGCACTCCAGCCTGGTGATCCAGCGAGGCTCAATCTCAGGAAAAAAAAAAAAAAAAAAAAATGTTAACAAGACGGCAAACTAGACGCTGGGTAGATGGGAACTCTCTGGACTGTCTTTACAACTTTTCTGTAAATGTAAAAGTATTCTAAAATAAAATGTTTATTTAAAATTCTAAACTTTAGGGTCCCCTTAGGGCTTCTAAAGGATGCAGTCCAGTAGGTCATGCTGGTCTTAGTGTTTGGGCCTCTGTCTTATTTCCCAGTCCATCTCCTCATCTCCTGCTTACTTTTTTTATTTTTATTTTTATTTTTATTTATTTATTTTTTTTAATGACACAGAGTCTTGCTCTGTCGCCCAGGCTGGAGTGCAGTGGTGCTATCTCGGCTCACTGCAAGCTCCGCCTCCCGGGTTCATGCCATTCTCCTGCCTCAGCCTTCAGAGTAGCTGGGACTACTGGCGCCCGCCACTGTGCCCAGCTAATTTTTTTGTATTTTTAGTAGAGACGGGGTTTCACCGTGTTAGCCAGGATGGTCTCGATCTTCTGATGTCGTGATCTGCCTGCCTCGGCCTTCCAAAATGCGGGGATTATAGCCGTGAGCCACCGCGCCCCGCCCCTCCTTCATCTCTTATACCACCACATGTCTGTCATCTCCTGGGCTCTTACCTGGTTTATGAAACTTTACTCCGTGCTCTCCAAAATCAGCCCGATCTTTCTTCCTTTTTACCTGCTTTACATCTTTTAGTGTCTTTCTGATCATTCAGACTTGACTCCTCCAAGAGCAGTTTCCAATAGTATTAACTGTTCCCTCTCATCATTCTCATAAATACTCAAAATTGCACTTATCTATTCAGCTTATAAATGAATTGTCTAACATACCTATCTACCACCTTTCTCTGAACTCCTTTGGAGATGGCCTCATTTACCTTGCTCTCCCTGTCATTTGGCTTACTCCATGGCACACACAGGTGTTAACTAAGTATTTTTAGAAAGGCTGGCTGGCTAGCTGTCTGGCTGGCTGGATGGATGGATAGTTAGATGACTGGATAATTAGATGGATGGGTGGTTGGGTGGATGGGTGGATGAACAGATGGATGGACAGAAGGATGGTAGAAGGGATGGATGAATTTTTCTATCTCTGATACTGTAGAAACTAAATTGGTAACCTGTCTCCCAGACAACTCTTCAAACACGTGAAGTCAGTGTGCTTCACCTGTGTTACATGAACCCCTTAAGACTCAATTCAGATGCCTCCTCCTTCATGCAGTCTTTCAGCAAGATTTCACCACGCATTTGTCTGTACTCCAACACAGCATTATGGACTCAGTCCACTGTTTTGTATCTGCTCTACGTGGAACATTCATTATCCCCTATTAGACTTGAAGTTCCTTAGAACAAAGGCCATGCCATGTCTCTATGATGACGTGGGGAGGAGAAAAAGTATCAGTGAGAATTTCCTTTAGAGAGACTACTGCCTTTATTGTGGAGAATGCAAACTAAGAGCTTAGGGTTTGAATAAGAACTGGACCCTTACTCACCATCTCTCCCCACTATGTATTTTTACTAGAAGAGGCAAGAAAATCTTTTTGCATATTAAAGACACGAGATTTTATAGACTTCCTCCTAGGAAGTCCCAGAAGGAAAGAAGGGAGGATCAGCAAGTTTGAGTACTTGGTTGGGGGAATTCAATGGGCACACCAACCCCAACTATCCCACTTCCAAGGCTGTTGAGAAAGAATCCTGGGAAAACAAGATTATGCGGGAATTTTGCGTGGCATTTGCTGGGGGCTACAAGATATAAACCTCCTTCCCTGTTGCCCTCCACAGAAGCTGCAGAGAAGTCTTCTACACAGTTCGAAAATGCCACTTGACACATTGAATCCTCTGGGGAAACACCATAAGGCTGTTGATTCTGTGTTATGATGGCCTGAAAACAGAGAGGACCATGAATGAAAATTCACAAGCTGGGAAGCAGCAGAGACAGCAAAGGAGCCATAGTTCCAGGAATCAACAGAATGCTTGGGGGAGATTCCACACATCACAGAAAAGGCCATTAGCTGGAGTCTAGGACATGGCTCTCAAACTATGGCCCATAGGCCAGATTCAGCCAACCATCTGTTTTGGTAAATAAAGTTTTATTAGAACACAGTTACCCCCATTTGTTTATGTATTGTCTGTGACTGCTTTCACACTAAAATGGCAGAGCTGAGTAGTTGTGACAGAGACCAGATGGCCCACAAAGCTTAAAAGTGTTACTCTCTGGTCCTTTATAAAAAAAATGTTTGTGCATACCTGTTGTTAAGACAAGAAATCCTATGTCTTTAAGATGCAATGCAACCTGAGTGACAGTCTCTCCAAGCAGCCTCAGTAAGCACAACGATTGCATTAGGAGAATTCACAAAAAGCTTCTCTTCTGGGATTGGGATCCTAAATTTTTCAAAGAGTAAAGATGAGTGGGGTAGCAGATTAGCCTTCTCTCTGGGAGTTATTTGTGCAGAGAATTTTACCAAAATCCCAAAGTTCACTTCTCTCGCAGCATTCTATCCCACCTTGGAAGACTCATCCTACCTTTAAGACAAGGATGAAAACTAAGAAAAGTCAGACAGCCACATTTCCGCTCCAGGCAAAAGCTCTGGGTGCCAGCAGGCACCCCTGCTGACCTGACAATGACTTGCATGACCAGCACAGTGTGGGGGCATCCCGTGGGATCTGAAGACCCATCTGCCCCCACTGCTGAAGTGACACCCTCCTTCCCACTGGGCTGGGTGTAAGGAAAGCAAGTGGAAGGAGCGGACTTTCTAGGTGCCACAGGCTGCCCACTGGTGGGAATGCTTGGCATCCTGTAACGAGGCCTCAGAGAAAATCATCTTTTGTGTTAGCTAGAAACAAGCCCCTGCCTCCTGTGAATTGGATGGTGGGGGAAAGGTCTTTCTAATGGGGAGCTAATTACCTTAACAATTAAGTGTTCTGCACTAGGGTAGCAGACTTCCCAGCCTCAAATACTAGTTTTCCCACTCAGTAATGTGGGTCTAAAGCAGGCCACTTAACCTCTTCATGTCTTTGTTCTGTAGCAATTGCCAGATGCTAAGGAGAGGACAGAATGGAGAGGGACAGCTTAATGGATATGGGGTTCCTTTTGAAGTAATAAAAATGTTCTGAAACTGGACAGTGATGGCGGTTGCATTAAATATCACCGATGACACATTTTATGTTACGTGTATTTTACCAGCATTTTTTAAAAATAAAAGACATATTAAGCCGGACACAGTGGCGCGGTGGCTCACGCCCATAATCCCACACTTTGGGAGGCCAAAGTGGAAGGATCACTTGAGTTCAGGAGCTTGAGACCAGTCTGGGCAACATAATAAGACCCCATCTACACACACACACAAAAAAAAAAAAATTAAAAAATTAACTGGGCATGTTGGTGCAGACCTGTAGCCCCAGCTACTTAGGAGGCTGAAGCAGGAGAATTCCTTGAGCCCACAAGCTTGAGGCTGCAGTGAGCTCTATGATTGCACCACTGCCCTCCAGCCTGGCCAACACAGTGAGATTCCTACTCAAAATAACAACAACAACAATAATAAAAGACATGTAAAAAATAGGATCCCTTGTTAGAGTTAAGGAAAGGAATCAAACGAGATAATCACGCAAAACACTAGCACAGTGCATGGCACACAGTAGATAATTAGTCAGTTTGGGTTTGAGGTTGTTGTTATGGAAAAGCTGGTGCTGCCTGTGCCTTAGTAGAAAGCCAGAGGACCAGGGTGGGCTTAGACTCCTGTTTGATGATTGTGAAAGCAAAACTACCACACAACATAGATTCAAGTACACGTGCTTCTATTTTTCTGAGTCTAAGAAACTAGCAAACTAACATTCTTTGGCATATCCCTATGTCTGGTTCTTTTCCAGTCACATCACACACGTTATTTAATATGCATGATAACCAAGCCCCCTTCCTATAAATAAGGATGCTTAGATTATAAAAAGTTAAGTGACTTGCACTTGGCCATCCAGGTAGCAAGACGATCAGGCTTCCTGTGTGGACCCTGGTCACTGAACTTGAAGTCCAATGTACTATTCCATGCCATGCTGGCAACTCTTGATGAAACACAGAATGGGTGGGTACTTTTTTTTTTTTTTTTTTGAGATGGAGTCTCACTCTGTCACCCAGGCTGGTGTGCAGTGGCATAATCTTGGCACTGAAACCTCTGTCTCCTGGGTTGAAGCAATTCTTCTGCCTCAGCCTCTCGAGTAGCTGGGACTACAGGCACGTGCCACCACGGCTGGCTAACTTTTTGTATTTTTAGTAGAGACGGGGTTTCACCGTGTTAGCCAGGATGGTCTTGATCTCCTCACCTTGTGATCTGCCTGCCTCAGCCTCCCAAAGTGCTGGGATTACAGGCATGAGCCACTGCGCCCAGCCTAGGTGGGTACCATTTTTAATTCAAAGAAGGAAGTTGTTTCAAAATATTATCAGCAGTAAGATGCTGCAGCTTTGCTTTTGGGAATTGCATAAACCACCACCACAACAAAACAATAAATAATTTTCGAAATAAGGAATGGCTATGAGTGAAGACATGAGGCTGGAATAGTTACTGTGGGCCAATGGAACATTATTTATCCAAAAATATTTAAATGTGCTAGATTAATGATAAGCTCATTTGGCTGGATTATAGCCTTAGTGGCAAGAAAGTAGAACAAGTTTTTAAAAATCAATTCATTCTGCCAATTTGTTTTGAGCATGTACTCTCTGTAAAGAATCATGTTAGGAGCTGGGGAAAAACTATGACGACAAATGGCCCTAGACCAAGAGAAACTCAATGATTGCAGGGAGAAAGTACGTAGGTCAATGCAACACTGTCACAAGTCCCACAAAGGCAGAGATTTTTGTGTATTTTGTTTACTGATACATTCTGCAGCTTCTAGAAGAGTGTGCAATACATAGTATATCTCAACAATTATTAGTTGGAGTAATGAAGAATGGAAAGGCAGAGTTTGCTGTTAGGGAAATAATAGGGTCTATGGAAGCACAGAAAGAAATATCTGAGTGATACTCTACCCATGCTCTTTTCCCAATAAAAATTGTAAATTCCCAAGGGAAAAGATATATTATCTACCTTTGCCATGTCCCATGATGGTTACATGGCAGTTTTTTTCAGTTCCTCCCATCCTGTATTCATCCACCTGATGACTATTTTCTGCTCACCTCCTCTAAATTCTAAGCTCTGGGTGTATGAGAGGACAAAATAAGTGGCTTCCTGTCCTCTTGAAGCTTACTTTAAACTAAAATTCAAGGTAAAATCATTGCAGACAGCTATGAATGTGATGAAGGAAAAGTACAGGGTGCTGGCAGAGAGAATAAAAGTTGGCTGGGCAGGATCACTTTTGATGGGCTAGCCAGGGAAGCCTTCTCAGAGGACGGTGACACCAAAATCAACAGCTGATGAATGAAAAGGTGGTGAGGGAAGGAGAGGCAGGATGGCTTGTGCCAAGTCCTTGAGATCCCTGAGTGCTTCAGCAGGAGGAAGAAGCCAGCATGGCCGGGGATGGCTGAGCAGGGAAGGGGTGACCAGAGAGAGGATGTGGCTGTGCCTCTGTCCAGTAGAAGATGTCCCCTCCAGTTGCTCTGGTTCACAAGATTATATTCACAGTGTTCACATCAGGAGATGTCAGAGAAGCCTTATGCCGCTCGATTTCCCACCAGCTCTGGAGTCGGGTCCTCTCCACTTCCACACATTCATTTCCACAAGACAGGTCACCTTTCCACCAGTGTGGACGTCTCACAGTAGAATCAAGGACAACAACAGAAATCCTCCTGTCTGTTGATACACTTTTTTTCTTTGCAGAGCGCCAGGCATTGTACTGTGTTGTACTTTACGACCTACATGTGCAGATGTGAGTAGTGTCACTCACTACTACTGTTGCTGCTGCTGCTACTTCTACTACTGTTATCATTATCATTATTCCCATTATAAAGATGAATAAGACTGAGTCTCAGAGAGGGGAAGTGAATTGCCCTCAAAGCCAAAATAAAAGAGAAAGAAAGAAAAATCCACATATATCATTGTGTGAACACTCAAATGTAAGCTGTCTGACTCCAATGTTTGGTCTTTGCTTATTAGATATTAATTCTCTGGTCAGGTGCAGTGACTCACACCTGTAATCCCAGCACTATGGGAGGCCAAGGCAGGTGGATCACCTGAGGTCAGGAGTTTGATACCAGCCTGGCCAACATGGCAAAACCCTGTCTCTACTAAAACTACAAATAATAATAATAACAATAAAATAGCCAGGAGTGGTAGTGGATGCCTGTAATCCCAGCTACTCAGGGGGCCGAGGCAGGAGAATCACTAGAACCCAGGAGGCAAAAGTTGCAGTGAACTGAGATCATGCCATTGCACTCCAGCCTGAGCAACAGAGCAAAACTCCGTCTCAAAAAAAAAAAAAAAAAGATATTAATTCTCATAGGTCAAATATATCTCATACAAAACTTTATTCAACAAAAAAAGTTGACTGCAGTGACGATATGCCAATAGCAATGCTAGGTGTTGGAGAAACTAAATGAATAAAAGGGATTCCTGACTTTAGGGGAAAAGACACATAAGCACTATCATGCAACGTGATACATCCATCACATAACAGCATGTAAGGAGTTCAAATTTGGAGGAAATGACAAATGCAGCTGGGGCCTCCTGGAGGAGGCAATACTTGAGCCACAACTTAAAAGACAGGTAAGAAATTTTAGGATGAGCAACTAGGAGGGAGAAACATTCTTGGAATGTAAAAAGATATCTGATATGGGGGCACTGAGTATGTTCAAGAAACAGCTAAATTAAGACTGTGCATGGTGGCTGAGCACTTTAGGAGGCCAAGGCAGGCAGATCATCTGAGGTCAGGGGTTTGAGACCAACCTGGGCAACATGTTCAAACCCCATCTCTATTAAAAATATGAAAACTAACTGGGCGTGGTAGCACATGCCTGTAATCCCAACTACTCGGGAGGCTGAGGCACAAGAATCACTTGAATCCGGGAGGTGGAGTTTGCAGTGAGGTGAGATCCAGCCATTGCACTCCATGCACTCTAGCCTGGGAAACAGAGAGAGACTCCATCACAAAAAATAAATAAATAAATAAAAATTAAAAAAAATAAAAAGAAGAAGAAAAAGAAAAGAAAAGAAAAGAAAGAAAGAGTTAAATTAGCTTGGGCAACGGAAGGTAAAATTGGAGGGGAAAGGATGGCCTGATGTCTCAGAAGTTGGTTAGAGACTGGGGATTTTCTTCTGCACTGGGAGAGCTACACACAGTTGTTAAGCAAGTCACTGGAGGGTACATTTGGTACGTTTCGCATTTTTGCAAAACCAAGCCTGTCCAACTTCAGCAGGGGCTCTCAAAGTGGGGGGTTCTCAGACCAGCAGCATCAGCATCTCTTGGAAATTTGTTAGAATGCAAATTACTTGGCCCCGTCCTATATCCTACAGAATCAGAAACTCGAGGTTTTATTTTATTTTATTAATTTTTATTATACTTTAAGTTCTAGGGTACATGTGCACAACATGCAGGTTTGTTACATATGTATACATGTGCCATGTTGGTGTGCTGCACCTATTAACTCGTCATTTACATTAGGTATTTCTCCTAATGCTATCCCTCTCCGCTCCCCCCACTGCATGACAGGCCCCGGTGTGTGATGTTCCCCACCTTGTGTCCAGGTGTTCTCATTGTTCAGTTCCCACCTATGAGTGAGAACACGCAGTGTTTGGTTTTCTGTCCTTTCAATAGTTTGCTGAGAATGATGGTTTCCAGCTTCATCCATGTCCCTACAAAGGACATGAACTCATCCTTTTTTATGGCTGCATAGTATTCCATGGTGTGTATCTGCCACAGACTCAGAGGTTTTAACAAGCCCTGCAGGAATGCTGATGCACCCTCATGTATGATAACCAAGGACCTGTCCCCCATAGAGCCTGCCTTGCCTCTCTGCTTACACCCCTGTAGGTGTAGTCTCCTATCTGCAGACCACTTCACTCTAGCTTCTAACCCAAGATCCACTGCTGTTGCTATTCTCAGGACCTTCCACAGGACAGATAAAATATGCAACGCATCATGTCCCCTTCTTGTGTCAACCCACAACCTCCAAGACCAAGACAGCCACGCAGAACAGCGTGCGCCTAATTTTATTGGGGGAGATCCTCTCCCTTGGCGCATCTATTTGGTTCGAAGAACAACATGCTTTCTCCCTCTCCTTCCTAATTTTCCTAGCTGCATGCTGGAGAGTCAGATCACTATGCTGCTCAGGAACTCACGCTGTTGCTTGAAAACTATCATTAGCTAAGAGCTGGGCTAATGCATTCAGAGGTGGGGAGTTAATAGGAAAACAGGCCCGATTCGGCAGCCTGTGCCCATGGTGCCCCCAGAGCTGGGTGTTAAGTGGTGACTGGCAACTCCCCTCTAATCACCTCTTGTTAGCTGCAACTATAGGCAAATTGCTAGTAAGGATTAAGCCGGGAGACGATGCCAGGATCACTGTCAAGCAGAAAAAAGACTCAATTTGTAGAGCAATCATGACTCTGTAATCACTTCTTTAAGAGCTCTTTTCGGCTGTGTTTGCTTCTGGAAGGTGTAGACCCTGCCTAGGCAAGGGTGGGCCAAGAGCCTGCACGCTGGCTTTTTCCTGAGTATATTAAAATGATTACTCCCTTAAACGAGATAAGCCTTTCTATTAATAGTGCTTTGCCTCAATGGGTCTCTCCCGACATCCGAGGCCCAGATGCCGCCTTGAACAAATGAACACCAATGTGTATAAACAATTGATCTGAGCTCATGAATAGAGCACGTTTCTGTAAACACTGAGGAGAATCTGGTAGGAGGCTTTATGGGGAAAAAATGATACATTTCGTTTATCACTGTTTGCATAATGCTCATGTAAAATAGAAACAAATTAACAAGGCAGTATTTTAAGAACTGTTACAAGTCAGGGAAAAAAAATCCTGGAAGGCGATACTTTCTCTCCCCAGTTCAAGGGAGGATTTGTTAAAAGAGGGAGGAGGGGTCTCTATCCCCCCTAGAATGTTTGGAGCTTTTGCCCAGGTAGGATAACTTCCATTTTCCAAGCTTATTCTCAGGGCTTAACAATTTCATTATTTTCACACATTTATCCAGAGAAGTTTAGAAACAGAATGAGCAAGAGGAAACTATGTAATTTCAGAAGAAACATTTGCCACTTGGAAACAAAAGAGACCGCCAGAAATAAGGTGATATTTAAAGTTGAAACATGATTCATCCTGATATAAATGTAATTTTAAGTCCTTCAAAGAAGGGCTTCCATCCTTTGAAATTTCTCAAGTAGGAACAGGTTTTGAGGAAGTTTTCTATTACATGATCCAGTTGAGGGAAAAATGAAGCAATGAAGACGTGGAGAAGGTAACTGGTAGGTAAAAGTCAACGCAACTATTACTCATCAAATAGACCCCTTGCGGGTTTATAAGAAGTCATAGTGAAAAAATTAAACCCCACTTCTCTCATTCAGTGTGTTGTAAATCCGCATGCTGTAAATGAAGCATTAAACAACAATGGACTTTTAGCATTCTACAGCAAAAATGCACTTCAAAACATAATTTTCACATTTTTTTCTCTAAATGTCTAAAAGAAATTATTTCCCAACAGTATAAGCCTTTCCCTGGAAAAAAACATATTTTAAAAAATCAGTACTTGCTACAGACAATACACTGAGATTTACAATAATTTCCCCCTTTTATGTCAAAATAATAATAATGCAAACTTGTATTATACTCATACCATCTCTAAGATAACATTCTTCTTGGTGCTCAAACTCCCAAGTATCTTATCACCTTTGGAATATAATTTGTATTATATTCTGCTCCAAATTTTACCTCACTAGGGGGTCATTCAGTCAAAATAACACCTGTTATTTCCAGAGGGAGACCCAGAACCTGAAGAAAAAATAACTAGAAAGGTGATTATGTGATTGTTTCAGCTGGCACTGTTTGTTGGTTTGTTTGCTTGCTTTTAGGATAATACTATGATCCCAAACTGTCAAAGCTGAAATTGTATTCCCTTCCATAGGTTCTTTCATTTCTTTCTTATCCTGGGCACTACATAAGAAACAAAATAAATGCATTATGTACCTTGTGAACAGATATGATGTAAACATCAAGTCCTTACCAGTAATCTCATATTTAATAAAACATATTCAAGCGTATGGCCAGGTGAGGTGGTTCACACCTGTAATCCCGGCACTTTTGGAAGCCGAGGTGGGTGGATCACATGAGGTCAGGAGTTCAAGACCAGCCTGGCCAACGTGGCGCAACCCTGTCCCTACTAAAAATACAAAAAGTAGCTGGGTGTGATGATGCCCTTCTGTATTCCCAGCTACTCGGGAGGCTGAGGCAGGAGCATCGCTTGAACCTGGGATGCAGAGGTTGCAGTCAGAAAAGATAGCATCACTGCACTCCACCCTGGATGACAGAGCTAGACCCCCCCCCCCTCTCTCTCTCATATATATGTATATATATATATATATTCATATTCAAGTGTAAATTACACAAATAAAATTCATGGCTGCCCTATTTGAGCACTTCTTTTAAAAAAAATGACAAAAATCTGCTACTGGAGTCACTTTATCATTGCATGGCTCTTTTTCCTAAAAATTCATTACTTAAGAAGCTCTGAATGCTTAAAAAAGAGACTCAGAATAAACCAAAGAAATAATCAGCTTGGAAGATTTTCGCTGCCTTGTGCTTAAGTTATATAAATAGACAGAACAATTAATGTCAAATGCCTTTAGTTCTCCATCCTATTAGCTTTTGGATGCTTCAAGGTAATCTTCAAAAAAGGTGACTTCTTGGGATTAAAACACAAGGTTTCCTTCAGACATATGGACAGGCTGGTAAAGACAGCTCATGTGCATAATGCATGGCGCCACCTCCACCCTTCTGCTATTTAATCATGCTGATTTACGGGAGGGGAGAGATTTGGAGAGAGGGAAAGAAATCCTTCAAAACAGGTGAGGAGAGACACAGAACAGAGCTGTGCAATACATAACGTGGAAAAGAAAGTGGCCCAGCCTCCTCCTCTGGGCAGGTCAGCGAATCAGAACCCAGAAGGTCCCCAAATCACATGCACCATATAAACAGCACAAGCTGCAATTGCAAACCACTCCCCTGTGCCCACAGTCAGTATGAAACTCTCCTTTCCAGGAGTGTGAGGGTAGGACTGTCAAATCGAAAGTACAGATGGTGACAGAAGTTTTAATGCAAAGTACCTCCCCTCTCAAGCTACCCCAAAGCCTTCCAAATCTCACCCTTCCTCCACTCTACCATTCTGCTGGCAGATGTAACTCTATAACCCCAAATATCTTTTAGTATGACAGCTTGCAATTACCAGTCATTATCTCCCCTGCCTGCACCCCCACCCCCCACAACTTTTTATATTTTTGCAAGATGCACTCTTTGTGTTTAGAACTGGTGAGAAAATACCTAATCAGTTAACTATGAGAAATCCTACTTTTCCACGCAGCAGCTGAAATGGGGTTGGATACAGGTACCCCATGAACTGGTCTTGCTTTTTGGGTCACTCCTAAAAGAAGGTCAAGTCTATGATTAAAATACAGCAGGGCTCCAACACCATGGGACCCATATTCACATTCTCTCTCTCTCTCTTTCTCTCTCATTCTCTCTCTCCTAGTTTCAGAGACAGAATCCCCGAAGGGAAGAGATTAACTCACCCCAGGTGTGAAGCCAGCCGGCACGAGGTTGGGTGGCCAGGTGTCAGTGTAAAGGACTAGTGGTTATCTCCATGGGCAAAAGTGTGGGCCACAGGAGGGAAAAGGAGGGGTGGAGAGGCTTTGCAAATGGCAAAAAGAAAAAAGGCAGAAGAAAAAGCATCAGGAATATGGCAAAGAAAAAAAAATAAGGCAAAGGGGATGGGAAATTAATAATCCAACAAGCAGGTTTCCTCCTTGTTATTAATCACACTGCTTTGCTCAAGCTGCAGAGAAACTCGGCGCTACACATGGGAGGGGAGGGGTTTGCACACTATTGGCCGCCTCTCCTCACTCCTATACATCTCAGCCAATCCTCCCCATGCCTTAAGGTGCAAAGATATCTAGGCTGCAGTCACAAACCCCTGGAAGATGAAAAATCGTGCTCAGTGGGTAAGGCACTGCTCCATCCAGTTAATGCACTATAAACTTTATTTGAGCTGACTTCTCATTTGATCCCCCAGTGACGGGGTCAGGGAGTGCAAGCAATTCCACCCCAAATCATGCCATAATCGAATTGCTGCCTATTTCCCGAACCTATAATGAAAAAGGCAACCGAAATAATGCAGGTAATGTTGGCAGCCTCCCTTGCCTGTCGGACATTATTACCTCCGATTGCTTGCCACCATTTCCCCAGTACTCTAACAATGAATATATTTCACAGCTCACTTGCTCTCCTGTGTGGGTGGCATGGTATAGACGCCTACATGATATGAAAGGAAATCTAAAACAATAGGGCTGTTTCTGAGTGCCGTGCCTAACAGCCTACTGGTGGGAGAGGCAGTTCTATCCAAGTGTTTCTCACTCGCACAAGCACACGCACACACACGCACACATACGCAAACATACACACAGAAATACGATGTGGCCCAGAATCACAGGCTCGACCAAAGCCAACTCCATTTCTCTTTGTCTATTTAAGTCCCAGCTTCATCTCCTACAGCATAATAACTGAGACTGTGTTTCCTTTATCAGAGCCTCTGAGGGTTTTTATTCTATTTTCTCCCTCTGAAAAATATGGAACAGATATGGCTTTAGGGACTGGGCATGAGATAAAATAACGTGTGTACACTTCCTACCCGAAAATGACTTTTAAGGGCTCACTTCTCCTTCAAAAAGGCTGAAGAAATGAACACTCTCTATTTGCATGCCCTTACAAAATATAATTCAGTGCCCCATCATTATTTTGCATGTCAGAAAACTGCTGACGACAGCACGATGCCATGGTACAGAAACGCAGAACCAAACAAGGAATGATGTGGAGTTGTTATTTCTATGACTGCCCTTTGGCAAAGGCCATCTCCAGGCCAGTGGAAATGGGACAGTAAGCACTGAGTAAGCCTGCAGTCTCTGGAAGCAGCAGCCAACTGGGGGCCTCGGCAGGCTTCCAACCTACCTTTTATTTCCTCAAACTGTAGGTTAGGTACACTCAGAGCAGTAATATCATCAGACCTCAGATTTCTGCCTTAGAAAACCTGGCTGTGCCTGGGAAATGTCACTATTGCCAAAGCTAATCTCACCAAACATTCAGGCTGGTGTTTATTTACCCTTGGAAATATGTGTACGTATGGGTGCCTGAATATAAACAGTCCTAGATGGAAAAGTGTCCATTAAACTGGCAAATACATGTGCCATAAATACATGCAGTTTAAGAATCAACCAGAAGATACTTAGATAAAATCAGAAACAAGAAAGTGTCCAAGGATGGTATTTTCTTAAGCTTCAATTACAACACAGGTTGTTCTCTCTCTCTTTCTCTTTCTGCCTCCCATGTCTACTTCATTTCACTTTTCTTCTCCTACTGTGCTCTACAATTTCTATTACATACAACTTTCCTGGTCAATACCATTGCCTTCTCCACCTTGGCCCAACCTGTAGCAAGAAAAGCCAATCATAGAAATGACACCGCCACAAGACTGCAAGATGAGCAAAAGAGTCAGGTATGGATCATCAGGTGGAGGCGTCACAATTTCGCCTCCCACGTCTGTACAGCCTCAGGAAAGCGCAGGACTATATACATATATGTGTGTGTGTGTGTGTGTATATATATATATGTGTATATATATATGTGTGTATATATGTATATATATGTGTATATATGTATATATGTGTATATATGTATATATGTGTATATATGTATATATATGTGTATATATGTATATATGTGTATATATGTATATATATGTGTATATATGTATATATCTGTGTATATATGTATATATGTGTATATATGTGTATATATGTATATATGTGTATATATGTGTATATATGTGTATATATGTGTGTGTATATATGTATATATGTGTATATATATGTGTGTATATATGTATATATGTGTATATATGTATATATGTGTATATATGTATATATATGTGTATATATATGTGTACATATATATGTGTATATATGTGTGTGTATATATATGTATATATGTGTATATATATGTGTATATATATGTGTGTATATATATATTTTAAAAGATATATAGATTTGAAAGTGCATGCTGACATACATGGACAAAGAATAATTCTTTAAAATACTCAGTACCACAGGCTATAGAGAACAGATCTTATAAGAAAAAAAAAAGATCAATATAAAGAAAAAAATGCTCTAGATGTAATTGAAGTCATACATTTGTACATGACCCCTGCTATATGCCCAATTACTGCTATTTATCAAAGAGTAGACAACATTCAACCTGGCAGCATGAAAAACAAATTTTACTAAGTCAGAGGGAAAAAAAATCATCAGAAAGGGAAAGAAAAAAAAAGATACAAATAATAAATAATTCAATATTCTTGAGGAAAGCTCTTGCAGAAAAGGCCTGGTTGATTCAAACATCAGACATGAGTCTGACAAGAGACGTATCGATTTAGACAATTCTATCATCATTATTCCAGCCGGAGTCCTTCACAAAAGCTGCTCTTTTTGCTCCTGTTTTTATTGCTGTAACTACCAACCTCCTTCTTATACCTCAATCTCTTT
Source organism: Pan paniscus (assembly GCF_029289425.2). Classification (NCBI taxonomy): domain Eukaryota; kingdom Metazoa; phylum Chordata; class Mammalia; order Primates; family Hominidae; genus Pan; species Pan paniscus. Next base: position 7,953,585 of record NC_073267.2, on the reverse strand, counting down.
GAACCAGTATTCATTACAGCTTAAATCTTAAGCCTAAGCATAAGATGATAAACAGATTCCATGTCTCATGTTTGGGAGGCAAGGGCTTAGCTTCCTTAAAATCTAATAGGACGAGAGGCTATTTACAATCTGCTGAGAATTTCCACACTCTACGGAATAGGTCATGTGCCCCATCTGTATAATTACCACGGCAGAATATTTAGATTGGAGAGAGAGCATATATCCAAAGCAAACATTACCCACATCTAACAAAGAGTTGTCAAACGCTGAACAGGAAGGCTGACAACAAATGTACCCTCATTTGTTACTTTAAAGGCTATGAAAAGAAACAGTGACAACATATATCAGTAATGATTTCATTCTCTTCCCAGTTTCTGCCCAAACTGGGTTCTAAAACCATACTTATTCTTCCAACCAAAACAATAAAAAAAAAAAAAAAAAAAAAAGGAAGAAAGGAAGGAAGAAAGAAAGAAAACAGATCCTTTTAGGTCAATGCACGTTGCTAAAATACAGTGGTATAATTAGTGGAGAAAAGAAAAAAAAGGACATGCCTCCATTAGGCATCTGGAAAAAGCAGAACTATTTCTTCAGTGTGCGATGTGTTAATTACAACCAGATAGGAGGTGCCACGGAAAATTAACAGTCTTGCAAAATGCAGGAGAGGTAAACACACAAAACAGGAACTACTGGAGGGTCGGGAGAGCAAGTCAATTTTGAAGAAAGATAAAAGAACTGTCATGTTCCTGAGGGCTGCGGAGAGGGGAAAGGGCAGGGGGCCCTGTTATCAACAGCTAATTAGGCAGGAGGTCCAAGCTTGCATATGCCGCAACATTTGCCATGGTAATCAGATGTATTATTCAAATGCGCAGGAAAACAAAAGCCGTGGCGGGCCTGACAAGGCACAATACAATCTGCCCCCTCAAAGGTGCCAGTTGCATTGCGCCAAGGCGGGAGTGGGATGCTGGCCCCTCTGCATTCACAAGCGAGGTGTCCAGCTTAAATTCAGATGAGAGACAGGGGAGACTCCTGGAACTGAATATCCTTCTGTTTGTGTTGGATGCCCAGCTAAGGGGAGTGTCACTGTTGCAATGATTGAAGAGGAACAACAGGTAAAGGGACGAGGCAGCAACCAACAAGACTAAGGACATGATAAAAACAACTCTTGGCCGGGGGTGGGGGACGGTGGTGGTGCTCACGCTTGTAATCCCAGCACTTTGGGAGGCCACGGTGGGTGAATTGCTTGAGCCCAGGAGTTCCAGACCAGCCTGGGAAACACGGCGAAACCCTGTCTCTAGTAAAAATACAAAAAAAACTATCTGGGCGTGGTGACGAACACCTGTAGTCCCCGCTACTCCAGGGGCCGAAGTGTGAGGAAAGCATGAGTCCGGGAGCTCAAGGGTGCAGTGAGCTCGGATTGTGCCACTGCACTCCAGCCTGGGTGACAGACTGAGACCCTGTCTCAAAAACAAAACAAAACAAACAGAAACAACAACAAAAAAAACCTCGACTCTTAGTGGGTCTGGAAGAGTCAATGCCTTCCTTTAGAGGAGAGAAGAGAAAAAAGAGGTGAGAGAGAGAGAGAGAGGAAGACAGAGAAAACACAGATAGAGATAGAGATAGAGACACAGACACAGTGAGAGAGAGGAGAAAAGAGGATAAGACCATAAAGTATTAGTTCTAGACAGCAGATAGCATCAATTTTTTTTCCAGGTTTGCAAAAGTAAGGGAGTAAAAACTCCTCAAAATCTAAGATCTCATCTAATCTAATAATACTCTGCGGCAACGAACAGTTCAGCCAAATATTGTTTGGGTCTTTCATACCCAATGTCTAGTGACTATTTACAGGCAGAGACTTTAATGGCATCAGATAAGCCATCAGGAAAACAGAAATGTTGTGTCAGGCAGAGACACAGAATGCGTAATCTCCATCTCAGATGCCTGGCTCACGCCCTAAAGGGGCAGTGGTCACCTCATTTAATGAAAAGTCTCCTGGACACCATGGGACGTGGGCAAGTATCAAAGCTGTTTGCCACACAAGACGCCAGGAGATGCTTTGCCCTGTGAAAATTGGGCATGAAGTCCCCCACTCAAACAGACAACATGCAGTCCTTTCTGGTATACTCTGGAAGACCTGGTTTACCTCTGTCAAACCTCTTCTGCAATAACTTTTTAACCAGTATGGGGCATGGAGGCTTCTGGGGTGGAAATTATGGACCAGCGATGGAAATTAGTCCTCTTATCCTCAAGCTCAGCATGGCTAAGGGACCTAGGTTGGCCTTGGGGGAGAGGTGAAGTTAGGAATGGAGGGTTGGGCAGAGAGTGATAGGGAGTGTCTTGGCCTCCAGTGACTGAATGTGATTTGAAAATCTATAGAGGATTCCCACACAGTGACATCTGGAGCCCATCTGTGGGATGAGGGTGGTTGTGGTGATTTGGGGATAGGCTGCATACTAGTGCCAATAGGGTACCTAATCCAGAACTCTCAACCCAATACATCTGCAGGAAAAGGGAGATGGGAGATGATAGAGGAACGAAAGTGCGTCAAGAAGTGAAGTAGACAATCAAGCTCTGTGTGAGGACTAATTCTGCAACCACACACATGCACAGAGGGTGACCAACATGAAGCCTTTCACATACTTTTTATATAGCATTCTTGAAATGACAAAATTATAAAGATGGAGAACACATTAAGGTTTCCTGAGATATGGAGCAGGGAGGGAGGTCACTGCAGGGACAAAAGAGTAGAGCCTAGGATCTTTGTGATGGAGCTATGATGTATGTTGGCTCTGGCGGCTATCACAGGAGGCTACATGGGTGAGACATTGCAGAGAAGTGAACACACACACACACACACACACAATAGCATGTGAAGCTGGTGAAATCCGAATAAGGCGGATGGGTTGGATCAAGGTCAGTTTCCTGGTGGTGGTGGTGTACTTTGGTTATACAAGATGTTACCACTGGGGAAACTGGGGGAACAGGATATGGGATCATCTCTTTGTGCTATTTTTTTTTTTTTTGAGACAGAGTCTCGCTCTGTTGCCCAGGCTGGAATGCAGTGGCACAATCTCACCTCACTGCAACCTCCACCTCCCAGGTTCAAGTGATTCCCCTGTCTCAGCTTCCTAAGTAGCTGTGGTTACAGGCACACACCACCACGCCCAGCCAGTTTTTTTTTTTTGTATTTTTAGTAGAGATGGGGTTTCACCATGTTGGCCAGGCTGGTCTCAAACTGCTGACCTCAGATGATCCACCCGCCTCAGCCTCCCAAAGTGCTGGGATTACAGGTGGGAGCCACCATGCCCGGACTCTTTGTGCTATTTCTTAAAATTAGATATAAATGGACAATGAACTCAATCATTAAAAAAAAATTTAGGCAAAGTGTAAGTTTACGAGCCCCACACTGGAATCTCAGGGCTCCTACCTGCCAGCTATGAGTTCTTGGGCACATTACTTGTCTAAGCCCCAGTTTTCTGCTATAAAATGTGGATAATAAGGACACCTCCTTCAGAGGGTTGTTGTCGGGGATTGAATGAGATAATACGTGTTACGGGCATAGACCAAACCTTGGCATTTAGTAGGGAGTTGATACATGTTATCTACTCACTATCACCATTGTCATTATTATTCACAACTAGTGTCCACATATATGTAGAAAGAAAAAAAACATCCCTAAAGTCGCTTGCCTTTTACTCATTAATATTTTCTCAGAGATTAAATGGGTATCCATTGCCATTGGGGTCCTCTGATTTTCAGTGACTGGGAATCGTGGGTGCTTTTCTATATGCATTAACCATGAAGACAAGAAGGCTGTCCCCAGAAGAGGATCTTGCACTTTTACATCAGCCCCGATCTTCTGTTTACAATTGTCCCCATCTTGTCTACAAGGCCCCCCTCCTAGCACACCAGGTACCCACTTTCCTGTACATCACTTCCTCCCTCTAACAATCAGCAGAGGTTGGGGGTGACTCCGAGGCACTCAATCATATCAGTAAGCATGAGAGAGAAGAACTACAGGGAATAAAAATCTCTATTCTGATCAAATTAGTTGGGCATGGATCAATAGAAAGCTTTGAGTTGTCCGTAAGCTCAGCGTCTCTGCATTCCGGGCACAGAGTAGTCTGAGAGACACACAAAGGGAGAGCGAGGGGAGAAATAATATCTGTTTCCTTGGCACAGAGATTTCCTTTTATTGAATCTGTCACTTCCCATTTCAGTTAACAAACTGCTGAATGGAGCTCATCATTGGGCAAATATTACAGCTCCATGGAATACAAAGTGGGAGCAATTGTTTCAGATTGGGGGGCTGGGGGTTTAATAAGAAAGAAAGGACAAGAAGAGAAAAAGAGGTCTGAGCACTCTGCATGTCAAAGAGGAGATCATCTCTGCAAAGATGAAGTTCAGGAAAGAAGAGAGAAGACAGTCCTAAGTTTCACTTGATTTTTTTTTCTCCTAAACCACTACCAGCCCAAGCTTTATAGCACGCGTAATTGGGCCCAAAGTTATCACAGCAAATGCATAAAAAGGACAGTTCCATCTTCCCAGGAGAGGATGCTAAGTTTAGAGTCAAATAACTTTGGAAAGAAGGGCCTGGAAAGATATATATACTCTTATTTTCTTCTACTTTCCTGCACTGGAAAATTAATATAACCATTGCTGGGTAGAGAAGAAATGGTAGCCCTTTTCTTGTCTTCTTGGAATTCAACTAGTACTTCTTGGTTGAGGGTGGCACTTTTAAGAGAGAGAACAGAGAATACAATGCTGGGAATCTACTGTGTTCTTAATAATATTACGTATATTATAAATTTTGTGTGTCACCCCAAATCGCAAAGCCAGAAAAGTGGACAGCTGGGTTTCAAACCCAGTTTGGATGCCAGGGCCTGTGTTTATTCCACATTGCCATTCTGTCTGCCTTCTCCATAGGTTGGTCCGTTACTCATTGCTGGGAAATTCAGTAATCTCTCAGATGAGCTTGAAGTTCATCATGACCACAAACTTCAAGAGCATTGGCTCAGAGCTACCCTCTAGATCTGTATTTTGATACCAGAACTCCATCTGGTTCCACAGGCAGAAGATATTGATTTATCTTGGATTATAATGCTAGCCAGTGGTACCCGTCATTGGATGCATATCAGATGCATCATCTGAGAAAACCTTAATACCCCAGACGCTCAGTTCCTGCCTCTGGGAGATTTGAAGGCACAGCCAGGATTGTAAGCCATGGGGCATGGCAATATAATAAATACAGAAAATGGTAACAAAATAATTAGTTCCTTAAGAGGATTACAGTTGGTACTGCTAATGACTTTGGAAACGAAGTCTGAATCTTTGTGTGTCAGAGGATGTAGAGTATAGAAACAGCCATCTTTGGCCATTCACTATGTGATCATATAACCTCCTCACAACTCCCCTCATCTGTAATGTTGGGATGAAACACCTTCCCTTGCACAAGTTGTTATAGGGATTAGAAATAAGGGCTGGGCGCCGTGGCTCACCACCTGTAATCCCAGCATTTTAGAAGGCTGAAGCAAACGGATCACCTGAGGTCAGGAGTTCAAGACCAGCCTGGCTAACATGGCAAAACCCCATCTCTACTAAACATACAAAAATTGGCCAGTCATGGTGGCACACGCCTGTAATCCCAGCTACTCTGGAGGCTGAGGCACAAGAATCGCTTGAACCCGGGAGGCGAAGGTTGCAGTGAACTGAGATCGCATCACCACACTCCAGCCCGGGTGACAGAGTGAGATTTGATCTCAAAATAAATAAATAAATAAATAAATAAAATAAAAAGAATATTTGAAAAATACTGTGTTTGGGATATGGTAGACCTTCAACAACTTCCTACTACATTGGTTGGAAAGTCACATTTTTCTATCAAAAGAAAAACACTCAAGATGACTACAATAGATCTGTGTTAAATTCTGTGGCTCACATTAGAAAGAATCACATTTTAATTGAAGATTTTTCAATTTTTTTCTTCCTTTATTCCATCTTTCCTCTCATGTAATTTTCTCAGAAAGACTTTTGACCACCAATCTATCTTCTTAACTTACTTTTACTCCAACTTTATACCACTTCCCATAACCTGGCCAGTCAACATCGAGTTCCTTGTGTAAGGCAGGCTGCCAATCATCTCCACCAAGGTGAGCACTCGGTTTTGTCCATTTCTGTATCCCTGCCACCTGCAATCCCATCTTGGTGCATGGAAGTGTATGTGAAACACTTGTTGGATAACTAAGTGAAGAACGAATGAATGGATTGTCCGTAGACCCCTTGAACTGGGATTTTCTGGTTTCTTTGCAACATGTACAGATTCTTATCTCACTCCCAAATTTGATGAGTAAGAGTCTTTGGAGGCAGGGTCAGGACTCTGCACCTCCACATCTCTGCAGGAGGTGATGACAGTCACCAACATCTGAGAACCATCTCCTTGGAGTTAGGAAATTAATTACTAATGAGCTGTTACAATGTGCCAGGCTCTGCACTTAACGAATGCAAATCCAATTAATCCTCACAAAAGCCAAAGTGATGAGTCTCATCACCCTCAATTTATAGGGTAGAAACCAAGTTCATGGGCTTCATGAGAGGTACCTGGGATCCAGCTCTACAAAGCTACAAGGAAAATACTCTTGTCATTAAACTGTGCTCTTAAACCAAGTAACCCCCTTTGCTTGTTTGAATCCTATCCATTTCTGAATGCCACACCCGCTGAGGAATACTTTACTGACATTTATGTTAGAAAACAGGCAACCAGGGCCTGGGAATAGCAAGAGGACAAGCAAAGGGGCGGGCAGGGGGCAGGGGGGTGGCGGCAAAGCGTGGAATCTATGGCGGAATGGATGGCAGCCTTACAAGGAGACAGAGGGCATCTCAGTGGCTTGCAAAGTGTGGTCCCCAGGCTGGTAGTGTTGACTTCACCTTGGATCTTGTGAGAAATGCAAAGTTTCTGGGCCCCATCCCAGACCCAGTGAATCAGGAACTCTGGGGATCAAGGCTGGACATCTAGGTTTTAACAAGTGATTCACGGATGTGTGGGACCCATTGCTACCGAGGAAAACTGGAGAAGGGAGGCAGGGGGTCAGATGCAGGAGGGTGGCCAGGGGAGAGGAATGGTTTACAGGCGAGAATCAGTGTTGAGGCACAAAGAGGTTACCAATGCTTCTGGGTAGTGATGTCAAGGTGTCTCAATGGTGTGTCCTGGGAAAAGCTGGTGCTATGAAAGGAATTGTCATCAGGGAGGCTTGTGACCTACATTTTTTTTTTTCCTTATCACTGCTTCTCAAGTAAAATAATTCCATAATTTTTTTTTATTTTTCATTTTATTTTTATTTTTTTATTTTGTTTTGAGACAGAGTCTCGCTCTTTCGCCCGGGCTGGAGTGCAGTGGCGCGATCTTGGCTCACTGCAAGCTCCGCCTCCAGGGTTCACGCCATTCTCCTGCCTCAGCCTCCCGAGTAGCTGGGACTACAGGCGCCCACCATGGCGCCAGGCTAATTTTCTATATTTGTAGTAGAGACGGGGTTTCACCGTGTTAGCCAGGATGGTCTCGATCTCCTGACCTCGCGATCCGCCTGCCTCGGCCTCCCAAAGCTCTGGGATCACAGGCGTGAGCCACCATGCCCGGTCGTAATTCCATGATTAAATCAGCCTGGGAAAATCTGAATTTAAAAAAGCCGTACAAATTTGTTTATGCTGTTTACCATGGGGTAAAAGCCTTTGGGAGTCTAACAGACATGGGAGAAATCTAAGATAGAATGCTTTGTATTACTAAGTGAGAAACGCTATGAACACGAAATCTAGAAAGTATTTGATTAGTCCATATTTTTTGTGTGGGCTTATGTTTATTTTCCCTTTTTAAAAATAAAATTTTAATTGCAGCATACTTTTCGATTTACAGAAATGTTGTGAAGTTTGTACGGAGAATTTCCATGTACTCCACAATTTCCCCTATTATTAACTTTTTTTTTTTTTTTTTTTTTTTTTGGCAGAGTGTCACTCTGTTGCCCAGCCTGGAGTGCACTGGTGCGATGTCGGCTCCCTGCAACCTCTGGCTCCTAGGTTCAAGTGATTCTCCTGCCTCAGCCTCATGAGTAGCTGAGATTACAGGCACACGCCACCACGCCTGGTTAATTTTTGTATTTTTAGTAGAGATGAGGTTTCACCATGTTGGCCAGGCTAGTCTGGAACTCCTCAGGTGGTCCTCCAAAGTACTGGGATTACAGCCGTGAGCGACGGTGTCCAGCCAATTTTCACTATTATTAACATCTTGTAGTAGCATGGTACATGTTCACAACTAAGGAACCAGTATGAATACATCACGATTAACTACAGCCTATACTTCGATTGCTTTAGTTTTCATCTAATGTCCTTTTTCGGCTCCAGGATCCCATCTGAGACACCACATGACATCTGGGCAGCCGTGACTCTGAAGTTTCTTCTTGTCTGTGACAGTTTCTCAGATGTTCCCTATCTTTTTTTTTTTTTTTTTTTGAAAGGAGTTTTGCTCTTGTTGTCCAGGCTGGAATGCAATGGCATGATCTTGGCTCACCACAACCACCGCCTCCTGGGTTCAAGTGATTCTCCTGCCTCAGCCTCCCACGTAGCTGGGATTACAGGCATGCGCCACCACGCCCAGCTAATTTTTGCATTTTAATAGAGACGGGGTTTCTCCATGTTGGTCAGGCTGGTCTCAAACTCCCAACCTCAGGTGATCCACCCACCTTGGCCTCCCAAAGTGCTGGGATTACAGGTGTGAGCCACCACAACTGGCCTGACATTCCCTGTCTTTGATCACCTTGACAGTCAGATATTTTGCATGATGTCCCTCAACTGGAAGTTGACTGATGTTTTTCTTATAATTAGACTGGGGTTATAGATTTGGGGGAAGAAAAGAGTTATTCCATTTTTAAACAGTACTTCCCATTTTCATGTGTTCAACATCTTTGCTAAGTCTGTTAGGGCCCTGTCTCCTCTCTGAAAGACCGGGTGAAATTTAGAGAAGGAAGAGTGTAGAACTGAAATTCCATACACTGTCGGGGAAACTAATGTGGAATTGTGGCTAAACTGAGGAGGATGAGACCTGATGGCTCTTGCTTAACACACAACCCTCAAGACAAAGTTCTTTGTCAGCCATTCTTAGAATTCAAGTTGATTGGCCAGGTGTGGTGGCTGTAATCCCAGCACTTTGGGAGGCTGAGAAGGGCAGATCACCTGAGGTCAAGAGTTCAAGACCAACCTGGCCAACATGACAAAACCCCATCTCTACTAAAAATACAAAAATTGGTCAGGCATGGGGGCTCACGCCTGTAGTCCCAGCTACTCGGTACGCTGAGGCACAAGAATTGCTTAAACTCAAGAGGCAGATGTTGCAGTGAGCCAAGATCACACCACTGTACTCCAACCTGGGTGACAGAGTGAGACTCTGTCTCGAAAAATAAATAAATAAATAAATAATTCAAGTTGATTACTAGGTGAAGAGTAGATCGATGGAACTTATTAGTACTCCCCACAATTAGGGTGACTTACACACACACACACACACACATACACACACGTGAAAACTCATGATCCTCAAGCCTGATGAAAATGCAGGGCCCTCTGTAGGAATTAGGAGCATCAGTCTAAAACTGTTATCCAACCAAGAGAGGAGGATAGGGGTTAACAGAAGAGACCTGAGTTTGTTTTTTTGTTGTTTTGTTTTGTTTTTGGGATGGAGTTTTGCTCTTGCTGTCCAGGCTGGAGTGCAATGGCACGATCTTGGCTCACTGCAACCTCTGCCTTCTGGGTTCAAGTGATTCTGCTGCCTCAGCCTCCTTACTGGGATTACAGGCATGCACCACCACTCCCAGCTAATTTTGTATTTTCAGTAGAGACCGGGTTTCTCCATGTTGGTCAGGCTGGTCTCGAACTCCCAACCTCATGTAATCCACCCACCTTGGCCTCCCAAAGTGCTGGGATTACAGGCGTAAGCCATCACGCCCAGCGTAAGCCATCACGCCCAGCCGAGGCTGCAGTCTTAAGGTCCTGGGTTTTAATCCCAGTTTTGCCATTTAGTGGCATTGGGCAAATTATTCCCACAGCTCAGCATCCTTATTTGTCAAGTGAGAGCAATAACAGTATCTGTAATAGACAGTGGTTGAGTTGGTCTAAGGAGCCAACACATATGCAGTGCTTACAGCACTGTGCCTGGACCACAGCGGTCACCCAGCGCAGATGAGCTATTATGTGTACAATTATTAAGTTGCACTGTAGGAAAGTGACATTTATGTAGGTTAACAATTGTCAAATGCCAGCAATTTCCTATGTTCAATCTACTACTATCATCATCATCATCATCATCACTGAAGACTCCAATGTAAGATGCAACTTTAATTGCAGCTGAAGGGACCCTGGTATTGCAGCCATCCAGCTGTGTCCCCTGGTCCTCTTCCTGGTCTCACTGTTAGAGAAATGTCAGCTCAGACCACAGGCACAGCCTCCTTCAGAAGACCCCTCCCCTCATTTAAGACATTGCCGTAACTCCATTTTTCCACACTTCAATTTCTTCATTGCCCAGCCTGTGCCATATCAAAGCAATGGGACTAAAGAGAAATTTCACAGCTCCTGACCTTCAGCAAGGAATGCCCAGAGCAAGGAATGAATGAAACATGTTGAAGTTTCATGAATTTTTCTAGAAAATCTAACTTCCAACGAAATCAAGGTGGTGGTGGGGTTAAGGGAACAGCCAAGGATGGAAGGTCTGGCCTATAGTGATTGGATTACATCTGATGGCATGTGGCTCCTTATTAAGAGCATCCGAACGAATGCAATATATATTACGCACACATACATATTCAATGCACAGACATACACTGCTTAGGATAGTGCAAAATAATCGAAACCAGAAACAATTGGCAACAGCTTTCTAACAGAATTGTGTTCAGGAGCCCTGTGCTGTTTTCTGCATTCTGTGACAATGGGGACGGGGAAAGAAATGCCATTCTCCAACCATTAAAAATAAATACTTGTGTTATATTCTGTTGCCTCCACAATGAATAAAACAGGCATGTGGGTTTATAATATCAATTCACAGGGCTCTTTCTGCTCCAGTGAACTGTTACTGAACGGTTCAGAACAAAGCTACAGGCAGATCGGACAAAGCTCCTCTAACAGGGTTGACATTAGGCTCAGCCTGATAAGACCACATCAGAGAGATTCTCATTCTCCAGACTCTCTGATCACAGCACCCTGAGACGGAGAGGTCCTCCAGCTCCCGGAACCTGATCACAGGCCGGATTCTGCTGATCTGGCTTAGAGCGACAGCGCAGCTCAGGGTTATCGGGAAAAGCTGGGGGAGTTCAAGACAATCTCGTCTTTGCAGTGCATTTAGACATGAAGAAAAGCCCAGCCCAGGAGAAAGGAGGGGAAGAATTGAGGGGCAGGGATGCAAAAAGAAAAGAAGAAAAGTTCATCTGGGATGACAACATGCAATGATTTACATGAAAGTTGCCAAGAGCTTCCAACACCATACCTCTAGAACAATGGTTCTTATCTGGGGAATATGTTAACCACCCCCCCGCCCCCATGCCTTAGGGACAATGGCAGTATCTGGAGACATTTTTGGTAGTAACAACACAACAAGGAGGGAGGGGATGCTACTGGCATAAAGTGGATAGGAGGCCAGGGATGCTGTTCAATATCCCACAATGCATGGGATGTCTACCTATAACAAAAAAGTACATGTTCGGCCTAAAATGTCAATCGTGGAGAAACGTGCTGTAGGAGATAGCAGCCTTGATTGCTCCTCTAGACCAAGATAAGTTCTTATTAAATTAAATTATCAAGTCAGTTATCAGGAAGAGCAATCGCAATACTCAGGACAATCGATGGGCAGTCTAGAGAGATGAAAAGTGTCGGGAATTAGCTACTTCTCAGCAGATCAAACAGATGTTATAATTTAAGGATATTTATGGAATATTTTCAGAGATGCACTTTCTCCCATTCATCTCTGTGCAGTGACAGTTTTGAATGGTTTACTGTGCTCAGACACAGTTTAACATTTTTTTAAATTTCAAAATGAATACAGTCGCCGTATTCAAATTTCTTCTGCTGTATTGTCATCTACACGTCACTGCAGTGAAGCACAATCTATCTCACTAAACATAGCTGAGGAAAAAAAAATCTAAATGATTTGAGTGCCAGTCTCCATTAACTTGAGACTTTTATTATTTGCAGTAAGATGTTCAATTGGAGGTTGTCACAAATACTGTAATTCAAAGAATGTGTATCTTCTGACCCCCATGTTGTGAGAGTGTTGTGTTCTGGTTCATCAGCCTTTCTGTGTCCTCCCTAAGGGAGCTTGCCAGCATCCAATTGTGTAAAGCAAGGGTTATCAAAGTTTCTTTTTTTCTGTAAAGAGCCACGGAATAAATATTTTAGGCACTGTGGGCCATACATTCATTGTGATTATTCAGTTCTGCCATTGCGGCCCAAAAGCAGCCATCCACAATTGGTAAACAAATGTGCATGGCCGTGTTCCCATAATGTTCTGTCTAGGAAAATAGTCCACAGGCCAGATTGGGTCCGAGGGCCATAGTTTTCCCAGCCCCAGTGAAATATGAAAACCTGTACAACACTAGAGTGTAACGGAATAGACTGAATCTATGAAGATACAGAAGGCACTGTGAAGACTTGCACAGTCTCTAGGTTATTATTCTGCATATCAACCAGCATTGTATTAAGGTGAATCTTAACAGCAATTAAGATAATAGGTATGCTGCCATATTTTGGTTGCTATAATAAGCAGTCTTTCTTCTGTATTTCCACTGAACACTGCTCTTACCTTCCCTACAAAAACTAACACAGGAAATACAAACTGTGCCCCTACCACCCCACTTACCAGGCAACATAGCAGCCTCTGGGGACACAAAGATGCATATGATTGATGATAATCATACCTGTCTGAGAATAATTAGTGTCATGGCTTCTTTTTTCTGTGTGCCATTCTTCTCTGCACCACACAAATACACACACACACACACACACACACCCATACAAATCCCTTGAAGTCAAAATTCTATGCTTTTCCTTTACTTTATTCCCATTATCCCTAGCAGTGGCAGCTCTAAACTACCTGTGGTAGGCAGAGTAACATCCTTCTCCCAAACATGCTCATGTCCTAATCCTCACTTTACCTGGCAAGAGGGAGTTTATGGATGTGATTAAAAGACTACAAATCAGATTCAGTGTATACTGCTCTGGTGATGGGCACACCAAAATCGCACAAATCACCACTAAAGGTGACTCATGTAACCAAATACCACCCGTTCCCCCAAAAACCTATGAAAATAAAAAACTTTAAGATCAGGGTCTCGAGATGGGGAGATTATCTTAGATTATCTTAGGGTTAGTCAGCATACTCACTTGGGTCCTTAAGAGATCACAGGACATACAAACGCAGAGGCAGAGACAGAGAGAGATTTGAAAATGCTACACTGATAGCACTGGAGACGGAGGAAGGGGCCATGAGCCAAGGAAAGCAGGTGGCCTCTAGAAACTGGAAAATGCAAGGAAATGGACTTTCCCCTAGATTTCCAGAAGAAACAGCCCTGCAGAAGCCTCAAGTTTAGTACAGTAAGACCTACTTCAGTCTTTTTGCCTCTGGAACTCTAAGAGAGTAACTCTGTGATGTTGTAAGCCACGTTATTTGTAGTAATTTGCCACAGCAGTAACTGAAAAGGGACTCAGTAGGTGTCAGGTAACAATCTGCCACGTGGCTGTGTGGTCACTTTGGAAGGCAGAGAGTTCTAGAGGCAGGCCAACACTGGATTCTGGAAAGTTTGTATTTTTTAATTGTTTTTCCTTCTAAATGTTTTTGCATCACTCTCTGATTTACTGTCCACTCAAAAGCAACATTCGAAAGTAGGTTTTCTTATGGCAACCCACATCCATCCACCCTCTGGGCCACAGGGTGAGACAGCAAAAGGAAGGGACTGGATGAAAACAAGGCTCCCATACGTAGTAGCCAGGTATTCTGAACAAGGAAAGCAAGAGCTCTGGGCCTCGGTTTATTCTTCTGTAACGCAGTGTAGTAATCCCACTCAACATTATTTCTGTAAGGATTAGAAACCATATGAACAAGGTATTTGGCACATAGTAGGCCCATGGCATATGGCGACTCTTCTTTAATCCTTGGTGGGGATGTTACCTTGGTGAGGCATGATGTTTACGTGTCGTGATCTAGCTGAGCTTTTCTGGAACAACCACAGTTTCAAAGATTGTACTCTGTGTTTTGGGCAATGCAGGTACCTTGCCAAGAAAGCCTTCATCTCCAGAATGGGGTTTCTCCCCTTCCCTTCACTATTGCCAATATTTCAAACCAGGTAATTCTTTGTTGTGGGGGATATGCTCTGTGTGTTGCAGGATCAATTGCAGCATCTCAGGCTCTACCTACTCGATGTCAGTTGCATCCCTCAACTGCCCAGTCGTGACAACTAAAAATGTCTCTGGACATGGCCAAATGCACCCTGGGGACACAGAGCCACAACTGGCTGAGAATCACAGACCTAGGACTGTGATCTCAATGCTCCAGGTATGGAAGAGTGGAAAGGAAACAGGTGTTAGAAGGAACTACCTTTACTTAACAGGCAAAAACCCTAGCACTGAGAACCCCCTCTGTGTCATCCAAGCTTACTGTCCACTTTCTGGTAACAGGGAAGGCTGACCACAGGTACAGCTGGGACCTGGGTTGCAGCCCGGATCCGCACAGCCTTGCTTGCTCTGATTCCCGTGTGAGCAGATCCAAAGGCACATCAAAAATGTGTTTATTTGAAATGTGAGGCATGAGGCACACACGGGGGGCATATTTAAATGTGCAAGGAAGAGGGTTGCTCCAGTCAGCATAACTCATTTAATTGCTGCCTTCAGAACAGCCCGAGTGTTCCAGAGCAGCTGGGAACACACTTCGCCCGGAGCTCAGCTCCGCTCAATGTTCTCTGGCAACACCTGGTGGAACAGGGAAAAAACTGCACAGCGCCTTGGCGTGAACTGCTGCATCTGCTAAGCTCATCGCAGCTGAAGGCTTTCCAGCGGCAAAGGTTTGCAGCGGGGGGCTACCAGGAGAGGCCCTGCCTCTGGGCTGGCATCAGCGCTGCGCCGTGCTAATTTCTGCTGTTTTCCTTTCTACTTTACCAAGCAGAAAACAAACATTGCTGTATCGTCAACAGCTTTCTTGCTAGAATGAGGAAATAAATTGCAACTGCAGCCTCACTGGAGATTTTTCTCTAGGATGGGCCCAGAAAGCTCTCAAGAATCACCCTGCAACCTGGCAAGCATGCACTGCCCAGCTTTGAAAACACACCCTTATGTGTTATTACCATAACCGAAATAATACCCTTTGTGGTGTAGCAGGCATCTTTCCTGCTGTGGAGTAAAATCATCTCTACTAGAGGGAGTAGACATGAGAAACGAGGACCTACACCCACATATCTACTCACTGGAAATAAAATCCATTGACCCAGGAACGCCATCCTGAATGGCACCCCCTCACCCAATTCGTATCACATTCCAGGAGAGCCCACATCTGTTTCTGCGTCAGTGAAAAGGAAATGATAACCTATTGTGCATTCTACCTGATAAAGACGTGACAACAAGGAATCAGATAATTAAAAAGTGCATTCGTTTTTTTTTTTTTTTTTTTTTCTGGAAAAGCATTCTTTTAATATCCACAGACTTGCTACCTATTTCCAATGCTGGCAGCAGAGCATGACTGAGAGACAGGGTCTCTTCTGAGGTGTAGGTACTGGTCACTCATGTGTAAATTATTCACATTCTTTAAGCCTTTACTTTTTGAACTGTGAAGCAGAAATGATAATAGCACCTATCTATGGAGGTCATTTATGCCAAGTGCTTCACGCAGTGCCTGCCAGAAAATGTTAACAGGAGCCGTCATCATTCACCTCTGAGAAGCTATCACTGGATGTCAGAAGTTTGGAGGCCTGTCCCTGATAGGTCAGTGACCTACAAGGTGACATTAAATAAATTCCTATCTCGGCTGGCCACGGTGGCTTATGCCTGGAATCCCAGCACTTTGGGAGGCTGAGGCAGGCAGATCACCTGAGGTCAGGAGTTAGAGACCAGCCTGGCTAACATGGTGAAACCCCGTCTCTACTAGAAATACAAAAATTAGCCAAGTATGGGGTCTCACACCTGTAATCACAGCTACTCAGGAGGCTGAGGCAGGAGAATCGCTTGAACCTGGGAGGTGGAGGTAGCAGTGAGCCGAGAATGAGTCACTGCACTCTAGCCTGGGTGACAGAGTCAGACTCCGTCTCAACAAAATAAAATAAAATAAAATAAAATGAAATAAAAGGAAATGAAATCAGGATATGCACTCTCATGTTCACTACAGCATATTCACAATAATAAAAACAACTTAAGCACCCATTAACAAATGAATGAATAAAAAAGGTTATTATATATATAAAAGAATAATATTTATTTAATTAAAATTTATGTATATACTAGAATATTATTCATCTATTAAGAAAAGAAGGAGCCTGGGCATGGTGACTCACGCCTGTAATCCCAGCACTTTGGGAGGCCGAGGTGTGTGGATCACCTGAGGTCAGGAGTTCGAGACCAACCTGGCCAACATGGTGAAACCCTGTCTCTACTAAAAATACAAAATTCACATGGAGTGATGGCAGATGCCTGTAATCCCAGCTATTCAGGAGGCTGAGGCAGGAGAATCACTTGAACTTGGGAGGCGGAGGTTGCCGTGAGCTGAGATTGTGCCATTGCACTCCAGATGGGGCAAAAAAAAAAGGGGGGGGGGAATTCTGTCATTTGCAATAATATGGGTGAACCTGGAGGACATTATGCTAGAGAAATAAACCAGACACAGAAAGACAAACGCTGTAAGATCTCACTTATATGCAGGATCTAAAACAGTCAAATTCGTAGGAATAGACAGATAGACAAGAGAACAGTGGTTGCCAGAGGCTGAAGGGAGCAGGGAATGGGGAGATGTTAGTCAAAGAATACAAAATTTCAGTTATCCAAGATGACTGAATTCTAGAGGTCTAATGTGAGTACAATTAATGATACTGTATCGTATACTTGAAGTGTGCTGAGAGAGTAGATTCTAAGTGATCTCACCAAAAAACGGAACTCTGAGCTGATAGATACCTTCACTGGATTCAGAGTGGTGGTCACTGCATAATGTATACATGTATCAAAATATCAAGTGGTATACCTTAAATGTATATAATTTATATTTGTTAATTATACCCCCATAGAGCTGGGGGAAAATAAAAAGAAGTGGACAGATAATCCAGGAGAAATCAAGCCCCATTTTATTCCACAATTACATCGTGAACGGGGAGTTCCAGGTTCACCTCCTCCTTCAAGATCAGATTGGAGGAGAAACTGCAAATTTTCTGCAGTGTTTCTAGAACTGCCTCCAAGCCTTCCTACATCTATAGACCACAGTTTAGGCATCAATGTCTAGGACTGAATGAGTTAGGTGATGTCCCCCTTACAGGTGCCCTCAGATAAATAACAACTCTTTCTAGAGTTAAGCTATCCCTGCTGTTGAGGTTACACCATCCTATCAAATGTGATTAAGGAGGGGGGCACCCTTCTTCTCAAAGTCACGTTATATGAAATATTTACCATATTAGGTGCCAGTGGCTGTCCAATTAGGCTCATCTGAAACAGCATAATTAACAGAGGGGAGTCTCATATACTTAGCATGGAAAGCCACTCATATTCGAATTATGCATAAGGATCTGGAAACCAAGGAATAAAAATCTTTCCACTACCGAAGTTCACATACTTTGAAGTCTGTTCCCAACGATGACCTCCTGAGAGCAACAAGGAGGTCTATCTCTCGGCAGAAATTCTCAAATGCAAGAGGATGGGATACTATGATTTGTGAAATTTTATTTAAGACCACTTTTCAAAGATGATATTCCTTTGTATGAAAGTACAATGCCTTAATATGAAATTATTAAAGATTGATAATGGAGTTCAGGAACATGCTTACTACTTTTCACTTCAAAAGGAAATTATTAGCCAGCACTTTCAGGGCAGTTAACAACGTCTGGGACTGAATAACTTAGTTGACCCTCCCTTACAGGTGAGTCTTCAGACAACACTCAGTGAATATTTAAACGTATTTTCAAAGAGTTGCTCATCACAGCTCGAGTTTTAAAACACAATATATATATTCTTCAATTTGACAAAAATCCATTCTATATTTTAACCAAACCATTACTTTAGGATACAGGCTGACTCTGAGGAACATGACACTCTGCATCATTAAAATATACATTAAAAATGAAAATAAAATAAAAATAACTTTTTAAAGGGAAGGAAAAGAACATCTACCTGCTGCATGCTTGATGTATTATTAACAGATGACATTCCTCTTTTTGGAGATTTAACCTCACTGAGAGATGACATGAGCCTGGGTATAAAATTTCTCCAGAGCCATTTTTAAAGGACAATCAAGTTTCCTTTATGCAATTTGGAAACTCTTTTGGCCTCCTGTGCTAGGTTATATCATCTTATAGAAGCTGGGCCTATGACATCTCCTGAGTTGTGCCAATAAATCTGTTGAGTCCATAATATTTTCAAATACATTTCACCATTACCTCACGGTCATCCTCAATTCTGGAGGCAAGCAACAAAGACACTGTTTTCCTCTACTTGATAGATAATGAAAAGTGGGTTCAAAGAACCTAATCAATGAATTTACCTATTGCCAGAATCACACAGAGCATAAACAACATAGGGAAAAATTTCTTCTGCCCAGAGGCTTGCATTGTAAACTATTTTTCTATCTTTTTTTTTTTATTTTTTACCTACCTAATCTGTTTGCGGGTCTATCAACATATTTAGCCATCTAGCTATCAATCCATACAGCCATCCCATCTATGGCTTCCCAAAACACCTATCATTATTTTATGTTGAAGTTGAAAGTTTATCAGAGAAAAGTCTGGAACAACTGCTAAATACTCAACAAAGGTTACCTCCTTGAAAGAAGCAACGTAATTCAGATGCTATTTAAAATTTGAAAAGCTTCACCTTTTTCTCTATATATTTTTGCATAGTTATTTGTAGTTTGACTTATTTCACAGAGAGAATGGTTTTACGCCAACTACTGTGTGATTAAAAATAAATGCAATGAAGACACATTTTTTAAAAAATAGCTTCATCAGGCAGCTTAGATCTTCTGGATTTTCTAATACCATTACATGTTCCCTCTCTTCAGGCAAATTCTCCTGGATGTCTTAGGACTGTATTTTGGATACACCCTCTCGAATCAGCTGCATCCGGCAATGTATCATACTTCTGTCCCTTCACATTCCTGAGTTTCACGCGGGGCTCCAAGGTTGGCAGGGTAACATATTAGAAATAAAATACAGTGGTGGTATGTGAGACTTCAATTTTGCTTCTTTAGTTGCAAAGATCATCAACCGCACTGCTTTCTGCTACGGCAGAAGATCCCCTAAATATCACTTAATGGGCAAGCACACCAACAGCATTGTGGACACTGACTCCTCCTAACATCACCACCACGCTGCTGGGAACTGAAATCCATTTTTAATTGACTGGATTACTGCAGACTGATGGTTCATCCAATGTGCTTTGCAGAAAAAATTTTCCTCCCCTAGCTCTGTGGACATCATCCAAGTGGAAAACCTCCAAATGGTTGAAGAATGAGCAGACTCAAATTTAGGAAGGGGTTAGGAGCAATACCACCTATTTCCAGATTTCTTCTTGCCGGTAGATGGTAATACAAACTGTGTTCTTGAACAATCTGGAAAGGAATATATTTGTAAGGGACCAGGAGGGGGAAAGCTGTGGGCCAAGGTAGCTTTCACTATAAATTTAAATTTAAAAAAAGCAACCTGGACTTTCTTGTGTTTTTTCACTTTTGAGGATTTCTGTCTTCAGAGATGATCTGAATATGTCTGCTAGCCCCTGTGCTGAGGTTGCAATTTCCTTAAAGATGGGTTCAGTGGGAGGAGAGAGGGGGCAGAATTACATAATGCAGTTATTTTTAATGCCTATCCTTGCCCCTCCCCTCTACCTACAGAATCGGAATCTCTGTAGAGATGGGAGCTTTGGGGAAGGTGCAATTTTAACAACCCCAGGAGATTCTTATGCATGACAAAATTTGAGAACTTCTAGCATAATTGATCAAAGCATAAATGGCAGAATCAGAAAATTCTGGATTAGGATACCAACTGTGCCACTTTCTTAGTTGGGTGACTAAGAAAAATGGTCTTCCCCTCCTGAGGGTCAATTTTCTCATCAATAAATCAGAGAAGGCCATAATCCCTACCTCATATAATTGTTAAGATAAAATTTTAAAATATAATGCCCTTTATCAATTAGCACAATGCCTGGTACATAGTCATCGCCCACAGAAAAGTGTTAGCTTTGTGTTGTTGAATGTTCTAAGTTAAATTGAACTGTTTCTCCATGCAAGGATAGTTCACAATAAAATGGCAGTAGATTGAATTTTGTCCCCACAACAGGTATGTCTAAGTCTTAACCCCTCGTGCCTGTGACTATGACCTTATTTGGGAAGAGGATCTTTGCAGATGTAATCAAGTTAAAGATCTTGATATGGGGTCATCTTAAACTTAAGTGAGCCCTAAATCCATCGACAAATTCTTAGAAGAGACACAGAACAGAAGACATAGAGGGGAATGCCATATGAAGATGGAGGCAGAAATGGACGAGATGCATCTACAAGCCCAGAAATGTCAGGTATTGACAGACACCACCAGAGGCTAAAAGAGAGCCAGGGTATGGATTTTCCCTCAAAGTCTCCAAAGTCTCCATAAGGAGCCAATCTGCTGACATTGCATTTTTATTTTTATATCTATTTATTTATTTATTTATTTATTTATTTATTTATTTATGTATTTATTTGAGACAGAATTCTGCTCTTGTTACCCAGGCTGGAGTGCAACACTCTGATCCCGGCTCAGTGCAACCTCTGCCTCCCAGGTTAAAGCAATTCTCCTGCCTCAGCCTCCCACGTAGCTGCGATTACAGGCATGTGTCATCACACTTGGCTAATTTTGTATTTTTAGTAGACATGGGGTTTCTCCATGTTGGTCAAGCTGGTCTCAAACTACTGACCTCAGGTAATCCACCTGCTTCGGCCTCACAAAATGTTGGGATAACAGGCGTGAGCTACCGCACCTGGCCCAACATTGCTTTTTAAAAATATAATTTCAACTTTCATGTTGGATTCGGGGGTACATGTGCAGCTTTGTTACATGAGTATATTATGTGATGCTGAGGTTTGAGGTACAAAGTGAGCAGAGTACCCAACAGTCACTCAACACTTGCCCCAAGTAGTCCCTAGTGTCTACTATTTCCGTTGACACCTTGACATCAAACTTTTTGCCTCCCAATTGTAAGAGAGTAAATTTCTATTGTTATAAAGCTACCAAGTTTGTGGGCATTTGTTACAGTAGCGCTATGAGTGAATAGGGAGCCCTCTAGCCCCACTTTAGTACAAGGATTACACTTTAAGAGTCATCTCAGAATTATTTCCTCCAGGGAGTCTAACCCCCCAATGAAAATAGCTGGCCCCCAGCCACATGGGGCTAGAGCTGGGATTTGTAGTCAGACTGTAGTCAGACTCAGCACATGCCCCAACTACGGAAGTCGCCTGGTCATAGCCCATCACATCAGTAAGTTCCAAGCTCAAAATTCCCTCTCTGGCAGTCTCCTGAGAGAATAATTTCTTGCCTAGAAATGTTAGAGAGATTGAAGGTGGCATTTGTCACATTGGGGATCAAACAACTAACATCTGGGTAAGCGACTGAATTTGCAAGATCTGCTCTCTTTTCTGGGTTCTCCAGATAATTCAACCACTGATGCCTATCACCAAGTTAATATAAGAATAGCAATAATCATAGCCACCATATATTGAGATTCTTTAACACTGTAGACATTAACAAAATCTTACATCTTCATCCTCATCTTCAAATTTTCTGTAACACTGAGATAGTTCTCTGTCCCCGTATTACAGATGAAGAAAGTGAGGTCCAGCAAACTTAAGCATCCTGTAAGTGTCACCCAGAGGGAAAGAAAAACATAAGATTCAACCCTATGCTCCTGCCACTGTGATAAGCCGTCAGGCAATGATACTGATGCTTTAAGCATAAGCGTCTGAGGCATCTCCTACCAATGCTTGTTTGAAATGGGTCCAAAAGAGGCATTTCCTTCTTCCATGTGGAATCCTAGTGTTGCAAATTCTTTATCAATTACTCATGAACAACCCAGGAAATAGAGCAACTGGGGGAGGTTAAATCACCAAACAGTTGCTCTGAGGATATGGCTTAATCCACTAACGGCCGTAAGGGAAGAAGCTTAGATGTCTTGGTGGTTTATAAAATAAAGCTTGCACTGTTCATTGAGCCGAGAAATTTAAGAGCCAAGTAGGGCCTAAAAAATCAGGTAGTTTCATCTGTTTTACAGATGAGAAAACTAAGGTTCCAATAGACTAAGAGGTTTATTCAGAGTTCCACAGCTTGGGATGTGGACAAGACTTGAACCCAGTACTCTTTAACACCTGTGTTCATACCACCATAAATCTATTACTTAAACTCTAAGAGCCAAAACTAAGAGTGAATACACATGTCGTAATCATTCCAGAGGGCTGGGACAGTCTTCCTATGTCAATATCACTTTGCTTTTCAATCAGGTGTCATCAACTTCTTCAGAGTCCCAACGCTTGTGATGTTACATTGAAAAGTATTGATTTTAGTGTCCTTCCATTCAGTTCTGACTCTTTGGTACTGACTTTCAAAGTTCAGAAAAAAAAACTGGAGGCTGTGAGACCCTCTGTCACCAGTGGGTTCTATTCATTTTTATGTGGATCTATGTTTCTACTCATCTCAGGAAGACTTAATATGCCCCCTATGTGACAAGTATGAGGAATTAACTCAACTGGAGACCTGGTACTCCTACAAGCCAACGTTCATAGACTGGTGTCCTACAGTCTGCAGATAAGTGGTCCTGAAAAGTCATTTGCAAAGTGAATAGCATGTTAAATATCTTGTGATTTGAATTACATTTTAAATACACACAAGATTTAAACACAATACACACAATTCTATCTTACTAAAGTCTTCACTTCGAAATCACTTCCTGTTACTACACTCAGCACCAGAGATAGAAGATAAAGATGGTAACATTTTGGTAAAAGATCTTACAATTCAGTGCACTTTTAATTAAAGAGATCATGATCACTCATGTACTGAAAAAAATAGTTTTCATTTTTCATGTGCTAAGTTTTCTTTAAGCAAGTCAGACCTCACGTTCTCCTAAAGCTCACATGAATGTGTAGGCTATGTGTTTCCAATACTTCATTTGTCCACTGCTACCTTCCTGCTATGTTTCTTTTTTTCTTTTATTTTTCTTTTTGACAGTCTCACCCTATAGCCCAGGCCGGAGTGCAGTGGCATGTTCTAGGCTCACTGCAATCTCTGCCTCCTGGGTTTAAGTGATTCCCATGCCTCAGCCTCCAGAGTAGCTGGGATTACAGGAGCACACCACCAAACCTGGCTAATTGATTGTATTTTTAGTAGAGATGCAGTTTCATAATGTTGGCAAGGCTGTTCTTGAACTTCTGACCTCAAGTGATCCACCCACCTCAGCCTCCCAAAGTGCTGGGATTACAGGTGTAAGTCACCACTCTCAGCCCACCTGCTGTGTTTTGAGAAGTGTTGTCCTTATTTCCATTGACAGAACCAAGGAAGGGTACAAACTGAGCTTAAAGTAATGTTAAGTCCAGAATGAGAACTCAGCACGTGAGGTCCGCAGAGTATTAAGCTACTCTGAGTGACTGTGTCCTGAGCATCCACTTATGAATCAGGACGTGTAGGGAAGTGCAGAAATGGCAATAAAAACCTTCAGGGTGGCAGTCTGTGAAAAGATGCCCTGAGTCATCCAGGGAGAAAAACAGAAGGAAAAAATGCATAGCTCTGAAATTGTTCTCATTACATTTGAATCCACTTGCAACTGAGGTATGCCCGTTTACACTGTTGCTCAGGGGCCACAGTTTGTGAGTGTCATCTTCTGTCCAAAGGCAAGAAGGAGCAGCCGGTGTAGACAGGTGGACAGTTGTACTGCCACAGCCTTGCTCTTGGAGACACAGCAGAGGGTTGCTAACTCCAGGGAATAGAAGGCACTGTCTTCTTCCTCTCGTCCTCCTTCCGCCCTGGTTATTGACAAAAGAACAGCCCTCAATCCCCTCCCCTGACACTTACAAGCTGAGAGCACTCTGGGGAATCCAGAACCCACCATTCATGAATTCAGTGTCCCAGAAAGAGCCTCCTCTTCATCAAGAGAAAGCTCCCCTCCTTGCCAAGCCCTGCCGATAGATGCTCCCAACACATAATTATCTTAATTTAGGTGTGTATTTTGCGACAATATTTTGGATAACCCTGGCACTTACTCTTCTCTATTACAAACATTTATGTAACCATGCCAGCCAATTAATCTGAAGGATGTGGCAAAGAGACGGGAAAATTTCACCCGCAGGAAACAAAAATCCAGTCTTTGAGGATAAATATGTACTCCAAAATTCATAACTTATTGCAGATTGCTATCGATATTTCAAAAATGTATTTGTCCCTTGGACATATTCATAGAGCGTTTGCAAGTCTATAGACACATCTATTTAATAACTGTACTGCATAATTCTTCCATGCTACATATACATGAGAACCTGCAAACACCCCCTCAATCCCCACAACAAAGGTAATAAGCTTTTGTCTCGCCTTTTTTTCTGCTTTAAGCATTCCCCTTAATGAGCTCTGCTTCTTTGTAACTCAAGAGATTTAGTATTCCGTCCAACAAAACAATTTATTGCCCAAAATGTTCTTACTGCAGATAAAATCTTAGCTTCCCCAATACTTCTGGCTCCACAGTTAATACCCTAATGTTTCATTTACAGCTGAACAAAGCGGCTTATCTCCACTAAAAGGGGAATTAGTAGTAAGAAATAATTTCAATCATCTGCTGAGTTTCTAAGTAAAGTGATGACTTCTGCATTCTCCCTTCTATCTGATGACAGGTGTGTTGGGGGCTCCCAGAAAAAAGAGCAATTCTGTCACCTAAGCTTTGTAATTTGAACAATGCATCTACATAGATCAGGCAAGAGTTAGGTCTTGGCTGTCAGGGAAAAAAAAAATCCACACTTGGAAATATGCTGTAGTCAGCAGTTCTTAGCTACAGATTGGATACTAACTCAATGGAAAAAAAAATTGGTTTGAATCAACAAATGGCTCTATTTTTCCCCCTAGTCTGCGGCAAACTTATTATACACCTACAAACACACAACCACAGCCCATTACATTTTCTCAGCACGTACACATGCCCACACAGTACCATGATGGGTATATATTCTCACATGCGTGCATACAGCCTTATTTATGTGTGCACAGACATGAAGGCTGCAGGGGACGGCAAGGAGGGTGGGAAGCGAGGATCGTGGAAGTAGACGGATTGAAAAACAATAAGGCAGAGGAATCCTGGATGAGTCTGCAGCAGCGATCTGATCATTTATACCAGGAAAAAAGAGTGACTTG
Source organism: Pan paniscus (assembly GCF_029289425.2). Classification (NCBI taxonomy): domain Eukaryota; kingdom Metazoa; phylum Chordata; class Mammalia; order Primates; family Hominidae; genus Pan; species Pan paniscus. Next base: position 7,927,975 of record NC_073267.2, on the reverse strand, counting down.
CCTGGATGAGAATTACAAAGGAGAATTCAATCTGCTGTTATTCATGCCTCAACCGGGGCACATGAAACCCTGGCATGTTCTCCGAAACTGCCTGATCAGTAAACTGAAAAGGGAGGTGGTGATCGAGAATCCAGAGACTGTAGTGGCACCCGTTGGAGGTACAGTAGAGAGGCTATGACCCTGGACCCCAAAAGGAATGGATAAACGGAAACGCAAGAAGATGGGGAGTACAGGTTGATTTCACTGCCTATGCATCTAAAGGTGTGGGGGTTTGACTCTTGTATCAACCCTTTCGAGGTCTCCTTAATAAAATCCTGTTCCCCATATGGCCATTAGGGGAGGTAAGCAAGAGATTCAGGCTGAAGACGAAGGAGACAGAAGGGACTGGGTAAAACTGGAACTACTCAGAAAATACAAGCAGAGGTCATTATTTATACAGCAATCCCTCTAATTTCAGATTTTTTTCTCATTCTATGACTCTTTATTTTTTATTTATTTCTTTTCTTTCTTTTTTTTTTTTTTGATACGGAGTCTTGCTCTTTTGCCCAGGCTAGAGTGCGGTAGCACGATCTTGGCTCACTACAACCTCTGCCTCCTGGGTTCAAGCAATTCTCCTGCCTCAGCCTCCAGAGTAGCTAGGATTACAGGCACGCACCACGACACCCGGCTAATTTTGGTATTTTTCGTAGAGATGGGGTTTCACCATTTTGGCCAGGATGGTCTCCAACTCCTGACCTCAGGTGATCTGCCCACCTTGGACTCCCAAAGTGCTAGGATTACAGGTGTGAGCCACCACACCAGGCCATTCTATGACTCCTTAAAGCTGGTGCCTCAGCCATCCTCCCTAGCTTGATGAACCATCTTCCTGCTGATGTGGGTGTTTGCAGCTAACTGCTGACAACCCGAATTCTTCTCTGAATGTTTGCACTTGGCTGGCATGATTCACCTTAGCCAGAGATGCCTGGAGTAAAGGTGGAGGTAAGGGGTAAGGCGGCTACCACCCCTTCCTGGGGGACACCTTGTGGCCAAAGACAGATGGATGAAACGGGGTGGGGATAAGACTCAGTGAAAGAATCCTTGGCAAAATGAATAATCCAGATCTTCTTACAAGATCAGGCTGAGGCTATGTTTCCCCCTGAAACCATACCTTCCTCTGCCTTATCCTGATTCATTACCACCATCCCCTATAGCATTGTCCAGAGAGCATTCCTTCAGTTCACCACTTGCACACATCTCAGGCATGGCATTATCCCTAGGAAATCTGACCTAAGACAGATGGGGTAGGAAAATTATTTAGAAACTATATAAAAAGTGTGCTCCTCTAAGTGTGTACTTGAGTGTAATATTATAGTTGGGTTTTTCATACAGTGAAGATACCAAAGAAAACTTGTGGATTGACATCCAGAGGTGAGCAAGAAGTGACGAGCATCTTGCCAATCAAGTACCCCATCTTCCCAGACACAAAGTTAAGGATTAAGGTCTGAAGTGAGATCCTGCATGGGCCATAGCTCTTTCTCCAGGCATTTCCTGTCAGATCTCAGAACCATTGACTATATGCAAAAAGCAATAAAAATCAAGACACCAGGTGGGGTGCGGTGGCTCACACCTGTAACCCCACCACTTTAGGAGGCTGAGACAGGCAGATCACCTGAGGTCAGGAGTTCCAGACCAGCCTGGTGAAACCCCGACTCTATTAGAAATACAAAAATTAGCCAGGTGTGTAAATACAAAAATTAGCCAGGTGTAAATACAAAAATCACAGGCATGCGCCTGTAGTCCCAGCTATACAGGAGGCTGAAGCAGGAAAATCACTGGAACCTGGGAGGCGGAGGTTGCAGTGAGCCTAGATCATGTTGCTGCACTCCAGCTTAGGGGACACAGCAAGACTCTGTCTCAAAACAAACAAACAGACAAACAAACAAACAAACAAATCAAACCAAACCAAAACAACAAAAAACCAAGACACTAAAGAGAGTCAAAACAAGCCACGGACTGAGGAAATCCATAGAGTAATTATGCAAACCCTTAGATTCAGCAATGACCAATAGCCAGAACCACTCCTGAAGTTTTCAGTTTCTTAACATAATCAGAATTCCTTGTGCTTATGCTACGATGACTTGGCCTTTATCACCTACTCAGCTTAACCTATAGGGGATTAGGAGAAAGTGGCTCTGACTCTAGCCCAAGAAGAAGGAGGGGGCATCACAAACCCACAGGAGGTAGATAAATATGAACATGCCTGCCTTCTTTCTTCCTTCAACCTAAATATCTCCCATTCAAGTCACTGGTTTTGGTAGGACCATAAAGAGTGCCTGGGTTTTACAATTTTATTTGATAACTGCTTGTGGAGTACCTACTAGGAACCAGACACTTTTTGATGACCAAGGCATTTCCTCAAGTAGCTATTACTCCTGAGTGGAGGAAACAGGCCATTGTCCAAATGCAAACATATATTCATTATAATTTTGGGACGTGATCTGAAGGGAAATGCAAGGTGCTATACAAGGGGACTACAGGGGAAAGTTGTCTAACTTAGAGGATTCAGGGAGGGAGGGCTTCCATGAAAAAGGGACATGCAGGAAGAGGTCTAAAAATGATTATGAAAATGCAATGTTTGAAGAGGCAGAATAAAACATTTTTGATGGAGGAAAACCGTGTGCAGAATCTGCAAGGGAGAAGTGGGTGTGCAACTTTCAAACACTGAAAATAATTCTGGCCTGGCTTAAGTATTGTGGTGGCAAATGAGCAAAGCATGAAATGAGATTGCAAAAGGCAGGAGGGGAAGGAAGACAGAGAGAGCTTGTATTCTAAGGGCAGCAAGTAATCAGTGACAGTTTAGGCTGCGATGGAGTGCATAAAGTAAACTAACGCAAGTTGATATCCTTGTCCCTTACCTCAGGAATCTCAGCCTACGTAAAAGAACCAGTTTCTGGACAGGCTGGTGGTGTAACCCATTCATTCATTCATTCATTTCTCCATCCATCCACTGACTCACTCTTCCTTTTAGTCACTGTTAAAAGCCTACTGTATAAAAGGCACATATGCTGAGGATGCGTAGGAAGAAAAAACACATTTGGTCCTCATCTGCATGGCCTTTACAGTCTTTTGGGGGAAGAGTATCATAAACCAAATCATTACATAAAAAGTTGTAAAACTGAAATGATGATGCAAGCTACAAATGAAGGTACATGAAGTTATAAAGTGATACAGTAAAGGTACTTAACCAAGTCAATGAGGTCAAGGAAGTTTTAATTTTGTGAACGGGACAAGGAAGCTGGTCCAAAAGCACACATGGGTGTTAGCTATGCAAGAAAGGGAGGAAAGAAGTCCAGATGTGGAGAAAATCATAGCAGAGCTCTTGCAGTGAGAAAGGAAGAGCAGAGGGAGGCAGGTACCCATCTACCCCTATAACTGGTATCCTTGGAGATCTTGGGACCCGAAACTTCTTTCCTCTACCTCCATGAGGGCCCTTCTTTTACAAACCAGGGCACATGCCCAAAAACTCTCTTAGAGGGACATCAGCAAATGCTATTCTAAAAAGAGACTGGCCTAGAAAATCCACCCCATGGGATTAACACCAAGGTGGGACGGAGGTGGGGCCAGTCATGTGCAGGGGGCAGTGTCTGGACATGCTGCCTATCTAAAACCTTACAGTGGATTAACTGTCACATATTCAGTGCAAAAGGTCAGTTAAGGATAAGAGCTGTGTTCTTAAGGACTAGGAGCAGAAGGAACAGGCACAACAAGGCGTACCAGTAAGCCTCCAAAAAGCACGAGGGTCAGCAATGAAGACCCCACGCCCTCCAGGAAACTCCCTGTTCCAAGCCACACAAGCAAAGTAGGCAGTAAAAAATTCCTTCTCCCTGGATCTTTTTTTATTCCATAATTGTAATTTTTCTACATTCCCAACTCTCCATATCCCCAGGGCGTACAAATCACAGCAAACAACTCGATTGTTGGAATGTGTCCTCCCTTAAGCACATTCATATTCTTATAAATGGAAAGAAAATAGTCTCTTTCTGTCCTATTGAAAAAAACAAATCTCTAAATGGATTGTCAGTTCTTATAACCACTAATTCCTCTGTAAAGAGACAGCATATTGATTCTTTTCATCAAAAATCACCAAATTTATAAATTCACCATCCCTCACACAATCCGAAAATGATCTATGCTCAGGTGTTAATGCGAAATACAGCACCTTATACTTGCAAAATCTCTACGATGTGCAAAGATGCTTTAGGTACATTTTCTCATTCAGTCTTTACAATTTTGTGAAGAAGGTATTCTTTTGAACAGATGATATGGCAAGGCTTTGAGAGGTTAGAAGATGTGAGTAAGGTCCCTGCAACTGAAACTTAAACCCAAGTCTTCTGACTCCAAGTATCGAAATCTCATAGTTAAGAACATGAGTTTGGGTGTCTCTCAGATTTGGATCAAGTCCTACTTACTATAATGTATTCTCTCTATTGTTATGGGAAAATCGGTTAACCTTTCTAGACCCCTGATATGGTTTGGCTGTGTGTCCCTCCCCAAATCTCATGTCCAGCTGTAGTTCTCAGTGTTGGAGGAGGGGTCTGGTGGGAGATGACAGAATAATGGGAGCAAACATCCCCCTTGCTGTTCTTTTGATAGAGTTTTCACAAGAGCTGGTTGTTTGAAAGTATGTAGCCCCTCTCCCTTCTCGCTCTGTTTTTCTGTCTTCCTCTCTCCTGCTGGCCATGTGAGGATGTGCTTGCTTCCTTTTCACCTTCTGCCATGATTATAAGTTTCCTGAGGCCTCCCCAGAAGCAGAGCCTGTACAACCCACAGAACTGTGAGCCAATTAAACCTCTTTCCTTTATAAATTACCCAGTCTCAGGTATCTCTTTATAGCAGTATGAGAATGGACTACTACAACCCCCATCTTCTTATTTGGAAAACGGCAATGGACTCATGGATTTTGCAGGGTGCCATAAAGATTGTATGCATATCAAGCCTTAAGCATACTAGAAGGAACATTCTATATACTCAAGAAATTGTAACCACCAATATTATTATTGGTGTTGTTACTGAATTATAATACCATGGCCTAACCAAGACTGCTGTTGTACATACTGTAAACTCCAGCCAGACTGTCTTCTGAATTTCTCTGTAGGGTCCCAACATATCTGGATGACAATTATGCTTATTATTGTTTTTAGGTAGTGTTTTGCCTTACCATAGGATTTGGCTAAAGCAAGTCATTCTGTAAGGACCTTCCAGAGTTGTTCGCAAGATTAAGCAATGATATCTTTGGTCCTGGAGTCCAGAACAAAGATCAAGAATCAGGCTTCTGGGGAAGCAAGCACACCCCAATCAACATTTCATTAAATAGTTAGATCTGGCTGGGCACTGTGGCTCATGCCTGTAATCCAAGTGCTTTGGGAGGCTGAGGTGGGAGGACTACCTGAGCCCGGGGGTTTAAGACCAGCCTGGGCAACATGGCAAGACCTCGTCTCTACCAAAAATACTAAAATTAGCTGGGCGTGGTGACACACACCTGTGTTGCCAGCTATTCAGGAGGCTGAGGTACAGGATCATCTAAGCCTGGAGAGATCAAAGCTGCCATGAGCTGTGATCACACCACTGCACTCCAGCCTGGGTGACACAGTGAGACTCTGCCTCCAAAAATAAAAATAAAAATAAAAAGGAACAAAGAAATAGACCAACGTGTAATTTATTAAAGAATGGTGCTGCATTGAACATATTACATATGGCCATACCCCCAATTCATTCAGGCTTTCCAAAGAACTTGTATCACACTTTAAAAAAATGTTTTAAGCACTTACTCTGTATTAGGCACTCTATTAAGCTCTGCGTACATGCTTTCCTTGACTTATGATATGGTTATGTCCCTATAAACTCATCGTGAGTTGAAAATATTGTATCAAAATTGCATTCCATACACCTAACCTACTGAACATCATAGCTTTGTCTTCTCTACCTTAAACACGCTCAAAACACTTACATTAGCCTACAGTTGGACAAACTCATCTAACACAAAGCTAATTTTATAATAGTATTGAATATCTCATGGAATTCATTGAATACCATACCGAATGTGAAAAACAGAAAGGTTTCACATCATTCATAATGTCAAAAAAAAAAAAAAGTAAGTCAAACCACTTTTAACTTGGGGACTGCCTGGATGTGGATTATCTCATGTTGTCCTCCCTAGAACCATATGAGGTAAGGGTTGTTATCTTTCTTTTACAGTTGAGGGGGCTTAAGCTCAGGGCAGGGGGTGAAACAAGTCATCCCGGGCAGAGAGATGATAAAAAGGAGGGGTAGAATTTAAATCCATATTTGTTGTATCCCAAAGCCCAAATATTGCACACTTCACTCTACAGATTTTAAATTATACACCCCAGCAATAGTTATGTTCAGACAGTATTCATCAGCTGAAAATAATTTTCATGCATCTCACTGCCACTTGTATTCAGGAATTTCCCCAGAAAGCAATGCAAGTTTCTTCTGAGGATTTTCCCGAACACATCATGGATACCGAGTGCTGCATCCATCGCACCTACCTTGTGTGTCTGCAGAACTCTGCCAAGAAGGAAAGGCTTAATCTTTTCTAGCTCCATGCAATCTGAGATCAGTTTCCTGCTATTTTCGATTATGCAAACACAATAAACACTGATCATGTTTATATGATCTTGATCAAAGGCAAAAGAAACAATTTTTTGGATGCCTTTAAATTTAAAAAAAAGCAAAAAAAAAAAAGGATATTTTGTTTTGTTTTGTTTGCTTTGCTCTTTTCCCCCCCACAATAGCTGAACAAGGGAGCCATTAAGCTCTGGGATGCTTTGACCCTCGCAACAATGGCATAAAATAAAGGCGAAAGTGGAAAATCAAAGACGGCACAAAAACAAAGCTCAAGAAATTAGCACATTAAAACAATCAAAGAATTCCAGAGACTTTTTAAACTGATGGCGAAGCCCTACACGTACTGAGCTTTCTCCAGCATTCAAAAGATGAGGGGCTTTGCTGTTCATGGGATTGTGGGGAGGCCTGGAGTTGACGCAGGATGTGTACCATGATGGCCCACAGCTGCCACCGACACCATTCCTAATGGCACCCTGAGCCAAAGACCTTCCAGTTTCACCTTTCTTCCAAACACACAGCAGCTTTTGCAATGCTTGACCATACATTCGAAGAACGTCTCTGAAGGCGTATGGATTTATTTCACAGTTTGAGATCAATGTGCCACTCTTCTTGCCAGCAAATGTACAATTTTGATAAGAAACGAGGCCCAGGGAGATACAATACTGACAGCTATTGTACATCTATGCATTTGGAAGACAGGGGTATATGAATGAATATCATGTCAGTACGATCCAGTGACTGACGGCCTCAATTCTGGACTTAGAGAATCCACATCCTCTCTTTATCAGCTGTGTGAAATTAAGCAAATACCTGGGTCTCAGTTTTCTTATCTATAAAATGAGGATAAAAATAGAACATAGCTCATAGAATTTATTACTAATCCTATACTAATTTAGCAAGATAATGTATGGTAGGTACTTTGCACAATGGTTGGTGTGTGGCAAGCACTCAAAAAACTGCCTGTTTCAGCAACCAACAGAATGGGAGAAAATTTTTACAATCTATTCATCTGACAAAGGGCTAATATCCAGAATCTACAAATAAATTAAACAAATTTACAAGAAAAAAACAACCCCATCAAAAAGTGGGCAAAGGATATGAACAGACACTTCTCAAAAGAAGACATTTATGCAGCCAACAAACATATGAATAAATGCTCTTTATCACTGGTCATTAGAGAAATGCAAATCAAAACCACAATGAGATAACATCTCATGGCAGTCAGAATGGAGATCATTAAAGTCAGGAAACAACAGATGCTGGAGAGGATGTGGAGAAATAGGAACACTTTTACACTGTTGGTAGGAGTGTAAATTAGTTCAACCATTGTGGAAGACAGTGTGGCGATTCCTCAAGGATACAGAACTAGAAATACCATTAGACCCAGCAATCCCATTACTGGATATATACCCAAAGGATTATAAATCATGCTACTATAAAGATACATGCACACGTATGATTATTGTGGCACTGTTCACAATAGCAAAGACTTGGAACCAACCCAAATGCCCATCAATGATAAAGACTGAATAAAGAAAATGTGGCACATATACACCATGGAATACTACGCAGCCATAAAAAAAGATGAGATCATGTCCTTTGCAGGGACATGGATGAAGCTGGAAACCATCATTCTCATCAAACTAACACAGGAACAGAAAATCAAACACCACATGTTCTCACTCATAAGTGGGAGGTGAACAATGAGAACACATGGACACAGGGAGGGGAACATCACACACTGGGGCCTGTTGGGGGGTGGGGGCTGGGGGGTATAGTTTTAGGAGAAATATCTAATGTAGATGACGGGGTGATGGGTGCAGCAACCACCATGGCACATGTATAGCTATGTAACAAACCTGCACATTCTGCACATGTACTCCAGAACAGAAGGTATCATAAAGGACCAGTACTTCAAGCACTTTAGTGAGAAGGAAAGAACATGGGGGATGCAGATACCTGCTTTGCCCTACATCTGATATCTTTGGGGCTGTTGGGATCTCAAACCCAAGATTCCTCACCATGCCTTGTTTAGCGTGTGGCAAAACCTTAAAAGCTGGCTGGGCATGGTGGCTCACACCTGCAATCCCAGCACTTTGGGAGGCTGAGGCGTGTGGTTCACGAGGTCAGGAGTTGGAGACCAGCCTGGCCAACATGGTGAAACTCCGTCTCTACTAAAATAAATAAATAAATAAATAAATAAATAAATAAATAAATAAGTAGCTGGGCATGGTGGCATGTGCCTGTAATCCCAGCTACTCAGAGGCTGAAGCAGGAAAACTGCTTGAACCCAGGAGGTGGAGGTTGCAGTGAGCCGAGGTCGCGCCACTGCACTCCAGCCTGGGTGACACAGCAAGACTCTATCTCGAAAAAAACCAAAAACCTTAAAAGCTAAAAGTCTCACATGTACAATAATAACCACCATGACAAACCCACCTCTTGAGATGTCATCTGCCAGTTGCATCCCTGTATAGAAATCAAAACCAGGTACAGGTTTTGAAAACAAGTTTCAATGCCCAACTGTGATGACCACCACCTAAACTATCTTCCATCTTGGCAAATAACCATGGCCTTTCACATTTCTGCTAGAACTTCTGCAAGCTCACTCCTGCTCTTCCCACTCACTACTTTCTATTTGAGATATCTCCATTATTTTCCATGGCACCATTCACCCAAGCCCCAACCTCTCCATCCTGGAATCATTTTAATTCACTCCCTTCACCTCCACTGGGTTTTCCCAGATCTGCCTGTTAATTTTCTACAATCCTACTTCCATTTCCTTCACCTTCCATTTCAGAACCACCTTCCAGTTCAAACCACTATGACCCCTTGCCTGGACTCCCAGACAGCTTCCTAACTGCTCTCCTGCCTTCTTCTCCTGGGCCCCATTGGACTATGTTTCACATGGCAAGCAGTCATCTTTGTGAAATGCAAATCTCTGCATCCGTAATTCATATAAAACTTATATTCATTACCGTGGTTAACAAAACCCTGTATGACCTGGCCTTTGCCCAATTCTCAGACCTCTCTGGTGCCCCTCTCCCTATTTTCCGGGGATCTGTTCATCTTTCAAAAATTCCAAGGTCCTCTCCTCTTAGGGTATTTTCCTGGAATGTTCTTTCTCTCTGCCTTGGTATGATTTGCCATTGGGAGCTCAGCTTAAATGTCAACTTATCTCTTCATAGGAGCCCTTCTAGAGCTCCCCACCCCTCTCTCTTTTAATTATCTGACTTGCACCTGTCACTAACCATAGTTAGTAAATAACTAAACACAGTTATTTACTGTTTGCCTCCTTTCAACTAGAATATAAGCTCTATGCCAGCGGCATTTTGTTCATACTCTATACCACTGAATACCCAGGGGCTGAGAAGGGTTGGCATTCAATAAATATTTGTTGAGTGAATGAGAGACTCATCCTGACTTACATCTCTATTTCTTGCAAGTCTAAGTCTAGGGTGTCATTACAGGATGGTCTTATTTACCTTATATTCTCTCCACTAATTCCAAAGTTGGCATGGCCTGCAAAGCTGTTCACTCCATGACCCCTCTCCCTCCTATTTCCCCATGGGAAAAATAAAGTCCAGATGGATAGATAAATGATGCTGCCCAATATTCTGTAGCCAGAGTAACAGAAATATCATTCAAACTCAGCTATGTTTGGCATTAAAACCCACTGCAATAAGCAGCTCTTCAATATCAGCTCCAAGCCTAAATTCAAGAACCAAAATACCAGGAGAGCCATGTTTTTGCAATGGTATAAATATACAGGTGCCTGTTGCACCTGAGCCATATATTCCTCATTTTTCATATTGAAATTTTCAGCAGGAACACCAAATGACTGTCCCCTTTTCCCTGCTTTTCATATTCATATATATATATATTTCATATATGTTTCATACTCCTTGCTTTTCATATTCATATATATATGAAAAGCATAGATAAGCATACATATCTCTCCCATATACATAAGAAGAACATATGTATATATGTTTTTTCACTATTTATACTGATGTTTCTCATACTCGGGATACTTTTTTTTTTTTTTTTTGAGACGGAGTCTCGCTCTGTTGCCCAGGCTGGGGTGCAACGGCACGATCTCTGCTCACTGCAACCTCCACCTCCTGGGTTCAAGTGATTCTCCTGCCTCAGCCTCCAAAGTAGCTGGGACTACAGGCACATGCCACCACGCCCAGCTAATTTTTTGTATTTTTAATAGATGGTATTTCACCATGTTAGCCAGGATAGTCTCGATCTCCTGACCTCGTGATCTGCCCGCCTCAGCCTCCCAAAGTGCGGGGAGTACAGGCTTGAGCCACCTTGCCAGGCCATACTTGGGATACTTTAACATACTTTGTATGATGTAACTTGGATCTGAATACCCTTTGAGTAGGCATTTAATATACAGAATGGGAACTTAAGGCAATTCTGGAATAATATTACATCTTACTTTTAAATTTCTTTATCATGAAGGTGTCATATGCTCAGCTCTCAAATATGAAATGGTTTTCAACATGGAGAACGGGAAATGGAGAATAAGGAGGTCAATGTGTCAGGAAAGTATTTCCTGATGTTCACTGGAAACTCAGAAGATAAATTCCAAGTTTCATTAATTCAGCCGGCACCTTGGCCCTGGCTAGCCTAAAACTCAGATAATTCAAGAGATTATTTCAGTGTGAAGCCTCCATAACCTCAAACACTTAAAACAATGTCACTAACATATTTGCCATCTGCTTTTTTTTTTTCCTCCATTGGGGAGCCCAATTTTGTCCAAGCAGAGAAGTTATATTATAAAATGCATGCCTGGTGTTGTTGCATTTTACGTTTTTTTTTTTTTTTTTTTTTAGTTTTTATGGGTACGTAGTACGTGTGTATGTTTATGGGATACATGAGATGTTCTGATACAGGCATGCCATGAGAAATAAGCACATCATGGAGAATGGGATAAACAAGAATTTCCCATTCTTGAATGAAGCACAGAACAAGACTGTACCAAGAACACCTGCTAGAATCAGAATCTAAGATCAACTGGATATTGCACTTTTTTTTCTTTAGATACCAAAGAAAATGCTCTACTCCTTAGGCATTTTCTGGCCTTGCTTACCATATGTCAAGTTTAATGAACAGCTCATTGGCTAGATGTCCCTTCTTTTCTCTTCAATGTGGAACCCTTTACAGGGAGATGTCTAAAGGCAAATATCTAAACTAAACGTACTTGATGTAGGCAGCTTACAGCTCCTCAATTTAATTGCATTACACGATTATAAGTAGGGAGCAATTTACTCTGAAGTGGTACTTAGGCATTATTCCTCTTGGCTTCTCCATGAAGCACTTGGGCTAAATTTCTATTTAATGTATGCCGGCTTTGGAACGTACATACAAATAGCGGGATGTGTATTAACGTTTTAATTATGGGACTATCCTCTGTTAGAAAATGAATCCAGGATGGACACAGACTTTAATTCCTTTTAACTATGAAAAACACTGTTCTTGCCATCTTGCGCATTAATCAGTCTCTTAAAATGTGTATCTTCACTGGCTTACAGCAAGAAAATGGAATCAATTCGGTGAGTTATGCCATTTCCTCTGCTGCACTATCTTTGTAACGCTGTCAGTATTTAATAAGTGCTAACAAGACACCAAGCACTTTCATTTAATTAAAGCCATATATCATGTTTAATAATTAGTCATAATCAAGGTGAATGATTATCTAGAAAAGATATGAAAAATATACATTCCGGAGCAGCTTAAAGTCACATTTTTTAAAAGTCCAAAATAAACTCTTGAGGGCTGTGGATAGCTTTAAGTATGATATAATTTATGAAATGAAATAAATCTCGACTGTTAAAATATTTAGTGGAACTGAGAATAATGAGTCCAGATAGGATTAGTTTAATTAGTTTACTGAAATGGAGACTTCACAGTGGCTAAGTGTGATATATTGGCTTTTGTCACTTGAAATAAAAAAGAGGTAATTAGTCCCTACTCAAATATATTGTTTTCTCAGAATAGGTTGAATTTTATTTTAGGCAGTAATCCAGAACCAACCTCAAATTGATTTATAAATGCTACAAGAAAAGATCATCCTTCAGACAAGTTAAGAATCCAATCGCTTAAAAACAGGATTCTCAAAGGGAGAAACATTTCATCCCCCCAGGGGACATTGAGCCAAGTCTAGAGACATCTTTGGGCATCACAGTGTGGGGAGAACTACAGTTGGCATTTAGTCGGGAGAGGCTAGAGATGCCACCAAATGCCCAACAAAGCACTCAGCAGTCCCCACATAGAGAATGATCCAGCCCAGCGTCCACACTGCCAAGGTGGAGAAACCGCGATGTAAACAGTAAATTCAGTATCCAAATGCCTACGCCAACCATTAAGGGAAAGTGTGCCCACTGTTCCTGACTTGCAAATCCCAAATCCATACGGTGGTACATTTGCATTTTTCCTACCAAATAAAATAAAATATGAAAAATAATAAAAGCAACATCCCAAAATAATGAATAACACTGAAAAAGAACAGGCACCAATGCCAAAAACAAATCCTCTTTTTAGGGTATATTCATGCAACAGAACACTGTGAAGATGTTAATAAAAAAAAAAAAAAAGGCAGGGGGGAACGATGTATTAACCCATTTTTGTAGTCTATATATTTTACAAATAGATCATTGAGAAAACAGGAATTTCAGAAATGAACAGTAGGAATTAGGTATTTGTTTAAGGATTTTAAATTTCAAACATGGTTTTCTTTCTAATTACTTATAGTATTACACTTTTTCCCACAAGTTATATGCATTACTTGCACAATAAGGCAATATTATGAGCCAACAAGGACAACAAGAAAAGTCAGGGCCCATAAAAATTTCCACTTGCACCTGGGTTTGAGAGACATGACCTCAATCCCTTTGATGGAAGCCCTGAGATGAGAGGCTGTTTTAAGTTTAACGTGGGAGAAGTTCAAGCATCTAGAACTATCTGTGTCTGTTTACTCTGCTGTGAAGCCAGAACACTGGGTTTGTTTGACGCATAACATCTCCAGTGTATTCACAAACTATGACCTAAATATTAAACACTCATGTAGACAAAATACCAAGAAAGTGTTTCATGCAAGACAGAACACTAGGATAGACCTGTCTACTTTCACTGAGAACTCTGGAGATTCAAAATACTGTTCTTTCTCTCCATTTTCCCCCTTACACTTTAGGGAGGACATTTAAAAAGCCTGCGATTCTTGAAAAACACTAACATCTTGGAAAAGAAGGTTAGCAAGAGGGAGAAGACCCCTGCTTCTGTGAAATCTGAATTTCTCATTAGGGATTTTAAGTTTATTATTACATTTCTTATTTTCCCCTAGAGAATGGATTTCTAGCTGTGGCTATAGCCATGGAATATTCAGGTGCAAACGAAAACAGTTGTATGAAACGGCTGGGTTATCGTCCTAGCAAAGACAAAACATTTGGATGATCAGCGGTGTGAGCTGCTGCCAGCGTCTGAATTGAAAGCAGACCAGAGTTTGGAAACTGGTTTTTGTTTTGTTTTGTTTTTTAAATACAAATGTCTATCAATAGGGAAACTGGTTGTTTAAATTACAGTACATTGAAAGATGATTACCAGACAGATGTTAAGACTGAAGTACATAATTTATATGTGCCAACATTGAAAAGCCTGCACACTATTTTTAAGTGGTAACAGAGTCATAGACATAAAGTCATTTATGTTAAGCATATATGTTCTAAATGTGTATATTTTTAATATGCACAAAATATCTGCAAAGGTATGTACTAAACAATTATTAAATGATGGGGGAGGAAGAAAGGGAAGGAGAAAAAACATTTTTTATTTTATACAATTCTACGTGGTGAAGATGGTTATTTTCTAAACTCTGAGCATTTCTGACTCTAAAATCATGCTGTGATATAGTTCAGACATACCAAAAGGTATACAGCAAAACATAAATACTGGCCAGGCACAGCTCACACCTGTAGTCTCAGTGTTTTGGGAAGCTCAGGTCAGAGGACTACTTGAGGCCAAGAGTTCCAGACCAGCCCAGGAAACATAGCAAGACACTCTTCTCTAAAAATTTTCTTTAAAAAATAAGCAAGGTTTGGTGGTGTGTGCCTTTAGTCCTAACTTTGGAGAAGGAGGCAGGAGGATTGCTTGAACCCAGGAGGCCAAGGCTGTGGGGTGAGATATGATGGTGCCATTGCACCTCAGGTGGGTGATAAAGGCAAGACTCTATCTAGAAAGAAAGAAAAGGAAGAGAAAAGAGGAAGGAAGGGAAGGAAGAGGAGGGAGGGAGGGAGGCAGGCAGGCAGGCAGGCAGGACGGAGGGCAGGAAGGCAGGCAGGCAGGCAGGCAGGCAAGCAGGCAGGCAGAAAGGAAGGAAGGAAGGAATTCCTGTAGTTACTACCCAGCTTAAGAAATAATTTCAGTGTGGCTAAATACCCTGTCTGAAACCCTTCTGAGATGTATCCCTCTGCCTCACCTCTACAGCAGACAATATTCTGAATTTTGAGTTTCTTTTTTGTCTATATATATTTACCACATATGTATGCATTTCTGGACAGCAGAGAGTACTAAAACTCCAGTATATTTTCAATTTTTTAGTAAATTATCCACAGTCATAATGGCAGAAGCCATTCTTCTTATATAAAGCTCCAATTCATTCATTCCCACTGCTTTCTAGTATTCCATTGCACATAAGTGTTCTATTTTCTTATTCTCTCCAATTAGGCTATTACTGAAGTATTTTTGTCTCCTCCATCAGATAATATTATTATTATTTTAAAACAGTCTAAAAATAAGATACTCTTTTGGACAGAAAGAGGCAGGACACAATTACCATTGAAACTCTTTAGTTTATGGTGAAATCAAAAAGCTAAACGTCATTCAGTCTCAGCTCTTTTTCTCTTCCAAACACTCCCCTTAACCTTGAGAGGAAAGAGAGTTTACTGCTATCCCCACTATTAACAACAAGTGATGACATTGGCTACCATTATTAAATGTTTATGACTGGCCAGAAACATACCCAGTACTACATTTCTATGAGATAAGTACTGTTAATATTGCCAGGTCATAGATAAAGTAACTGCATTTAGAGAGTAGATATCTAAGCTTGCAGTCCACCAGATTCTAAATGTCAGTGGTGGGATTTCCTTCAAGGTCTGTGTGCTCTCCTGTTGTGTCTTCTGGTGAAACAGTGATAATCTAAAGAAGTCCTTCGTTATTGCCACTTAATAATACACTACCCCACCTCTTTGGAAGGTCCTTTTGTGCCCTGTAAGAGGAATGGCCAAGGAGCCAGGCTGACTTTGCAGTGTGCCCAAGAGTGTCCGTGTTCTGCAGTACTTAGATCAGCCATTGAGAAAAGCAGCAGAAAGCTCACCAGGGTTTGGCGGATGCAGGGAAAAAGTAAGTGCCTGGGAAATAAAAGCCTATATTGGGAGGTCAAAACTGAATTTGTACCAAGCATTCTTCATAAAAAAGGAAGAAAAACAATGTGCCTAATGCTTCTCCCACCACCATGTCCCAGATTAAATGCATCCCTAGGCTGGAGCTGCCACTGGCTTGGCAGAAATGACATATCCAGTTGGAAAATCACCCAAGACAGAAATGTTACACAAGTACCAGCCGGCTCAGAAGGCTTGGAAGACAGCAGTTCTGGGATGAAATGGATTCCGCTAACATTGTTGCACCTCGTCCTTGTCAGGGACTCTCCAGGGGGCTTGGTTTGGTGAGGTCTGGCTAGCAAACACATACCCTCAATCCCTAAACCGTAGACCCTGAAAGATAGAAGCTTCGTCATCACCACTACGTTTCCCTTGTCTCCCGATCCTCCTTGCCCTCAGGAGGAAAAGGCTCGAGATCAGGAGATGGTTTGTGTACACACTCATCGCAGCTTCCTGCATAACATAACAACTTCCGGCTCAGCAACGATAAAGCTCATACTGCCTTACCCTGCCGCCCATCAAAGTCCTCCTCCATCTGACTGATCTACTTCTCAATTATTCTTTTCTGCCTCCTACTTCTCCATTAGAATCCTCTAGCCACCCGAGTCTCTTTCCTCTTCTTCAGACATGTCAAGCTTATTCTAACTTTAGAGACTTTGCACATTCTGTTCCCCGTGCTCTTCCTCTCCATACCTCCCTGGCTGTCTTCCTTCCTGTCCCAGCTAAAACATCACCTCCTTAAAACTTCTCTGAGTCTCCAAACTATGGGAGCATCAATCTCCTATTTGCTATTTCATCACCTGGCATATTTCACTTCACTGTACTTGTTACTCTCAATTCCTTCTTATTTGTTTACCACCTATCTCTCCCACTAAATTTAAGTTCTGAGACAGCAGGGACCTAGATGTCTTGTTTACCCCTGTGTCTCTGGTGCCTGAAATTGTTCTTAGATCCCAGATAGGTTCTCTACAAATATATGTGGAATGAATTAATGAATACACAAATAAATGAATGAGTCATCTTTCAGACATTCAAGCGCTATAAAGTTATACTGATAAAGAATAATGCCGTAGACAATTCTAAAACATTTTTTCCTGCCCTGCAAATACAGATTCCAGAGCACAAGGGTTTAAATTCTCCTTAGGCTGTTACTACAGTATTTTTTTTCCAAATGATTGATGTGTTAGCCAAGCTGTCATATTGAATATATCTTAATGATGAAATGATTCTTCAGAAACTCTTCCTGTGTGTCACCTATAATGACATACGAATAAGGTAAACAGGCCTAGTTCTTCTGAATGAGATGTCTTCTGATTGGTTCAGCACATAAATACATGCCACCACCTCACGTGGGTGATACGGACCACCTGTGTCCCAATATCATCTGCTCCAGGAGCACTGGAGGTCACTGACATATGCCAGAGCACTTCCTGTCAAGCAAATCTCCATGAATGGAACAGAACAAAGTCAAGAATGTCTTAAACTGGTATTTTATCTAAATAAGTTCATTTAAACTGATATAAAAGGTAATTTCCTCAACAGATTACCTTCATGTAAGAGATCATGAAAAAAAAGTGGAAACTGAAAGCTAACTTTACACATTTATACCTTCCATCAGTTTTGAAGAAATCTTTATAGGGACCTATGGAAATCACTGCTTTTCCAAGCAACCACCTGACACTTAGGGACATAAAAGGGTACTATGTTTACCTCTTGTATGAGGCCAGTCATTCATACAACATGGGTCTATGCACTGGGTACCTCCTAGGAAATCCAGACACTGGTAGGGAAGTTTTATGTTTCAAGAGAGATGACCACGACTTTTAACAGCTCTGAATTCTCCCCATCTCTACTGCAAGGGACATCAGCCAAGATGAACTCAGTTTCTGCACTGACGTTTTAACTTTCCGGTTATTTAAGAGTCTAAAACCTGGATTAATTATACTTGTACTTTGGAAAAAAATTCCTCTGCTGCATGAACCATGAAAACAAAATGCACCGATGATCTTTAAGTGACCCAGAAACCAAGATAATTATAGTTGTAATTAATTACATAACATGACATCCCCTGGTAGTTAGCTGGAGGTCTAACCCAGAAAACTCCAAGGTTGGAAAATGTGAATTTAGGGACTTATCACAGACACAGAGCTGTGGTAAACACTCACCAACTTCTAATCTTTCTCCCAGCATGTTTGACCTCAGGCAAAAATCATTTAACCTGTTCTTATCTCCAGTGCTCATCTGTGAAATGGGGATGAAAGTCCTGGATCACCTCAAAGGCGATGCTGTGTTGAGTCATACATTAGCGATATGAAATAAAATGATTTCACAGGGAATACATTTGAGAAATTTTAATAAAGCTGAGCTGGTAATAGAATCGGATTAAGAGCAAGTAAGTGGCAATATAATGCCCTGTTTATCAGAATTTCATCTAAAACAGCTTTCATGGTATCACATCAACATATATATTGACATAGCTCATAAACATATATGTTCCAAAAATGCAATCATCCCTTGCTTACTAAATATTTGTATTATTTCATGTTGTTTTAGAAAAGTGCCTTAGAAATGTACACTCCCTTTTTTACAATGTACTTTTCAGAACAATAAAAAATAAAACCAAACCTGATGTCTGAGTGTCTGGTAAAAGATCCCATTCCCCGCCTTGTGGGATAGGGGTTTGGCCTACCAATGGCTCTAGTTCTTGAATCTATGTTTCCCCTTTACTTCGCATTTAAGGCAGGACGTGGGCACAAGGTCTTCCCTTTGCAAAGTATCTCATATCAAAGATTACTTTTCCCAAGTAGTACCAAATAATAAAATTATTGCTAGTGTCTTAATTACAAAGTAGATTTAAATGATTCATTAAAGCATGGGGGGAGAGAGAGTAGGAGAGGAACCCAGAGAAATCATTCATTTTATTTGTCACTATATTTATTTATAGGCAAGGTGCTCTCAGGACAAACTTTACTAAAACAGCAAGGAATACAGAATTGTCACACAGAATGACTTTCAGTTACTGTTTATGTGAGTCCCCTTATCTACCTTTTGGGAAGAACTAGGGGATCGAGAAGAGAATAAACCCATTTCTCAAAGGCACTCAAGCACAGCTGGGCACACCCAAAACATCTGATGATTAAAAAAAAAAAACAAAAAACAAAACCTCTCGTAACATATGGGAGCCCAATGCAGGTCTCTCTTTCCTGGATTGAGATTCCATAGCCGCTAATTTGTCTTTATACTCTTACCAGCAAAAGGGGGTTCCTGGATATTCCATTTTAATTTACCCTAAGTAGTTACTGCTATAATTATCAGAAGTAAAAACACATTAGACTTGTATTACCTTGAGACTAATAAGATGGCATAGAAGTAGTTTTGGAATCAGGCTGTCCTGTCTTTGAATACACACTTTGTCATTTAACAGTGACTTGGTCAATGAAACGATGTACTTCTCTGATCTTCAGAATCTTTATCATAGGGTAGGGATAATGATATTAATCTCCCAGCGTTACTGAAAAGATTAAGCAGGATAATGCCAAATGGCTAGCATAATGTCTGAAACATAGCAGAAACAAAAAATGTTCTTTCTCCTCCTGAAACATACGCCTATCTACTCTAACAAAGCCAGATGGGCATAAACGGAGAATATCTCTATATCTCCTCTCACCAAGATAGATGTTGTACACATTAATTTAAATTACTCCAGGCTCTGTTTAAATTTGTAAGTGCAGAGGCCTTCAAATACTAGTGCTGGCAGGTCATGGAAGAGACACTTTCTGGATGGAATGAAAAGCATGCTATCACCAGCTATTTCAAAACACGCAGTTGTTTGAGATAAGGTGGCCAAACCTCATGGTGGTAACTCTAGGTTGCCAGGATATCTTGATGCTGTGAAAACAAAGTCATTACAAAACTCCTGGGAGCACAAGACGGGGACCGAGTATCTGTCGAAGACAAAAGAGGGAATGTTTAGGTATTTCTAGAAGATTTCTGTCATTTTTTATTTTTAATTTTTTTGTTTTTAGTTTGGACATGACAATCACCCTTCATCTCATGCAGATTAATCTTCCTGTCAGGTTAAAAATGTGGAGGTGGGGTTAGGATTGCTAAGAGCCAGGTATATTCCTTGAGTAAAAAGCATTAATATACATATTGGCTTAAGGCTAGAGTCTGCTGGATACAGTTACGCCATATCTTGGAACTCAAGCCCTAATGAATTATTCAACTCAGCAGAATAATCCAGCATAACTAGCAATAAGCAACACATTCATTTGAGGGGAATGTTGTAGGGAGGACAGACAGGAATATTTATTTAGTGTTTATCTGTATTGTGCCAAACACCTTAAGAAGGACATTCCGCTATTCCCCTTACACAGCGAAAACACGGAGCCTCAGAAAAAGATAAGAAATGTGATTCCACGGGATGGTAAATATTTGACCCCATATTGAATCCCCCAAATGCATGCTCCATGCCATTCCCACTATTCCACATCATCTGCAAACCCTGTCACCTGCAATAAAGTACCTACTGGTGGCCCTTCGTTCCACGCCAACAGAGCTGCAGAAAAGCTCACGTTATATCTGGGTCTATCTGCCTCTCCAAGTGTGTCTCAGAAAGATACTTTATCTTTCAAGTTTTATGGCTCATATCTGTGACTAAAATATCATTTATGACAATTCCCATCTGCTAAGCTTCAAAAGTGATATAGTTTCATTGCAAAGGGCTGCTACGAGGAGCCTAAGTTATAAGCTAAGATTTGAGTGGAATCAGAATGTACCTAAACTCTCTCTCACGAGAAGCTGAGCATCTTTAAAACGTGAATGTGTCCATTTTCTTGAAAAAAGTTGCTCTGTGAATGTTTCCAGACCCCAAAGTGTGGGGCCTGGTGGCTTCCCCAATATCAGCGCAAAGAGCTGGGCCCCTGTATCAACTACTGCAATGATCAACTTCAATAACTGACCATTGCAATTATTGCTGCCAACACAGGTGAGACCCCACTTCTTATTCTGAGCAAAATAGCAGAAGGCCTGTTTCCTCTGTCATTTCTGACAGTTATAGACTGGCTGTGGACCTTATTAAAGATAAAGGCTTGCCCGGGCACTCTCTTTTAGCCATCTCCTATTCACAGTCCAGCATTTATTACAAAGGGACTGGAGATTAACACCATCTATTCTGCCAGGAGAGAATGGACATCACTTAGTGGTCTCACAAAACCAAGAAACTATAGAACGACAGAGAACTGCCCTCCATTTCCCATCTCAGGATCACTGTGCCTCTTAATAGTACCTGTAGCTTTGCTTCAAAAGACTGTCTTTATTATAACATGTATTGTGATCTTTATGTTCTAAATTCAAATGTAACGTATGTTCCTTAGGTTGGTGCAAAACGAACTGTTGTTTTAGAATTAAAAGTAACGCAATTTCAGCCAGGCGCGGTGGCTCACCCCTGTAATCCCAGCACTTTGGGAGGCCAAGGCAGGTAGATCACGAGGTCAGCAGATCGATACCATCCTGGCTAACACGGTGAAACACCGTCTCACTAAAAAATACAAAAAAATTAGTCAGGCATGGTGGCAGGCACCTGTAGTCCCAGCTACTCGGGAGGCTGAGGCAGGAGAATGGCTACAGCCTGGGAGATGGAGCTTGCAGTGAGCCAAGAATGAACCACTGCACTCCAGCCTGGGTGACAGAGTGAGACTCCATCTCAAAAAAAAAAAAAAAAAAAATGCAATTTCTATGTTTTTAAATTCCTATAAATTTCAAAACTATAGAAAACCTCAAATATAAAGCCATCTAGAAGCAAGATATTCTTTGTATATTTGAGTATAACTTCTCTCTCTGTCTCCTGCTCTTCTCTTTTCCTCCTTCTCTTCCTCCCTCCCTTTCTCCCTCTCTTCTCCTTTTCCCATTGCTGCTTTTTATATTGATACAAAAATTTTCTGTAAGCCCTCAATAACCATAATAATAATCCTAATTTATTATGGAAGAATGGAAGAAGAATACTGGGTACACAGGCTGCCCCTCCACCATTCTGTGCACTTAGCAGACATTACTAATTGATTCTGAAACTCCTTCTTCCTGAGTCAGATGCAATCCTTCTCCAGACAGAGCTCCTAACAGCCACTACTAATCAATCAGGGTTGGCAGAAGATGTGACCTCTCTTTCTGTACATGGCCACAGCCTTCAATGAGCTTACACTCTAACTTGTCAGCACAAATAAATAAAAGAAATAAAGAGGCATAAGGAGAACTTCAAGCAAAATCGTATTACCACGGCAAGTATCAGATGCCTGGCACAGACTAGGCAGTTGTCTGATCCTAAGCAGGGTGAACACTGTGTCCTTTAGAGCCTGCTAGTACCGACATGATCCCGCTGTCATGGGATCTGAAGTATGAAATGGTTACTCATCCTTACGTGAACTCCAGCTCCGAGGCCCAAATAGGATGTCTGCACTGATTTTGACAAAGTGATGTGAAATGAATAGCATTATATACAGTAGGAGGTAAGTTTTGAATCATATCTTTAAATATAAGTTATGAGACACCAACTTTTGGACCCAACAATCACACTGCTAGGAAATTAACATGGCAGTAAGAAGTAATCAGGGCGCATGTATATGTTTTATTTATATATCTCTATCAGATAACTCAGTGTATGCATGTGTAGCATTAATGTTTATAATGGAAAAAAAAGGAATTAAGGGAATGACTTAAATAAGGTATGTCACAGCCACCTAGTGTAGAAAAACTGAAGGAGGCTCCATGGCATATCATCAAGTGAAATTAAGCAAGATAAAGTCACACAGGGCATTTAGACTGATGTGGCTTTTTTTTGTCAGTATGTGAAAACAACATATATCTGTATGCACATGTATGTATCATATACCTACATATCTTTTTTACTTTTTTGGAGATAGAGTTTTGCTCTTGTCGCCCAGGCTGGAGTGCAGTGGCGTGATCTCGGCTCACTGCAACCTCCGCCCCCTGGGTTCAAGCGATTCTCCTGCCTCAGTATCCTGAGTAGCTGGGATGATAGGCGCCTGCCACCACACCCAGTTAATTTTTGTATTTTTAGTAGAGACAGGGTTTCACCATGTTGGCCAGGCTGGTCTCGAACTCCTGACCTCAGGTTATCTGCCTGCCTCAGCCTCCCAGAGTTCTGGGATTACAGGCGTGAGCCACTGCACCTGGCCATATAAGTGCATATCTATACACAATGGTGCTTTTTTCTTTCTCCTGATGGCCGCTGATACTGATTAGCTTTAGATAGTTCCAAGATTTGGAGATGGGCTTCATTTCCCGTCTTCCTTTGCTAGTATCATTCGAATTATTAATCACAGGCACGTACCACTTTAAGCAGAAAAAAAAGTTTACTGGTTAATCTCAGTGGTAGGACTGTGGCACATTTGTTAACTTCTTCATTCTTCCTGGGACACATACAACACACAAATGTTATGTTAAAGAAGTAAATTATGAGCTTCAAGTGATGGGGCCAGTTTGGAAGGCAGAAGGGCAGAAGGAGAGTAAAAGGCAGGCCTTGGCATTTATGAAAACATCAGACAGGCTTCTGAAAACCTGTGTAAAACTAAAGGTGCCTAAAGGAGAGGAGAACAAAATATAGGCAAGTCAAAAATACAGAGACATCCATCCCAATAAAATACCTGTCCTGCTGATGCTGCAATTTCCTGATTGGGGCTTTGCTTCTGGGGGTCACCATGCATTAGTATTCCACTCACCCTGGCTGCAGTCACCATTTCTCTCCATTTCTTTTTGACCTCAAGCATTTTATGCATAAATGTCAGTGTTCTTTGCAATTAATCATGCCTACCAAAGACTAATTGTGGACAACAGTCCTGCAATTAGCAAAAATGCGTTTCAAATATGCATGAATGTTCAGAAAGCACTCACATTCCAAAACCTCGGGTACCAAAACAGGAAAACTGGCCACTAGTTCACAAGTCCCTTTCAAATTCAATATGAACTAGCAAGATAATCAGATCATAGCGGATGGCACCCACGCCTAGGATCTGCTAATGAGAGAATGGTATCCTGAAATGCATGCTATGAACTCTGCAAGACAGCACATCTGAAAATATCAAGCATGCCCTTTAGAGGAGTTAAAAAGAGTGGGGAGGAAGCGTGGGGGAAGAAGGGAAAGTGAGGGAGATAGAACTTACCCGCGTTGATAAAAAACAAAGATCGCTTTGATTGACAAATACAGTGATTCCTGGCAGATATAATTGGAAAATTCAGAATCAGTTACAGGAGTCACATACATCACAATCTACCTCCAAATACCATTATTGCAGTTAGACCCTAGTTACCCATCACTGAAAGACCAACCTAGATAACATGTCTGCTTCTTAGTATTTTGTCTTAATGTGTACCAAGAAAATAACTTAGAGCAGTAGTTCTCAATCAATGGCCACTTTACCCCATTCCCCTCCCCAGGGGACAATGGCAATGTTTGGTTGTCATAATGAGGGAAGGGGTGCTACTGGTATCCACAGGGAGGAGTCCAGAGTTGCTGCCAATTGTCCTACAGTACACAGGGAAACCCTTCAACAACAGAATTTTGTGGCCATAGTCATAGAGCCAAGCTTGAAAATGTCAAAAGTCTCAAGGTTCAGAAGCTGACTTAGACTAATTAAAAAGTATGAATTCTGGGATCAGAAAGCCTAGCTCAAGGCTCTGACACATAATAGCATGGTGGCTTCAAGCAAGCCCGTTAACATTTCCAAGCTTCAATTTCTTCCTCTGTAAAGTGGGGATAAGTCTTGCTGTTTTGCAGGCTGGCTGCAAGAACGTGAGATAATGGAATTGATAGTACTTGTCCCAGAATTAATGGGAGCTATTATGATCATTGCAATTATTATTATTATTTACTTATTTTTCAATCACATTACAAAACAGAAGCACAACAAACTTGTTGGAAAGGTGTGCTATTGCTAATTAGACACCATGGCAAATAGCCCCTCCATCCTCCCAGGAATAAACTAGTCTCACTTCAAACAATTGTTACAGTTAGAATCCAATTGACTCCAGACAAAAGTATTGAGATAATCAGCATATTAAAGCCAACACTATAACCATATGTTAATTATGTAAATGATTCATTTTAATCAGCTAGAACCATGTAAAGAGTAACTAGGAATGCAAATGCAGGGAGTTATTAAAAACCTCATTATTATTCATCTTGGTTCCATGCGTGAACATATCCATCCAAACAGATGAATTAATAGTGAGAGGAGAGATGAAAGGGCTTGAGGGAGAGTCTGTGGGACACCATCTGTCTGCCTTTGCTTCTTGCTAGGGCCTCCACTTTGCAGAAAAGCTGGATGAAGCATGCAAGAACAGGCTTTGAGCTTCCTCTGGAAGACATGGTCAGCCCCCGAGAGCTGCAGGAACATCGTGGTTTCTGTTTGTTTGGGTGTGTTTGCTTTTTACTGTTGGGCTGGGGGAAGGTGGCAAGACTTGGAGTCAATCTCCTATATTAAGCAGACTGTGGGTCCCACTGGAGTGGGATCCCCCAATCCACGCTGAGTTGTGAAAAACCTCCTTCTTCCTTCTTTTCTGTTTTCTCTTTCACCTTCATTACAACTTCTACCACCACCATGCTATTTCTTCACCATCATCCTGTTTGAGCCAGGAGGATCATCTAGCACTTCTTCCTCAGCTGCAGGTTCACTGTGTTTAAAAGAAGAAAGATTCACCTCCCTTCTCATTCCACAAAAAATGAATGAAACCTCCCAGGCCATTAGAGTGCACTTTCTTTGTTGCTTAATCTGAAGATAACTGTCTGGCTTGCTTTTCTCACCATTAATTCCCTAAACTGTAGAAGGACATATACTCCAATTATTTTTATTTTTTATTTTTATTTTTTTTGAGACAGAGTCTCGCTCTGTCACCCAGGCTAGAGTGCAGTGCAGTGCCGTGATCTCGGCTCCCTGCAAGCTCTGTCTCCCAGGTTCACGCGATGCTCCTGCCTCAGCCTCCTGAGTAGCTGGGACTACAGGTGCCCGCCACCACGCCTGGCTAATTTTTTTGTATTTTTAGTAGAGAAGGGGTTTCACCGTGTTAGACAGGATGGTCTTGATCTCCTGACCTCATGATCTGCCCATCTCGGCCTCCCAAAGCGCTGGGATTACAGGTGTGAGCCACCGTGCCCGGTCCCAGTTTTTTTTTTAAAGTGAATTAAGACTAAGGGTGTTTTGAGACCTCCATGAAAACTTTTTAAGCATATAAAGACTCCATGAATGATGCTGGTTTTCTGGTAATACGTAAACTTTCAAAATATGGCTCTTCTCAAGATAAATAGGGAAAGAAACCCCAAAATGGATACATTATCAAACACTAATTTGAAAAATACTTATGGCTTTTCTTCTCTTTTTTTTTTTTTTGAGACAGTCTCACTCTGTGGCCCAGGATGGAGTGCAGTGGCAGGATCTTGGCTTATTGCAACCTCCGCCTCCCGGGTTCAAGCGATCCTCCTGCCTCAGCCTCCCAAGTAGCTGGGACTACTGGTGTGTGCCACCATGTCCAGCTAATTTTAGTATTTTTAGTAGAGATGGGGTTTCATTACGTTGGCCAGGCTGGTCTCAAACCCCTGACCTCAGCTGATGCACCGTCCTCGCCTTCCCAAAATGCTGGGATTACAGGCATAAGACACCATGCCTGGCTCTCTCTTTAGAGTAAAGATTATAAACTGGTGACCCCTGGGCTAATGATATGTTTGATCATGTGTAGTGTCTGTGTGTGTGTGTGTGTGTGTGTATGCACGCATGTGTGCACGTGCTCATGCACATATATATATGCATATATATATATCATCATAATGAATATCCCCACAAAAATCTGGATTTTTAGCTTCTTTTGAAATATCAGAAAATCTGACAATGCAGAGCCTGTACTATTGCATGGAAAAAAATGACTGCAGCTAAGCAGAAGCTGCCTTCTTTAGATAGAACAGATGGTATGGGACATTTGTTCTCTGTTTCTCCACTATTCCCATTGAACTGACTGATGCACATATACAGAATGTTGTGAGCATCAGAGTCTGGAGTTAGAGACTATTGTGAGCTGATTAGATTTCCATCTCTTCCATTAACTCCAGAATGCAAACCTGGAATAGATGTTTCACGATGATATAGGCAGAGGGTCACTTCTCTTTCCTAAGAGGCCACGTAGACATTTCTGTAGCAAACAACGGAGTGCAAATCAAACATGTGCCTAAGGACTTGTCAGGGAATCCATCGAAGAGAGAGGGACCAGAGGAAGACTAGCCAAAATGACAGATTTACACCTGATTCTGTGCAGCTCTGCTTGTGACAGGACTTCTTCAGAACCAACATGATGATGACTACAAACCAAACTGCACTCTTTATCTCAAAACAGCAACTCTCAAATGCACACTTTGTGCTGATTTACAGTCTCGTCTTTGCAAACAGTAAGATGGGGGCCGGGGCCTCAGCCATTCCCCAGAGTGTCATTGCCAACACCACCCAGCCCAGGAGAGCATCTTTCCCAACTCACTAAATGGGCTCACCGGCAGTATTTCAAGATTAACTGACACCATATTGTCTAAGACCAAAAAGAAAAAAAAAAAAAGTGGGGGGTTGGGGGGGGGAATCAAGCCAGAAAACCCATCTGCAATTCATTTCACACCAGACTTAAAAACACGTCCACCTGACAAAAGTACAATCGATCATTTCAATTCATTTTTAAAAGAGTAAACATGCTCAAAATTAAATGATTTGGAGGGATGAAAAATAAGGACATCCCAAAAGCTCCATGTGCTTTCTTCTTCATATTCTAATTCTTTCATGTGTCTCTGCCTGATGTCTCCTAATGCACTTTCACTGGAATCCCATTTTTGATCTTTAATCCCTTTACGTGTTTTTCTGTGCTTACTCTTGAACGCCTTTGTAGCTGCCATAATTGGGTCTCTGGCACCATTTTAATAGGGCTTAGCACAATGCAGGCTTGACAAATTTCATCTAAGTGGAAAAAAAAAAAGAAAACTATCAATATCATCAGAGAAACTGACCAGAGTTTCAAATACATTGCAACAAATGTATCAACTAGGACACAAGCCGACTAAGGCAGCCTCCATGGTTGGACCAGGGAGGAAGGACAGAAATCATCTCAGGCTGTGCCTCAACAGCCTGTCTGTCCTGGAGGGTTTATCAATTCACAAGCCTGGAGGCAGAAGGCTGGGCCGGATGATTTTTTTCAAGGCCAAACTCGGCTCAGCCATAAATGTCAGGGCGCAGCTTCCCTGGAAACATGCACAGCCTTCGTTTCCTCTCTAGGTGCCATGCCTTTGTGATTTTCAGCCAGGGTGCTCAACGATCTGGCAATGGCTAAGTGACATTCTCTGACACAGCTCTGCTGGAAACAACATCGGATTTACAAATGTCCTGGAAATAAGAGAACATGCAATGGCAGCAGACACCAATGGGGTGGCAGCCTGGCTTAAAATCATCCTGGTCTTGCTGGGAAAGGCCTCAATACACTGTTTAGAGGGTCAGCTGCCATGTCTGTGCCACATGACCCAGCTCTACACCTACGCCATAGCTGATTGGCTCAGTGATGAGCCCTGGACCTCCGCCAGGCCAATCAAAACCTTCCCTGGGAGTTTCTGACACAGAGTCTTTCTGTTCTGATATCACAGGATGAGTCTTCTCACCCACCTTCTATTAGCAGCCATATTTCCCACCATGCGCAAGAAGCTAGTTTGTGGAAGTGAAACTGACACAAAGAAAGGAGACAAAGAAGGAGAGTCTTAGGGTATTAATATTTTCCCTGGGTCCCAGCTACCCTGGATGTAGTCACATAAGAGATACCTGTATCTTCCCTGTTGAGTCATCACTTTGCATACACTGACTTGAGTTGTGTTTACATCTCTTACTAAAACAGGGTTTCTCTATCTCTGCACTCTTGATATTTTGGGTGCTATAATTCTGTACTGTGGGAAGTAAAGTACCTTTACTGTGCCCTGCCATCTTAATGTTTGCAAAGATGATGCTGTAAATCAGCACAAGATTCTGTGCCTTGGCAAATGTTTAGCAACATCCGTGGCCTCTATCCTGTAGATGTTAGCAGCATCACCCTACACAATTGAGACAACCAAAAACGTCTTAACACATTTCCAAATGTTCCCTGTCGGGGGGAAAACAAATCACTCCTTCTTGAGAATCACTGCACTGAAAGAATTTTAATACAGCAATTCAACATTAATAACTAACAAGGTTCTTTTGTCCTGCCTGGCTATGGCTATGGTTTGGTGGATGGACTGAGACTATAAACAGAGGTAAGTCCTGATTTAGGTTCTCAGTCTCAGATATACTCTAAATTCTTCCCTGCTACAAAATATGTGGCAAGGTCCTTTACATATTTATTACCCCATTGAGTGTATCATCTGTTTCTCTGGTTTCTAATGACATTTATATCTCACAAAGATGTTTATGGTTAAAAAGAGGAAAGAAAAAGTCTCCCATGATCGTGACAGTAGTCTTGAAACCCTATCCATCATGAGGTTGTATATGCTTTGTATTGGGATGGATAGATGGATGGATAGATAGATAGATAGACAAATGATAGATAGATGATTGATAGACAGACGACAGACAGACGGACGGACGGATGGATAGACAGACAGACAGATAGATTCCCCAAAAGAATCATCTGATCATTGTAGGTCTCAAGAATGTATCAACAGTCAGAGTGCTTGGCATCTAATTGACACATTCAGTAGTATCCATTACACCTTCCTAACAGCATCTTGATATCCTTTTACAGAAATTGTCTCTTCCTTGCTAGTAAGCAGAAAAACAAGTATGTTGCCCTCACAATGGGAGCTCTAAAGATTTCTTCTGACTTCTTCCAACAGATTACCTTAGAGAGAGAACACAACTAGCAAGTATTCCCTGCCCTGGGACTTCAAATTTTAACCAGAGAGATCTGATGATAGAAAAAGTGACTAGAAGATCATTCAGATAGAAGAAAAGGCATTCATTCTACAGCCAGCCTCTAACGGCTGAATAATTCTCTTCTGGGATCCAAGTTTTTTTTTTTTTTTTTTTTTGGTCTTCTTGATATCATGTGAGCTACTCAATATCCTCCCAATAAATGCTCTCCCTTGCCAAAGATAGTCCAAGTAGATTTCTAGTACTTGAAACTCAGCAACCCTACCTGATACTGCTAATAATGGTCAAATGAAATGTTAAACACGCACAAAAAAATGCTAGCATCTCAAGATCTATGAATTAGCACCATAATGTAGTCATTTTTTTTCCTCTTAAAAAGGACAAATTCAATAACCTACAATTAATTCCAGGGCCCTTTCTCCATAGTAATTGCAAGATAAACAGACCTCATACTTCAAAGGGCTCCGTCTTTCCTGGCAGCCAAGTGCTTAGAAGATGGGAAAGCCGCTAGCCCGGCACATCCCAAGGTACTGATGTAACAGACAAGAGCTCGTCAGACGTAAGCTGAGCTGTTGTAGACTCCTGAACCCCACGATTACCAACAGACAGGGAGAGATGGATTCCTAATCTTTAAAATGCTTTGAAAAGATGTGAGCTTTAACAGGACTTGGGAGTCCCAAAGCTGACTGGCTGTTCTACTTTTCCATCGCATCTACAAATACGATCTTGCTCTGTCTTCCTGTTCAAAAATATTTCCCCTCAAATGTCCTCTTTTCCTCACCGTAAGACACCAGGAAGGCCATATGCCTCTTCCCACTTCTGCTGAAGTGCCAACAATGAAGCCCAGAAGCCAACATGTGCTAACCAGCCCCGTCCCTCCCCCTCCACCCAGATAATAAACATCAAGAAGACTGACGGGAGATTCTGGGCACTTATTTTCGGCCCCTGAAACCAAAACACAGCTACTCAAACGTCTATAGAAGAATCATTAAATGCTCCATAAAATGTACTTAGCCGTAAGCAAAAAGGTTTTGTCCTCCAACAAAACAACTTAAATGGAGCCAGCAAAAGGGATCTGATGGCTTTAAGTCCCAGTGTGTTTAAAGGTTCTGTGAACTCATGATGACCTTTCCCCAGCTGCTCGGCACACTGCCTTAAAAGCCAGGCGACCCATTTTATGCCAGGCACTTTGCCAGGCTGAGAGGCCCACAAGATCCCGGCCTTTATTTTTTTTTTTTTTTCCTTTATTAGTTCCAGGGGTGACCTCGGAGGAAGGATTGAATCTGGCTCAGACACTGTTCTAAGGGCTCTGTGCTAGCCATTTCATTGGCTGCTCATGGCAAGATAATGCAATTGGCTTTGTTTTACCCCCTTGGATAGAAGAAGTCACTAAGTCTCACACGTTGTAAGTAACACACAGGTAGTTAAATGGGAGACAGGATTTCTCAACAGCTTGATAGGTTTATTTGGAGGTTTTCCCCCCGCCCAGTAGCACAACAGACAAAGAACCCAGACCCCAGGAAGTCAGGATGGAGGCTGACCGCAATCCGTTGTGCAGTTCTGTCTCTGCCAAAGCCTCTCATAATGAAAATAGCAACAACAGCCCCAGCAGTCACAGCGTAAGAGCAGCAGTAAACACCGCCATCAGCGCATCCCATTGCTCTCAATGATCCAGGCCCCACGCTGGGTGATTTACAGGCCATCCTGCTTAAGCCTCAGGAGACATTCCATGTGGGTCTCATCCTATTTTTCATAAATTAGGAAACAAAAGTTCAGAGAGGCTAAGTGACTTGTCCAAGGTCACACACTAGTGCAGAGCTGAGTTAGGAAATGACTCCAGCTATATCTGACTCTCACATCTGGACTCTTAACTGGTACATTATAAAACGTACATGCTGTCTTCTGACCCACTGATAAGCCACTTCTCTGGCAGTGAACACTTGAAATGCACACACACACATATACGCACAGAAACATACACTAACATACACCCAAAACATATATACAAGAACATGCACACACTAGCATGCATACACAAATATACACACAAAATATACACACACTAACACACATATGCAAACTAACATAAAAAACATACACATACTAAGATACGCATAAAACACATACTACACACAAAACATATACACAAGAACATCCACACACTAATACACACACTAACATGCACACAAAACATCCACAAACTAACATCTACACACTGACACACATGTAAACTAACACACAAAAAACATGCACATACTAACATATACACAAAACACACACACACAAAAACATACATATACTACGTACACACAGAACACACACTAAGGCATACACACAAAACATATACACACAATCACACACACATTAACACATACACACACTAACACACACACTAGCATACACACAAACACACATACACTAACATACACACAAAACATACACACACTAACACACATACGCAAACTAACACACGAAAAACGTACACATACTAACATACACACAAAAAACACATACTAACAAAAAATATACTAACACACGCAAAACACACAAACACATAAAAAACAAACACAATCATACACAAACACACACACTAGCATGCATACAAAACATACACTAACACACATACACTAACACACACACAAAACATCCACACACACAACTAATACACATATGCAAACACCAAAAAACACATACTAACATATACACAAAACACACACACTAACACATGTACACACAAAACATATATACATAATCATACACACACTAACACACATACACACACTGGCATACACACAAACATACACACAAAACATCCACATACATACACACACTAACACACATATGCAAACTAACACAAAAAAATACACATACTAACATATACACAAAACACACGCACTAACACACAGACACACAAAACATATATACATAATCATACACACACTAACACACATACACACACTGGCATACACACAAACATACACACGGTTTGCCTCTTGATGCAGCCTCGAGTCTCTCTGCTTTTGCCTACTTTCACCAGCATGCCTCAAGCATCTTCGAATTCTCATACTACCAGGCCGGAACGTGGCTCAGCCATATCCAAGCATCCTTCCCTGCTGTCTCCCACCTGTTTGGTGTGTGTTTGGTTGCTTTAGTTATCCCTATAAGTAGAAACAAGGCCGGGAGCAGCTGCAAAGGAAATATCCTCCTTAGCCACCTGCCACCTTCGGACTCATCTGGTCTAACCTGGATTTACTCCATTTCACGGACTAGGAGTGTGTCAAGCAGGGGACCAGGTAACCCTCAGCCAAGCAAAAGGAAACCGTTCTTTCAAGCTTTAGGGAAGTGCCGCAGCCTCGTTCTTTGATGCAAAATGGTTTTAATCTTCCCCAAGAGCAAACATCTGCTTAATGCAAAGCTTTCTAAGTCAATTTAGGCATCCTCTAAGTGCTACCTAGAAGTTGCACTGCTATTACAGGCAGGCCCAGCGAGACGGAATGGCTACAAAGTGTGCAATGACACAAACGGGCCTTCAGAGCCCAGAACCTGCATAAAACGAAACTGGCTTCACTGAGCAGGTTCATACACAGGTTAGGAGCAGAAGCTTGGAAAGAGGGCTGGCAGGTGGAGGAAGGTGGCCACTTTCTGTCCCTGGGCTTGTGGTCTTCAACAATGGCCAAGAAACCCCCAGCAGGCAGAGTTTACAAACATCTACCACGCCACAAAGCCAGCTTCCTGGTTGGGTTGATTCCCATTCATTCTTTCTCATCATGGCACACGGAGGCTGAGGACTCAGGTTGCCTTTGGAATGAAAGAAGAAAAACTCATACGCAGTGGATGAGACTCTCCAAGGATAAGGATACATTCAGGGACTCTAAATAGATACTCGAAGATGTCAAGGTGACCTGGGAAATCTCTGGGAGGCAGGGCTGGAATGTACAAGCCTAATTAATGGCACTGTGTGAAGAAAGGCAAAGTGAAAAGAAGACTTGGCCAACACGGATAGGAAAAAAGAGATCCCAGTGTGTGGGACATTGGCTGTGTGTTGACAGCATTATCCAGAGAAGATTTACAACAGATCCCAGGGACACAGGCATTCCAAGCAAGGGAGAGGAACTTTGTATCATGGGGAGGGATAATTCCTTTGCCTTTGTTGTGGCCTACAGGAAACGTCCTTTCAAACACCTCACTTCCCTAGGCACAGGCTTGGTCCTCAGGCCACCCGTTACCTTCCTGGGTTTTCTGATACCAGGAAGGTTGTAGCTAGGATGGGTTATGTGAGTTTTTCAAGAATTAGTAAAGGCTTCTCCCATTCTCGCTAATATTCACACACGTGCACACACACATCATACATACAGGCACACTGTAGACCACTTCATTTATTTCAGCCACATATGAAGCAGCAGAGCCACCATTTCTGATTTTCTCAGGGTCACTGTTTTCAGTTGACCACAGTTTGGCTAACATGTGACACATTTTGAGTCTATTCTAAGAATTCTAGGCTATTGGGAAAAAATGGGGGCATTTCTACGTTTATTAAATGTAATTACAACATAATACCATGCTATATATAGCATGTGACATGCAGAATTCATGTAGCGTATTAAATAATATATACATGAGATAAAGTTCCATCCATCTGTCTTTTGGTTGAATCCCATTTTCATCATAGGGGGAGGGAATATTTAAGTTGTCTCAACTATAGAAAGACTATGTAGTGTAATAAAAAAAAGTGATTTTCCAGAGTGGTTTTTTTGTTTGTTTGTTTTTTGTTTTTTGTTTTTTTTTGAGAGAGAGTCTCGCTCTGTCACCCAGGCTGGAGTGCAGTGGCGCGATCTTGGCTCACTGCAAGCTCCGCCTCCCGGGTTCACACCATTCTCCTGCCTCAGCCTCCCCACCAGCTGGGACTACAGGTGCATGCCTCCATGCCCAGCTAATCTTTTGTATTTTCAGTAGAGACGGGGTTTCACCATGTTAGCCAGGATGGTCTCGATCTCCTGAACTTGTGATCCACCCGCCTCAGCCTCCCAAAGTGCTGGGATTACAGGCGTAAGCCACCATGCCAGGTCCAGAGTGGTTAAATTTGAGATTCAACAAAACATCCTTGACATTGCTGATGGAGAGACGTGCTGTAGACAGCAAGGCATTGTGGACAGAGGAAGCAAACAGTGGTTTAACTCAAGAGCCCCAAATCCGGACACAAGGATGGGTACTTCAGATGATTCACACACAAGTGACTATTTCCCACCAAATTACTGCTCCCTTCCTGAGCAACCTTATATATCAAGCTCCATAGGGAGTAGTAATAAGCATTTAGTTATTTAATGAAGGTAAATTATTTTCCCTAGTATCACATATACACATGTGCACACACACAAACACACACAGAGGCACACATATACACAGATATACACACAATTAGATGGCATATAACAGGTGCTTACTATGTGATAAACATTTTACATATGCTATGTAGCTACATGCTACATACAGCTATATACTATTTTACATATCCTATGATAGTTCATTTCCTTCTCACAATCGTCCCTCTGAGAGGTCAGGATTAGAAACCAAGGCTCAGATAAGAGAGGTTCTGAGACATGCCAAAGGTCACACAGCATTTGCACGGATGGCTTGGAATCGGACCCAAAGCCAGCATGTTTAACTCACCCACAGTTTTCTGTACCTCCTTAGATGGCTATGCTGTAGCTGACAATTACCAAGTGAGTCAAGGTTGAAGGAAGGTGGAGGCAGCAAAGAACTCAACTAATCTTAGATTTTTTCATTCCAAAAACATCATTAATCTAATTGTCTATTAAAAGGAAAAATGTTTTACTTTATGGATCTGAAATTCCAAGTCTTAGAGAGTCAAGGGCAGAATGGTCTTATTGTCTCATGTCTTGTCCTTAGAAAGTTACTTCTCTCGTGTTATGTAGATAAGTCATCGTGAGCACATATAACCTTCCTTCTCTCTGCTACTTTCTGGGCTTTGTCATACAAACATTGCTGTACCACCTACCACCTGTGACTACTTTATTCATATAAAAAGTACTTAAGAGACTGGTCGCAGTGGCTCACGCTTGTAATCCCAGCACTTTGGGAGGCCGAGGTGGGTGGATCACCTGAGGCCAGGAGTTTGAGACCAGCTTGGCCAACATGGTGAAACCCTGTCTCTACAAAAAATACAAAAATTAGCTGGCATGATGGCAGACTCCTGTAATTCCAGCTGCTAGGGAGGCTGAGGCAAGAGAATTGCTTGAACCCGGGAGGTGGAGGTTGCAGTGAGCTGAGATCGCGCCACTGCACTCCAGCCTGGGCGACAGAACAAGACTCCACCTCAAAAACAAACAAACAAACAAAAAAAACCAAAAATACTTAAGTCTTAATTTTCCTTGAATAAAATGCAGGAGCTGCTTAGAGATTTATCATTATTTATTAAACAATTTGCAAATTATTTGCTCTGATGCCACTGTCACCTGCCCCTTTCGGTGGCACGGCCACCCTCTTTCTCTGTCACGGTTTATTTGCAGCAGAGGCTGACTTGGTTACGTATTCTTTCAAAGGCTTATCAACCCTCTCAGGACAGCTTCTGCATATCCAATAGGATGATAACAGATACACAATTTATTTTCTGGAGTGAGTTATGAAAGTTAATCAATAAGAAGTGGAAGTCTTGTAAATTACCTATCGAAGATCAGCCTATTCAATGTTCTGCTTCTACAAGGCTGGTTCGAGCTGAGGTCTCAGGCTGCACTAGTCATTAGCCCACATGGAAGATAACGTGATTCTCAGGCAGATGAAAGTAACCCTCCCTATTAAGACAGAGACAGTAAAAAGTAAAAAACAGCAACTCCTTCCCTCAGAGAGGAAAAATAATTAAAGAGGAACCAAAACTAGACTGAAGAAATATCTTCCATGAATGGAAAAGAAGCCTTAGAGGAGAGTAACAAAGTAAGGAAGGGGAGAAGGAGCAATGGTGAACGCTCCAAAATTATTTAAAATAAAGAGTTAAAGCACCACTTGGTCACAGGAAGCACCTCCACTAGCCTGGTCTCTTCTGAGCATGGCCAGGGCAAGAAAAGTGACATTGCAACTGAGACTGAATAAAAGTCCTGTGCAAGAGACTGAAAATGGCTCAGAAACAAGGCTCAGTTCAGAGTCCAGGAAGATGGGTGAAATGCACATATAGGGCTCAAAATGTATGCAGCAAAACAAGATGGGTAAGTATGAAAAGAGGTGGAGGTGGTTGGATTTCATTTCTTCAAAAAGCAGTAAGCAGGACAGTTGTAGGGCAAAAAGGTGAGGCCAAAGAAAGTGGAAAAAACCTGGATGGTTCCACTGCAATTCATGCACCTCACCACCACTCTGCTCTCTGTTAAGCTCAATCAATGCTTCTGATTCATTGGAATCTTTTGTTTTCATCATCAGTTTCTCTAAAAATATTTTTGTACTGAAAAATGGGAGTATAATGATGATAACCAAGAACCTTGTTACCCATAGGACTGATATCCTCCATCCAAGAGATTTATTTATTTTTTTTCCATTTCTCCTGCCGACTCTCATCAGGATGATTTCAAAACTGCGTGTATGCTTGCAGAATTCAAAATCCTTGTGATCCTACATGCTGGCCCCAGCACCTCGAGCACACAGTTTCTTCTTCCATCTCTGGTCATGACACTACTGGACCAAACTGGTTTACCTTGATGCAGAATGTTCCAAGGCAGATAGATCCCTGGATTCCTGAGCCCAAAAGCTTTCTGCTGGTGTGAAATGGCCAAGCACAGAGGGGCCCTCAGCATTCACGCAGAGAACAGAAACTAGAGGCAACAAGACTTGATCTCAATCTTCTTTCCCCTGCATCAACCTTGCTGGAGGTTCTTGCCATGCTTTGCTTATAAGCTGTGACCCAGATACTGAAGACGAAAGACTACGCATAATAGTAAGTCCACTAAACCTGGCTCCAAACCCTTCCTTCCATCACTGGAAAAGGCACTGCAGAACCCACGTGAGAGTGTCCCTGTTTTAAGAAAACTGTTAACACTTCTTTAACGTATTTGTCTTATTTAAAAAGCAAAGTATTCATGCACTTCAGAACTTCAAATGCCCTTAACGTAAAGCTTACCGAATAAACCAAATTCTGCTGCTGCCCTGCTTAAAACTTTCCAGTGGCTTCTTATTGCACCTCTATAAAAATCCAAACTCATTATCATGCTGTGCAGGGCCCTGCCTCAATCGGCCCCCCACCTACCACCCAACATCATTTCCTGCCAGGCTCCTCCTCCATCACAAGGCCCCGGCCATCCTGGCTTCTTTTGAACACTCTCCAATCACTTTCTTCTCAGTGGGATGCTCCTTCTTGCTTTCAGTTCTTTTCTTTAGTGTGCATGCTCAGAGAGGCCTTACCTGACTGTCCTCTCTGTGATGGGCCCTCTGTGTCTTGGGGCATACCTCTCATTTCAGTCTTTTGTTGCTTAGATCTATAACGATGATGCCTGTGTGGGCCTCCATCCTGCCCATTAGAATCTAAGTCCCATAAAACAGGGGTCTTGACTCACTATTCAGTGCTGTATTCTCACTGCCTAGAACTCTGCCTAGCATGGAATCAATGCCTGATAGTTATGTGATGAATAAAGGATTGGATGAACATATTGACCTTATAAGTGATGACAATGCGTCAATCAATGCACTGGAGCACCAGGTATTGGAGACATGCAGCCCCATTAGAGAGAACTCGTTGGAGCTTGCTTCTTCATTTTTCAAACCAATAAGGCACAGTGCATGGGCCGTATTTACCCAAGTAAATGCCCTCTCTCACTGAAAGAAAATATGGTTTTTGGCCTTGACCTCATTTTGTCTCCGGCAGATTGCCTTTGGCTGTCAGCAGCTAGAAGCCTGGGCAGAGCAGGTGGAGGGAGCTGCAAATGACCCTGAAGGTTGAAAGGAAAAGAAATTATCACCCAACAGATTGGCAAAAACTTAAAAGATTGATGATGTCCAGTTTGAGCACAGATGCAAGAAAACTGGTCCATCATACCCTTTTTTGTGTGTAAGAATTGGCAAAGCCATTTGCTGAAGGGCAAATAAATCATGGTATTACTGTTTATAGAATTGTGTGCCATCACAATATAGAATGACAGACTGACATGGGGAGATGGCCAAAACATGCTGTTAGATAAATAAAAGCAATGAGCAAAATCATGTGGGTGATGAGATCCCACTTGCTTAACACACGTGCATGGTGTCCTTGTACACATACCTATGCATGTAATTACACAGGAAAAGTATGGGAGGGTTTCGCACTCACACTCCAAATCGTTAGCAGGTATTGTCTCTGGGTGGGAGGTAGGACAGGAGAAAGGGGGCAGTAGGCAGAGCCACAAACTTTACTCTGCTTTCTGACTTATTTCTTGAAACTGTCCTGAGAAAATACGGTCATGATAAAACGTGACAAGTAAAATTTCTCAAAGACCTTGATAGAGGGACTCTGAGTTGCTGGCTGAGGCCTGGGATGGGATTTGTGGAAAAAGTGGAGGTTAAAAGGACGAGGAGCACAAAGCCAACTGATTGGGATTCAAATCCAGGCCTCCCAATGCCCTGGGACTTCAGCAATTGACATCTCTGATGCTCAGTTTTCTCACATTCAAAGCTTGGGTGATAGCGGTAGCTACCTGTTAGAGTTTTGCGAGGATTAACTAAGACCTCATGCGTTAAATGCTTAGCACACTGTCTGGTACAGGGCAAGTACAAACGTTAACTATTATTTTTTATTATTATAATCATTATTTGTCATGTTTCAGCAATCGAATTTGCTTAAATGAGGGAAAGCAGAGCAAAGAGACCACAAGATAGCAATACAATTAATTTAATCTTTTAGCATAGAGCTGTCCAGCAGAACTTTTAGCAATAAAATAAATGTCCTATATCATACTGTCTAGTACAACCAACACAAACCACACATAGCTCTTAGGCACTGAAAATGTCAACAGCACAGTTTTGAGGGCTATTGAATTTTAATTAAATTTAAATAGAGACACGTGACTAGTGGCCGTCATATCGCACAGTACGTTTCCAGAGAGTGCTATCTTCCCCAGCTAAAATATCCTAATTCTCTCCTCATAATCACTGCTAACAAAAATTGGCCACGGTAATAGTGCTTAAATTGAATGAAATCCTAAGCATTTCACATTGGTGGCCTTTGAAAAGCTGAGTTTAGAAGGTTTTAGGAAGTAGTTTTTTTTCCAAGCTCATTCAGTTTTTCTGGCTGCTTGAAGGACAGTCTCAGCTGGTGCTAGGCCGTGTTTAACAACACCTCTCTAATACTTTCCAACCTCTGCTTTATTTCCTAAGAGAAAACAGGCCTTGAATACAGCAAACACCTTCAACAAACACAGGTAATAGAAAGAATTCGATGACATTGCTTTGTTTTCAACATATTTTTTGAAATAATAATTCATATTCCACGAAGTTCACACTTTAAAATATACAATTCGGGCTGAGCATGGTGGCTCACACCTGTAATCGCAGCAGTGTGGGAGGCCGAGGTGGGCAGATCACCTGAGGTCAGGAGTTTGACACCAGTCTGACCAATGTGATGAAACCCTTTCTCTACTAAAACTACAAAAATTAGCTGGGCGTGGTGGCAGATCCTGTAATCCCAGATACTCAGGAGGCTGAGGCAGGAGAATCGCTTGAACCTGGGAGGTAGGGGTTGCAGTGAGCCCAGATCATGCCACTGCACTCCAGCCTGAGTGACAGAGCAAGAGTCTGTCTCCAAAAAAAAAAAATAAAATAAAATATACAATTCTGTGTTATTTAACATATTCACAAAACTGTACAACTATGTATGAAAGTGGTGATAGTTGTACACTTCTAGAACATTCCAGATAATTCCAGAACATTTTCATCACCTCAAAAAGAAAATCCATATCCATAAAAGGATCGCTTCCCATACTCTCTCCCCTCAGCCCTTAGCAATCATTAATCTACTTTAAGCTACTATAGGTTTGCTTATGCTGAACATTTCATATAAATGGAATCATATAATATGTAGTCCTTTGTATCTGACTTCACTCACTTAGTACAACATTCTCAAGGTTCATCCACACTACAGCATGTAAGGCATCATTTCATTTTATACCTGAACATATCCCATTGTATGCTATATCACCTCGTGTTTATCCATTTCTTAGTTGATGAACATTTAGCCTGTTTCCATGCTTTGGTTACTATGAATAATGCTATTATAAACACTGGTACACACGTTTTTGTGTACACATATGTTTTTAATTATCTTGAATATATACCTAGGAGCAGAATTGCTGGGTCATAATAACTGAGTAATTTTTTTAAGAAAAATACTCAACTATTTTTCTAAGTAGCTGCAGAATTTTACATTCCTGCCAGCAATGTATGTGAATTCCAATTTCTCCACATCTTTGCTGACGCTTCTTGCTGTCTATCTTTTTTATTATAGCCATTCTAGTTAGGGTCATCAATGCATTTGTAATAGATACCATTTATTTATGGCTAGTGATGGTGAATGTCCACTTAAATTAGAGACGAAAAGTGTGGTTTTTGTGAATCAATTTAGGCTACAAAAATTGAATCCATTCAAAGAAAATATTAGCTATACAGTAGTAGTGGTGCTAAAAACTTTAGGCAACTGGTCAAAGGTATGGCTTTGGGGTTCCATTATGTAACTCATGCACAAACCTGTAACCTGAAGCCATATGGAAAAGTGGTATGGGCTGGGTGCAGTGGCTCATACTTGCAGTCTCAGCACTTTGGGAGGCCAAGCCAAGCAGATCACTGAAGCCTAGCAGTTCGATACCAGCCTAGGCAACATGATGAAATTCCATCTCTACAAAAAATACAAAAATTAGCTGGTCATGGTGCCATGCTCCTGTAGTCCCAGCTACTTGGGAGGCTGAGGTGGGAGGATCACCTGAACCCAAGAGGTCGAAGCTGCAGTGAGCCATGATCGCACCACTGCACTCCAGCTTTGGTGACAGAGTGAGACCCTGTCTCAAAATAATAATAATAATAATTTGCTCATTAATACACAGACATTGAAGGGCAGATCCAGGACAAGAGTGCATCCTTCAGAATCCCTGCACCAGGATTCTTTCTAGAACTACATGGGAAATATAGCAAGCTTGTTTCTGAAGGCAAGGCCAGGATGACTCTTCCTGGAGAATGGCTGCAAAGCGCCCTAGAACAACAGGACTGACCAAACAGCAGTGATGGGCAGCCCGGAGTAAGCGTTTAGTGGTGACAGATTCTTATCCACCCCACGTCTTCAGATGACATTCACCTGAGTAAGGGAATAGCTACGCATTCCCAGAACAGCACACTAGTCTGTCCAAGATGGGGAAATGCAACTTCTGGGAACAGGATATATAGCTTCAGTTCTCTCCCACTTGGTCATCATCAGGCTCAGAGTGGAAGGACAGGGCCAGTTGTTTCTGCCCTGTTTAAAGACACGTGCAAAGATTTAGGTTACACTGCACAGCTGTATCCAGTTCACCTCTTGGGAAAGGCTGAAAAATGTTTTCCACCCCGAAGCTGCAAATCTGCCATGCTGCAAAGCCATGGCTGTTTCTGGAGCAGAGATCCTTTAGTATGTTTCTGCCGTGGGGTGCTTTGACAATCAAGTGGAAATGATACACCCCGCAACTGCAAGACCATATGCCTACAGCGTGACATATTATTTAAGGGGAAACTCTCAGCCACCCCAAGTCAAGAACTGAGCCCACGAATCACTCTGCAGGAGCCCCTCCTTCCTTTTCAGCTCCAAAGAATGGCATCAAAGTCCCTGGTGAGGGTCACTGTGGGCTTTTCCTGGGGTTGGAAACTCCTTGGCAGCAGAACAGAAAGACAGCTGCTGACAGCTGAAAATTTTCTGCCTGGGCCTGAAGATTGAGAGGCAGAATGTGTGTTTCCATGGCACTCCCAGAAACAGGTGGCTCCTAAAATCTGGAAAAGCACATTCCTTGTACCACAGTAAGTCAGCTGCTCCCTGTGGACATGGGTATTTAGGGCATGGGAAAGTAAAGTACCAGGTGTCTCTAAGGCAAACCCAGGAAGTGAAAAAAAGAGAAGAAGTGAGCTAATGGGTGAAAAATTTCAAGACAATAAAGGATGTGA
Source organism: Pan paniscus (assembly GCF_029289425.2). Lineage (NCBI taxonomy): Eukaryota > Metazoa > Chordata > Mammalia > Primates > Hominidae > Pan > Pan paniscus. The sequence continues at coordinate 7,884,831 of NC_073267.2, read as the reverse complement.
GCTCAAGAGCAGAGTATCATGATCCACCGCACCATCATTAACTGTTTCTTCCCTCTTACATTATTTTCTTCATAGCACTCACTTCAATCTACAATTAATCAGTTTATATGTACATTATGGTAGTTATTCTTTGTTTTGTCTCCTTCCCCTACAAGAACATAAATTCCACTAAAAAAAGAATCAAAGCTGACTTCATTGCATTCCTAATGTTTGCCATTGTGCCTTGCACGTAGTGGTGATTAATACATGTGTGAAGAATTATCAAAGGAATGAACTAACCAGTCAATGCATAATAACCTTTCTACTACCCTTTGACATAGAAAAGTTTCCCTCTATTTTAGGTACGAATGAACTGAGGCTCAGAGAGGTAAAAGAACCTGTTCAAGATCACAGCTAACAGTGAGTGAGGCTGGCTCTGGAACCTCGGTCCATCTGAATCCAAACTCCCAAGTTGTCCCCTGTGGTCATAACTTGCAAAAGTGACAGATCCAGTCCCAAGGGGCCTTCTCTACTTCTGCTAAAATAAAAGGAAAACCAGCCATCCCAAAGACAGAACTGTCCTGTGATGGAAAACCTAGTCCATGGGCACATGGCACACCATATGTTGCTTACAGCTTTGATAGAGCAAGACTTAATAAAGCACCCAAGACTGATCTTCCATGCTCAGGCAGGTTTGCATGTAACCCCTTTGGATGCATTTTTGGGTCATTAACAATTAAACACACATGCTGCACTCCCCTGAAGCCACACAAAATACCAGACCTTCAGGCACAGACACAGATACATTTCTATACTCCCTGGTCCTCTACCTCTCATTCCATTAACACTGTGATTTTTCTGTTACCCCACATCCCTGAAACGGGCCCTCTTTTTAAGGCAGAATTCTCCAGTCAATGAAGATCAAAGAAATGGCAGCATGAAATATGGATATTCACTAGCCAATCGTGGATAACATGGTACTGGTCGTCTTCACCGGTACCAAGCACACTAGCTGTCCTCTCTTTTTCGCATCTTGTCCCACTAAAGATTATTTGTCCATCCTCCACCCACTTTCCAGAGGAATCTTTTAACATGATACAATCAGATCATAGTGTTCTCCTACTTGAAATTCTGCAGGGGTTTGCCATTTCCCTTAGATCAAAATCTAAACTGCCTGCAATGCCCTACAATGTGGAATGGGACCTGGCTGCTGACTGCACACCTGACTTTGTATTTTTCATCTTCCCTCTTTACCCACTGTGTCCCAGCCATACTGACCATCCGGTCATTTCTCAAACATATCCATTTCATTCCATCTCAGGACTTTTGCTTTTTTCCTCCCCTAAGAACTCTTTCCCATACCCCACGACTGTACACAGCTGGCCCCTACTTCTCAATCAGATCTGAGCTCTAATTCCTCTTTCAACTATCTAAAATAACCCTTTCACTCACTACCATGTAACCATTATTTTTTTTAATTTTTTCGATGGAATTTGGCTCTGTCGCCCAAGCTGGAGTACAGTGGCCTGATCTTGGCTCACTGCAACCTCTGCCTCCCAAGTTCAAGTGATTCTCCCACCTCAGCCACCCAAGGAACTGCAACTACAGGCATGCGCCATCATGCCAGCTAATTTTTGTATGTTTCAGTAGAAATGGGGTTTCACCATGTTGCCCAGGCTGGTCTCGAACTCCTGACCTCAAGTGATCCACCCACCTCGGCCTCCCAAAGTGTTGGGATTACAGGCATGAGCCACCGTGCCTGGCCCATAACCTATTTTATTTCCTTCCTAGCAGCTAACAGCATCTGATATTCTCCTGGTTATTTTCTGCTTTATTTTTTCCTGTTAATAGGATATAAGTGGTCTCACTCACACCTGGAACTGTATTGTCCAGCACACACTGAATGTTGAATAAATATTTACTAAATCGGTGAACACATATGGAAAGCAAGCCACAGCCATCCGTCTCTCTGAACCCACCCCTCCTCGGCCTCTCAAGTGGATGTGGTATGTCACCATCCTCATTTTGATTCTGAGGGTCAGCTATCAAAACGGAAAGGGAGGAGTATTAACTGGTAAGCTACTGATTGGAAAAAAAAAAAAAAGTCTTTTAAATTTTCTGTGCACATTCTGACAAGGACTGGCTGGCAGACCTCATCCTAATGCCATTGGCAAGCCGATCCATGACTTCTTTCTCCAATCTACAAAGGAAAAATGTTATACTTTGAGGACTTAGGGGAATTAGGAGGAGGATTTAGTTTTTAAGAGAGAAAGCGAAGTCACTTAAATTGAAAACCGATCTTGCGCCTTAGACATGCGTTTGGTTTAAGAGAAGGAGTGATGAGAGCTGACAGGGCAAGTCTGGTCGGTCTCCCCGTCTCCGCTTGTGATAGAAGGCTGCCAGGAAGATATCTTGATCTCTTGAGCCGCCTGGTTTTTAACCCAAGTTTTAGTCCTCAAATGAGCATGAACTTCAGTGGGTCTCTAGGAGACGGTTTTGTGTTCTGAGAACCACAGGAGCAACCACACCTCCATCGTGGTCATGAAATTTTTATTTTCTCAAAAAGAAGCACATTTTTCAATGTTCCCATTTCAAGAAATTTACAAGAAAATCTGAAAGCAGAAGCCTCCTACTCACCTGGTTGACTGGAGCCGATCAATCTCTGCCTCTCTCTTCATTCTTTTTTTCTTTGAGATGGAGTCTCGCTGTGTCACCCAGGCTGGAGTGCAGTGGCGTAATCTTGGCTCACTGAAACCTCTGCCTCCTGGGTTCAAGGGATTCTCCTGCCTCAGCCTCCCAAGGAGCTGGGATTACAAGCACGTGCCACCACCCCTGGCTAATTATGGCATTTTTAGTAGAGATGAAGTTTCATCATGTTGGCCAGGGTGGTCTTGAACTCCTGACCTCAGGTGATCTGCCATCCTCAGCCTCCCAAAGTGCTGGGATTATAGGCGTGAGCCACTGCAACCGGCCTTTTGTGTAATTCTGTAATCTATAGGATTGTTTTGCTAATTTCTCTTCTTTGTCCCTATCTTCTTTTCCCAACTGACTTAAGTAATGTCATTTCTTTGGTGATCTATTTACTAAGGATATCATATACGACCTTGTCATGGCTGAAGGAGAGGGATAAGAGCAAAGGGGCATGTGGAAAGGACACGGAATATGCGTTTGTTTAAGACACCACCTTAGTCTTTAAGAACCTAACAGAAAATATTCATAAGGTAAAAAAAAAAGTCATTAATTTTATTTCAAAAGGTGTTCCTATTAAAAACCCAGCTGCTTGCAAGTTTTACAAATCTTTGTGAATACGATGAGAGTAGATGAGAATTATTTAGGGAAGAAAATATATGTACCACAAAGAAATCCAGGATACATAAAGAGTGGTTTGTAGTAGTCATTTTTGGGTAGCGGATTGTGGTTTATGTGTCTATGTGGTATATGCATGTATCTCTGTATGTTTGTTTGTGCTTTTTGTTTCTGAAAACTTAGGTTTAGCCCACATTAATTTTATGGTAAGAAAAGTAAGCAACAATGTTTTAAAACAGTTTTGCAAAGTGAATTTTCTGTTAAACAGAAGTCAAAGGAGGCAATGAGCTTAAATCAAAAACCAAATCAATTGACTGCTCGTTAAAACTGGCACCAAGGTGGGCCTTGCTTTCTACAAACAGAGAGCTCTGTATGGAAGGCACTAGTGTGACTGAGTGTCAGCCACAGAATAGGGTGCACTGAAGGCTATCAATACACCCTGCAAGATGCCTGTCTCATAATGGCTAACAGCTCACAACCAGCTACATCCTACTCCTGCTTTCCCAGGACTACTCAGCAATACTTTGAATGGGCTGCAAATACATGGGGGTCTGGGGCATAGTTCACTGATATAAAGATTGAGACACATGATAGGTTGGGTCCATCAGATCCTAGCTGAGAAAGCAAAAGTTGAATGAAGACTTGCAGAGGCTGATGGTCTCTGTAGCTGAGTCACAGTAGTGCGACAGCCTAGAGTGGGGTTTTTCAACCTCGGCATGATTGATAATGCTGGATAATTCCAGGTGTCCTCTTGATACGGTTTGGCTGTGTCCTCACCCAAGTCTCATCTTGAATTGTATCTCCCACGATTCCCACGTGTCATGATAGGAACCTGGTGGGAAATGATTGAATTTGGGGGGCAGGTCTTTCCTGTGCTGTTCTCCTGATAATGAACAAGTCTCATGAAACCTGATGATTTTAAAAACAAGAGTTTCCCTGCACAAGCTCTCTTTGCCTGCTGTCATCCATGTGAAACACGTCTTTTACCTTCCACCATGATTTTGAGGGCTCCCCAGCCACCTGGAACTGTAAGTCCAATAAGCCTCTCTCATTTGCAAATTGCCCAGTCTCGGGTATGTCTTTATCAGCAGCATGAAAACAGACTAATGCACCTATGCATTGTAGGATGATAGCAGCAACCCCCATCCACTTATGACAACCAAAAAATGTGTCCAGATATTGCTAAATGTCATTACAAGCCAAAAATCAAACCTGATTGAGAACCACTTGCCTGCAAAATGTGTCCATAAATTCTGCCTGCTGAGATCCCTAGGCCTGTCTTACCTCTTGTACTTTCCTTGGCTTGACTTTTTTCTTTCTCTTTTGAGTCCAAGAGTTTCTGTGCATTCAATTGTTCATGCACTACACCACAAAACACAGTAAACATATAAATGCTGCCCCTCTCGTTTTTTTTTGAAGCTAGACAGGATTGAGTTCTGTTCCTTCAGCCAAAGGGATCTTAACAAAAACACACATTCAAGAATCATCTTTGGTTTTTTGAGATTCAGAATGGTGGAGATCATCAACCCACATGATCGTATGGGTCTCATGAATCTTATGGGTCTTCAGTCAACCCACAGGAAGCCCAACAGTTATTGATCAGAGATAAGAGGTAAGTTGACATCAACTTGTCTCTGATATCAGGGCAGATCTGAACACAAAGGCTTGAACGAAGCAATGCCCGTGGGCCACATGAGACACACACCATGATGTGTCAGCAACGAGACTTCTATAGAGTAAACAAGGATGGCAGAGGAGCATTCTACACAGGAAGGCAGTGGCTTGGTAACATCTGTGCTTGGGAGTTTAGAACCAATGCTAACATGGGAGGAAGGTGTGAAGCCAGAAAGCAGAGACATTATCAAACGCGTGTCGTGTCCATTCCCAGGAAGGAACTGTACAAAATGCTCCTTAATGAAGCTCCTACTTGCTAGAACCAAATACTAAAGAAAATACACTGCCCTCCTGGGTAGAATGCTCCTCTGCCATCGTGGTTTACTCTATAGACGTCTCGTTGCTGACACATCATGGTGTGTGTGTCCCATGTGGCCCAGGGGCATTGCTTGGAACCAAACCAAATGTCCATCAATGATAGACTGGATTAAGAAAATGTGGCACATATACACCATGGAATACTATGCATCCATACAAAAGGATGAGTTCATGTCCTTTGTGGGAACACGGATGAAGCTAGAAACCATCATTCTGAGCAAACTATCGCAAGGACAAAAAACCAAACACCGCATGTTCTCACTCATAGGTGGGAATTGGGAATTGAACAATGAGAACACTTGGACACAGGAAGGGGAACATCACACACCAGGGCCTGTTGTGGGGTTGGAGGAGCTGGGAGGGATAGCATTAGGAGATATACCTAATGTAAATGACGAGTTAATGGGTGCAGCACACCAACATGGCACATGTATACGTATGTAACAAACCTGCACGTTGTGCACATGTACCCTAGAACTTAAAGTATAATAAAAATAAAAATAAAAAATAAAATTAAAATTAAAAAAAGAAAAAGAAAATACACATGCAGACAGTGTCTCTAACCCAAACCCCACAACTGTTTGGACAGATAAGAATCCCATATGCTCTGCATTATCCTCAGTAATGAAAGGCTTTTTATCCATCCCCAGACGGCTCCATCACCGGCAGCAAGTGGGAGCTCTGGTCCCTTAGAATGTAGACAGAGAGGGGACTCGGCGGCTGATGACTGGCGTTCTGTATGATGGGTGAACACATCCAACATCTGCTGGGCGCCCACACAAATCTTAGGCCCTCTGGCAAGCCGTGCCAAGTCCCTCTGCTAAGTCACAGTGGGAACTGTCTGCCAAAACACCAGGTGTGAAACAAAACCCAGCTCATTAGAATCCTTAAGCCCCCACCCAAATTCATGGAAAATGCTACAGGCAAATACAGGGCTGCCCGAATAGCCTTATTAAGATGGTCATCGGACAGTCCATGTCAATTTCACATGTTCTGTCAAAACCTCCCCGAGAGCAGGCCCCTCAGTGTTTACACTGCTCGCCAAAACAAATGCAGAGCTGTAGAGGGAGAAATAACACACCACCACAGTAACAATAGAAGACATCGCTTGCAAGCTGTCCACAGCCCCGGGAGTAACTGACATGTTTGACAGAGAATGTGTGTTGGTAACGTTGCTTGATTTGTGTTTAAACGGAAAACAGAAAGTGTATTTCCAGGTTTCAACACTGATAACCAAAAAAAAGGTCTTGAAAATAGAGCCACAAGACCCAGTCCCAGCAGTGCCCTTCCTCAGCCTTTGTCACCACACAACCCCCAGGTTTGATCTTCTCCACGAGGAGCCAGGCTTCCATGGGGAACAAGGCCTCCTGACAGCCTGCTGTGAGACAGTGGGGGAAAAACTGATCAGAAATGACAGCGGCACAATATCGCGTTAGCCTTCTGCTCAGAGTCGGTTGTACGGGCAAGAGACATGGCCATTTCCCCATGGAGGATGGGGAGACGACAGACACCAAAGCTTTGCAGAATTGTGTGGTCTGCGGGAGGACGGGCTCTGCAGCCAGATGCCTGGCTGGTCTGCCCTTCCCTAGTCCTAAGAATGAGGGCAAATTGTTCCAGTTTGCTGAGCCTCAGTTTCCTTTTAAAATAAGTCTGGCCAGAATACTTCAAAGTGGTAGAAATTATTTAGGAAAAAATCCCCAATGGAGTAACTTGTCATAGTAGCAAGAGTAGAAATAATAATTATTATTATCATTTATATTACATATAATCATTACTATGTAACTATTATACAGTATTACACAATGATATGTGTCATCTAATCAATATATATAATTATCCTATAACTATATGGCATTATGTAGTTATATATTTATATATTTATAACTATGTGTTACATAAAATACATATTGCATATATTATTGAAATATATATTGCATTATATCTTATGTATAATGCATAATACAAATAATATAAAATATAAAATAATCATGTAACAATGATTATTTCTATCAGTTTTTTTTAGCCCTGACTATATTGGATTTACTATTTTAAGTACTTAGGGAGTATTAATTCATTTGATCCTCAGAAATGACTTTGGTATTATCCCTGTCCTACAGAAGAGTACAGCGAAGCTTGAATTTAGGCACTTTTAATATGGGCCGTTTTACCGAAGAGAAAACTGCAGTTCAGAGTGGCTTAGGAGTTAAAAAAAAAAAAAAAAAAAGTAAAGCTGAGATTCTAACCCAGGCAGTCTGGCTCAAGGGCTCATACTCTTAGCCAGTAGAAGGTATTGGCTTCCCTATACAGAAAACACTCAAGATTGAGGCTATTATTTAATTGCATTGGTGTTGGTTGTGGTGGTATTGCTGTACGCTTGGAAATAAACTTGTAAATACGTTTATTGAGGACTTTCTATGTGCCAGGTGCTATATTGTGGACTTTACATGATTTGGTTCCTTTAACAACCACTCAAAGAGGGTGACTACTGCCCAGAAGGGAAAAACTGTGCCAAGGTCACACAGGTAGCAAATGGCATCCAAGGTCCCAGAGGTGGAGGCCTCAGTGGTTGCAGCAGATGAACCAGGCAGTCTGCTCTAGAGCTCACACCCTACTCCATACCACTTCCTGTTTGCCTGTTTTTACCTCCCTAAGATATATTACTTCAATTAGGTACGACAGGTGAAACCCCTCATACACAGCCTCATGTATAGTAAATTCCTAAAAACAGCAGCTGCTGTTGTTATTATAACAAAATCTGAAAAGCCCCAGTTGGCATTTGCTTCCAAGAATATGACGGAAGTATGAATTTATGCTGCTGTCTGCTCAGAGGGCAGCTCCTCTAGCCCTTTTAAACCTCAACAAAGCCCTTGTACTGTTGGTCAATACCAGCTCCCAAATGCCACTGCTGGTCAGACTCTCATCTCTCTGGTCCCGCCCCCTGTCACTCTGATGCAGATGTTCTGGAGTCCCATGCTCCTCCCTTGCCTGGACACTGATCCATAGCAGCTTTGGGGGAACGCCTGGATGCAGCGGGACTTCGAAGCCACTCAGAGCTACAATTTCCCCCCGAAAGGCTTCCCATAAGCTGCCCAGTGTCGGCTGGCACTCACACATCCTCCTTGCCACCGGGCACTGACAGATGGGAGCTATTCTTATTATTTAACATTTATTAAGCGCCCACGGTGTGCCAGAGCTGCATGGAACAGGGGTGTGGGTGGTCCTAAAGAGTCTGTCCCCAGAAGGCTATGGCCACATGGAACGGAGGGGACAGGCCTCTCTTCCCCCTACAAAGCCCACCCTCCCCGTCCTGCAACCCAGCTCCAGTTCCAGTCCCAGTATGTTCTGGACAAAGATTCGGACAAGGATTCAACATTATTGAAACTGATCAACTCTCCTTCATGTGTGTCTTGTAATTAACTTCTGACTCTACTGAGAATGACATGGCCCCCTGATGCAACCTCTGAGGACAGAGGCTGGGACTTAGTCATTCCAACTATGCAGGCTATTGGCTTAGGGAGTGGGGAGAGGATGGTGGCTTTTATACCAGCCATGTGGAAAGAGGATGGTGGTTTCACACCACCCAGAGCCATGAGCCAAGATGTCAAACTCCATGGTGGCATCTCTCCCTCTCCTTCACCATCTCCCCAGTTGTATCTCTGCACTGTCCACCCAGGCCAAACACATGTGTCCTTGCTCACCAGGAATCTCCACCAAGAGTGGGAGCAGAGAAGTGTAAACATTCTCCTTTCCCAACCTAGAGCATCTCCATTTATCAAAATGAACATTCAATAACTCCAGAAATCATGAACAAACCAAGACAACACTGCTGGCAGTCAGTTGTGGGGTTGGTACAATGATGTGATTGTCAAATCGATGGCTCCCTTTCTGCAGTCGATGTGACCATCCCCACGGACAGGTTGAAACCATGGGTGCTCAGAGAGCTGAAGCCCCGCATCACACAGGAGCCAGGATGCCAACTCAGATGGGTCTGAGTGGGAAGATCTGAGTCGGAAGCCCAGCCCTAGGCATCCTGTCTTGCTGCCCTAATGACACCATGACTACACTGCAAGGGCCTTGTGAGTAGAGTACACTTGGTATTACTCCCATTTTACAAATGAGGAAGTGGAGGTTCAGAGAGGTCAAGCAACTTACCAAGAGTAACACAGAGAGAGTAATGGCCAGATTCAGGTTTCCTTGTTGTAAACCCTGTTCTTTTCAAATTTAACTGTGCTGCCTCAGGAAATAAGAAGAAATAGCTCTTCAGAGAGCAGTTCCTGAGAACAATGTGGAATGCACAAGTGATCCCACTCCTCACTGCAATTCTCCCCTTCTCTAGGAGCCAATACAGATTAAAGAGCAGAAGAGAAGGAATGGCCAAGCAACACCTTCTCCCACAGCAGTGGGTGTGTTGAACTCTATTACTTTAGTCTAAGTTGGATGCAAGGTGGGAAGGGGGCTGGGGGCAGGAGCTCCTGCTGTCATCTTCCCACCTCAAAAAGGAAGGAAGGAAGGAAGAAAGGAAGGAGGGAGGGAAGAAGGGAAAGAGGGAGGGAAGGAGGGAAGGAGGGAAGGAGGGAAGGAGGGAGGGAAGGAGGGAGGGAGGGAAGGAAGGAAGGAAGGAAGGAAGGTAGGACCATTGTTCTCTGAAATGTAGCAGGAACTCTGTCATTTGGAGAATCTCTCTGTAGGAAGCCATCTTCTTTGGACTGTGCATAAACCTGTCTTGAGTGTCAGACCACTGACAGCAATAAAGACATCATACTGAGTCGGTCAGTGGGGTGGAGACTCAAGAGTTCTATCTTCAAACAGTTGTGCTTAACCTCTGACTCTACTGCGAATGGCATGGCCCCCCTATGCAACCTCTGAGGACAGAGACTGGGACTTGATCATCCCAATACCTCCAGAGCTTGCAAGACAACAGTCACAAAATCTATGATTGATAAATCATTATCTTAATAAATGAATGAGTTTCATGGAGCCTTTGCCTCCTAGTTTTACAAGCCTGAAAAGCTCAATCTAGACAGTGACCATTGCTGAAGATAATGATCTCAGCTGCCCAGAGGAAAAGACCTTCAGAGTACTGAGTTCAATGTTTCTGGGCATCTCTTAGGGCTCAGCAGTGAATCAAGTGAACATGCTGGCTCCTTGCAAGCTGGTGGGATGTGTGTGTGAGAGGTCTATCTTTAGACGGGGGAAAAACATAAATAGGGGTGAGTAGCTCCATCATAAATCACCCAGGAAAAGCACTTACCCAAAACAACCTTTAAAAGACAGGGAGGGGACTCTGCTCCACCATCAAAAGCTCAGATTGCCGAACACCAAAGCAGCAGCAGAGAGTGTGAAATCCGTAGGTCTTCCAACCCTCCCTGCCCTGTGCCAACGTATTATAAAAAGCATAGTTGCTGATATAGCGTGCCTTTAAAATGATCAAAATGACAGATGGCTGCTGCAGCAAGACACCCTTTTTATAGGACTGATATTAATCAGAAGAGATTGACAGTGTCCCTTTAATCTCTTAATTTAAAAAAGTGAATTTATATAAAACAGAATAGGACAAGTCGCTAGCATCTTCGAGTGCTTTGGAATGATGGGAGGTCTACGTCATGACAAAGTTAATAACTGGAAGGCTCTGTTTGCTCTTTTTAATATATTTATTTATGCATCACTGATGTAAAGAGAAGCGGTGTGGCTGCATGGATCATGAATCTGAGAAACACAATCTAGCATTGATTACTGCGTTGTTAGATGTCCTGGTTGGACTGTCTTGACTTCCCTAGGTTGTGACTTACTAGTCTGTAAAAAGAGTTGGAATATCCCAAATACACATGAGTGGAAGACATGACTGTAATTAGTGCAAGGGAGAAGATACCAGGTAAAACAGTCATCCCTGCCTTTGGCAAATCTGATCATGAATGGAGAAGCCAAGTGAAGTGGAAGGCAATAAAACTACCTAGGAAATATGATCAATGGTAACAAGTGATCAGGATAATTAAGATCTGAAACCCACCACTTGCTCCCCAGGGGATGGTGTGTGCAAAGTTTTGGGGGAGAAAGAACAGGTTTGAATGTTTGTGAAAGCTTTAACTATAATTGTTGTTGATAACAAGAACCTAGATTTTGCTTATCCGCCAACACATTTTGCTAACAAGTCCCTGATCTGGCCTCCATTCATAGTCTATGCAGCTTCCTTGGGGCTGACCCTGCCCTCTGGCTCTAAAGTGGGCAACAAGAGATTGGACGATTGGTTTGGAGATGGGCATGGACTATAAGATCAGCCAATGAGACTGCAATCTGGAATTCTTGCTGGAATAGTTGGGAAAAGAATTTCTAAAAGGAGATGAGATGTAAGCTTGGAGTTGCCAAGAACCATCTTTTCCACCACTTGGATATGGTGCGCTTGTGAGTGAGGATGAAGTAGAGATAACCACTGTGGAGAGGTGGAGAGTGAGAGCCCTTGACTTGTCAGAATTCCTGAATTCAACAGTGCCTGAAGCTGGAGCTAGATGCTCTTTTTCCCCCTCTAACCAATAGGACTTAGAATTTTCTTCGTCGCAGACAAAAGAATTCTTAACAAATATCTTTCTGGCCAGGCACAGTGGCTTGTGCCTGTAATCCCAGCATTTTGGGAGGCTGAAGTGGGCAGATCACCTGAGGTCAGGAGTTCAAGACCAGCCCGGCCAACATGGTGAAACCCTGTCTTTACTAAAAATACAAAAATAAGCTGGTTGTGGTGGTGCATGCCCGTGGTCCCAGCTCCTCAGGAGGCTGAAGCAGGAGAATCACTTGAACTCGGGAGGTGGAGGTGCAGTGAGCTGAGATCATGCCACTGCACTCCAGCCTGGGCTACAGAGCAAGATTCCGTCACAAAATAATAATAATACATAAATATCTTTCCTCTCTCCTTCTCTCTCCAGAATAATACAGGATAAACATACTTTATATGCTAGCTTTTCCCATGTGTTAGAATATCAACTTCCTGTTGGAAGAGATCTAGAGTGTGTTCTATTCTACCACATCACCTAGTCCTAGTTCACAGCCTGGCACACAGTAGGTGCTCAATAGATAATTGCTGAATAAACACATGATGAATCACACTGCAAACTCACAGTGACTTTGCAAGCTAGGCCTTCCTGCTTTTGTTTTGCAGCCTAGAAAACTGAGGCTTGGTGAGGTTAATTGACAAGCCTCAGGCTACAGGCTTAGTAAATGCCAGAGCCTATATATCAACCTGGACCTGTTTGACTCCAAATTCTCTCTGCCACCTCCCTGACTCTTTAATTTAGTCCGCTGTTGACATGGCCTCTTTGGCAGTACAGAAAAGTCCACTTAGTGACTAAGACGGAGCAGCCTCAGAGTAAATGACGCTACCAGCATTTATATCAGGTGTGCATGCTGATGTCTTTCCCAATCAACAGACATTCCAAACATGGAAATAACATCGCAGGGCAGCAATATCAAGACCTGAAATGCCAGCCACAGAGCCAAACAAGCTGTTGTTTTTCAAGTTCAACCAGAAACTTATCCAAATTACTTGTAAGTTCTTTATAGATTTCTTTATCTTTCTATAAGGATGGTTACTCTCTGTCCATTGTTAAGGCCGATGTTTCTATAATTTGCATTGTTACTACATATAGGTATGTAGATGTCTCATAAAATACATACGCTGGTTTCTGCTTCAAAATACAGTGTGTGTGGCTGAGACCAGGAGTTTGAGACCAGGCTGGCCAACATAATGAGACCTCATCTCTACAAAAGAATTTTTTTAAAAAAGCTGAGCATAGTGGTACATGTCTGTAGTTCCAGCTACTCAGGAGGCTGAGGATTACTTGAGACCAGGAGTTCGAGGCTACAGTGAGCTATGATTGCACCACTGCACTCCAGTCTGAGTGACAGAGTGAGACCCTTTCTCTAAAAGAAATAAAAATAAAAACATGGAGTATAGGGTTTCTTTAAACCATTGCTATCCACGTCAGAGAGGCATACATTGGCATTTTTCTGCCACTGTCTAGCTATAGAAAGTTTAGGCTGGAAAAAACTCAGCCCTCTGAGAGCTTACCATCTCAGAGAGAAAAGATGGCATAGAAACGGTAAATGATAATTGCCACGCTTAGGTGGGGGTGGGGAGAGCATTAGGGAAAACAGTTAATGCACGCTGGGCTAAATACATAGGTGATGGGTTAATAGGTGCAGCAAACAACCATGGCACTCCCTTACCTATGTAACAAACCTGCACACCCTGCACATGTACCCTGGAACTTACAAAAATAAAATAATACTTTAAAAGAAAAAGGAATGGTAAATGATGCACAAACCCAGAAAATTAAAGATTCACCAGCCCTAGGCTGGGCATGGTGGCTCATGCCTGTAATTCCAGTACTCTGGGAGGCCAAGGCAGGCAGATCATGAGGTCAAGAGTTCAAGACGAGCCTGACCAACATGGTGAAACCCTGTCTCTACTAAAAATATAAAAATTAGCTGGGTGTGGTGGCACGTGCCTGTAATCCCAGCTACTTGGGAGGCTGAGGCAGGAGAATCGCTTGAACCTGGGAGGTGGAGGTTGCAATGAGCCGAGATTGCGCCCCTGCACTCCAGCCTGGGTGACAGAGTGAGACTCCATCTCAAAACAAGCAAACAAACAAACAAAAACAAACACAAAAAACATTCACCTGCGTGAGTCATGGATCGTATAAATGAAGCCCATTCTTTTGTGAGCTTGCAGAGACGCAGTGCTTAGGAGTTCCATTGTTGAGATTCCTCCCAGCTCCTTTTGACCTGTGTTTTTTCACTCTTGAGATCTATGTTTAAACATCGTCACATCCTACAGTGGCAGTAAGTTGGAAAAGACGCCAAGGCTCTATCTCAGTATCACAAGCCAACTCCATGAATTCACCCAAGTTCTCTGCTCTACTAAACAAGTCGTATTATTATTTTTTGTCCTGTGAATGCCTACTAATGCTTCACAGCCCAACTCAAATACCACTTCCATTCCTTTGAAACCACACTCTTCCCGACTCTAAGAGGCACTGGGTTACTTCCTTTCCTGTGTTTTCATGTGCCACCCTGCCTGAATACCTCAACCTAGAGGGTAGGTTGGTGGATAAAAGACCCTGGTTCAACAAATCCAGTCCAAATCCCAGCTATACCACTCGCATTCTTTGTGACCTTGGGCTACCTAGCTTTGTCTAAGTGTAGGTTTTAGGTTCTCCATAGGCAAAGGGGAATTAAAGGCATGACTGCAATTTCTTACCTAAGACCCTATGGAGTCACCAACATTTTGAAAATCAGATTTTGGGGGCTTTTTCAGAAAGTTATTTCAGTGGAAACGCTGATTATGTAAAGCCCTCAGCGGGGTCTAGGACAACACCCTGACAATCAAACACATAAATATTCCTACAGCAAAATACATGAATATTTACAGTAGCTGGGATAAAGAAAGTCTGTAAATAGCTACACATCATTTCAGGTCAAGTTTCTGTTCCTAAATGAGCTTTGGTGCCAAACTTCCAAAAGAAATTGATTTTCAGAGCTTTTTGGAATTTACAATTACAGATATAGGAAGGTGGACAAATACTGCTCAATTGCATTACGTTTATTTTATTTTATTTTTTTTTTGAGACGGAGTCTCGCTCTGTCGCCCAGGCTGGAGTGCAGTGGCGCGATCTCGGCTCACTGCAAGCTCCGCCTCCCGGGTTCACGCCATTCTCCTGCCTCAGCCTCCCGAGTAGCTGGGACTACAGGCGCCCGCTACCACGCCCGGCTAATTTTTTGTATTTTTAGTAGAGACGGGGTTTCACCGTGTTAGCCAGGATGGTCTCGATCTCCTGACCTCGTGATCCGCCCGCCTCGGTCTCCCAAAGTGCTGGGATTACAGGCGTGAGCCACCGCGCCCGGCCTGCATTACGTTTATTATAAAAATAAATTGAGATCCTAAATCTAAGTGTTTAGCACAGAGCCTGGCACATGACAATATTGTGTTCAACAATCATTACCTGTCATTTCCTCCCTCTGACTTCATTATAGTCTTATAGTTGGGGTTTACCTACTAGTTCTTCCACTAGATTGTGAACCCACAGTTTAGTGGCTATGACTGTCACTTTTGTTATAGGTTGAGTATGCAGTGAATGGATAACTGAAGGAACGAATGCATGATGAAGTGAATATGGCTCTGTTTACACCATCAACCATCCAGGAAAATAATCTGCTGACTCATCATCTGTCAGACCTGGATGAGATGAGAACGATTTGTCCAATAGTGAAAGTGACTTGGCCATGTGTGGTCCAAGGGCATATCTATGAGGTAGACACCTAGATTGAGGGGTGAGGGTCCACACTTGCAGCCCAGAGCCAACACATTAGACCCAAACACTAACCAAATAGCCTAACCAGTTACAAAGCTGTTGTTTTGGTTATGTCATTTGGCCATGGTCCATGGCTTGGCTAAGACCTCTCAGTAGCTTCTGGACTCGAGGCTGACTTGGGCAAGTGACTGAGGCTCCTGTGTTACCAGGTCAGACAACTCACTAATCATTCACTCCAGCCATCACTAGAAATTCAGAAACAAGTAGTGTTAAGTAGTACATTGGTTCTTCTTATCCAAAGATATCAACATCGGGATCTCTATCAAGGGGGAAAGCAGCCAATATTTGTACAATGCACTTGGGAATACTACTCTTATCCTTTCCTCTCTGCTTTTTCTGCACATGAAACAGTCCAGACAGGTTCAGCTGAATTCTCCATAGTCATTCTGTCATTCTCTACATGGCTGGAGGGAAAAACTCTCTATTTGGCTACACACAACAAGTTTAGACATAAAATAATGGGTTCAGGAGATCCAATATGGTAAAGATTCTGATTTTCCTAGAGGAGGAAGGGTAGGGCGGATGATAACTATCAATTATTGCTTGGAATAAAATATCCTGTATGAGTAACTTTCCTAAAGCTATCAGTAAATACCTCCATCCACTGCCTTTGCAGGATTAGGTGGATGCCGTCTTAAAGTCTGGCACAGCAAATGACTGGTAAATCACTTGTTTTGTGTTTTTTTTTTCTTTATCTGAGGCGACTAAAACAGGGCGATGCTGGTCTGAATTTTCAAAATGACTCTTGAAAATATTATGAAAAGGGAGCACTCTGCCACAAAATCTCTTGAGGTTGGAAAGACCTTGAAAAGTAATCTCCAACTATAATACAACAATCCTTCCAAGTGGACACTATGGACTCTGTTTCAACATCTCCAGTCACAGAGAAATTACTCCCAGTGACGGAGTACACATGGTTTATTTTGGCTCATTTTAACATCTTGCCAATGACATATTTAGGTGGTGATAGAACCTTAATTCCCTAGAGGAAATACTTTGCCTCCTGAGTGAGGAAGAAACCCATAAGGTCAAGAAACTAGTGAGCAAGTGGAGTCTGCAGCAATGCAGAACAGCTGGCAGCAGAAACATCGGCTCAGAGCTGAGCATGTGTGAGTGATACAGTTTTTTCTCCCTTTGCACTGCCCCTTCTCCCCTTGCAAATATTACTGCACTGGGGTGATTTTAGTTTCTTGATGCCAAAGGGTAAATAACATGGGCTGTCTCAGTAAATCATAAGTAAAGCTAGTTTCTCTCTGTGCGTTAGCTTTCCAGTGCATTCCACAGCAGTGAGAAAGAAAGGAGGTAACACATATCACAGCAGCTGGTCTAGAGGCTCCTCACTAAACTGCTCTCCTAACTTATGGGTAACTAGTTACCAGAGGTGTCGCTTGGAAAAACAAAGTATGATCAGGCTAAGATTTACAAGTAAAATCACTTGTTCTTTCCAAAAATAACTGGCTATGTTTCTCAAATGCTCTGCAAAGGAGGAAGAAATAGGGCCTCCCCAATTTCTCAGCTGGCCCTTGCATCTTCTCATCTATCACTGGGGTAATACGTCCAGAGTGGCATTTCGTAATGACAGCAACATTCCAACAAATCGATAGTTATTTAATTCCCAACAAGCTCTCGAGTCCATTAAACCTGATTACATTCACCCATTTCAGTGGGTGCCGTTATTTTTCCTACACCGGCACTTAATCTATAACAGGAACTTATGAGAACTTTCAAAAGCAATTTCAGCATCAATCAGCATAGAGTGAAGGCCACGATTTGCTTGTAATTATTTATCAGATGGGGCGGCAGAGGGTCTGACAAAGCTCCAACAGCCGACCTTCACCCCACGTTTCCAGTAGCAGCAAGAGGCCTGTTAACTTTCTAAGTTGCCACTGAGCCCTACTTCAGAAACGGTAACCTCATCGTACCAGCCTGTGTATACCAGGGAAGACGCAACAAGTTCCACGCTGCAAAAGACCGTTCTCCAGATGACCCATTTGTTTATAACACGTAATACAGAGAAAAGCTTCCAAACAGAGGAACGGCCATAAATCCAGAAAAAGAGAATGTTTTGTTGTTACTTGGAATCACCCCCAAATGACTCTAATCACCCAGGTTCGTACACTTAACAAAAGGTAACAGCAAAGTTCAGAAGAGGTAGGGGGAAAAGTGACCAGAATCCTTTCCAGAAATTGTAATTAATGAGCTAGGGTATCATATAATTTTTAACTATGAGGGGCTGGAGAGGACAGAGGGAGGCACAGGAGTAAAGGTGAAAGGACGTACCTAAATATATTTTGTTTTCCTTTTCTGTAGAAAGGAGACACAGAATTTATTGCAAAGGGATGATTATACTCAAAAAACTAATTATAACAACAAAAAGCCACCTTGGATTTCTATGATCTGTGGGTTCTATCGCTAGTGGATGTTAGCTTTCAACGGAGAACTTCAGACATATACACAGAAGGCAATACCTGCTTGCAAAGAAAACCTTATGATGAGGGGGGAAAAAAAGGTCCCCAATTTTTTATTGGTAGATTAATCCTCTCTGCACAGAATTAAAAGCCTTCAAAGTAAAACCAACACACATATCAACCCTCCACTTTCTTGCCATCATTAAGATGTACACATCTGGCAAGGGATTCCTAGAATAATCTCTGAGCTTCATAAATTACCCATCAATAGAGTGTTCCTTCTTGCCTCAGTGCCACCACTCAAATTCAGGTGGGGAGAGCCTTCTCTGAAAACAGACAATCCGTGTGGAGGCGTCCTATGAATTAATGCATATTTCATGCTCCTTTCATTTCCTGGGTTAAAGCTCTTAACTGAGTCACCTCATGATAAGTTACTTTGTCTCATGATCTGCTCTGGGAGACTGAGTCCCTCAGAAAGCTGAGAAGGAGAGCAAATCCTTTGCCCCGTGGTCAACCTCCTGAAGCTAAGACATGAATGTTAAATAGCAGTCAGATCAATACAAGCAAATATAGCTCAACTACACCATTTATTCAGCCATGAGAGATGTCGATAGCTAGATTAGGGTGATCCATCTTTTTGATTTCCTACTGTCTTCTCACTGACTATGCGAGGGCTTTTTCCTGTATTAAAAGTGTTTGCTTTCTCAACCATAAAAATTCCAATTATTACTCTGAGCACTCTGGAGTTAAGTTGCTGGCTGGCAGAGGCCTTGAATTACCTGAATCAGTCCAGGGAGGTAAGGAGCTGCCGGTACAATCATAGGCACGCCATAGGGATGCAGGAGAACTCCTTGAGACGCCAACATGCTTTACGTAGAGTTATTATTCCCTCTGAAGCTCAACACATCAATGGAGAGTTAGGGGGAAATCTATAGACCCAACTTCTTCCGAACTACAAAGCTGGGAGCCAAATCCCTTCTGTCAGGAGCCAAGCACTCATCAACGCCGGGAGAGGAAAGAAAGAAAATCCGCATCAGCAACTCTTAATGTGAAAGTTTTCTTCCCAGACGACGAAGAGACACAGCAGCTGCAAAGTTGAAGCTACCAAAATGGAAGGTGCTATTTTGGGAACAGCTTGCCTAACATGACTAACCAAATACTCTTCATTAATTTAGTTCTCAGAGAGAGAGAGAGATAGAGAGAGAGACCAAGAGACCAAGTGACAGAGGGAACCAGGCTATGAGATATAAGCTCATCCTACTGAATTTGGCCAAAAGAGCAAGGGATGGGGTCTACATGGGATTTTTAGGGAAAAATAAACTGAGAAATGTAAATTAATGTGATTATCGCCTCCGAGTTAAAACTCAAATCCAGCAGGTTAATGTGGGCAACGTTTGGTACTGATAGAAAAAAAGTAAGAAGATATTCAGTCTAGTTTTCCTCCCACTCTCTCTCTGATTTCAAATTTAAAGTGGCAATTTGTAAATAATAAGATGAAACTACCAGCCAGCTTATATTTGCACAATGTGTGCTATGCAGAGAGACAGAGTTACATTATTTACACATGTTATGTAATTTCATTCTCACAACAAGTCTCTGAAGTCAGTACTATTATCAGTCCCATATAACAAATGGGAAACAGGGCTGATACTAGTTAAATGGTTTGCTCATGGTCACATAGCTCGTACAAGGCAGTGCGAAGCTACAAACACATTCCAGAGCCCGATTCCTAAGCACAACACTGTTTTCACTGCTGTATTTGAGTCTGTATTAACATTTTCTATGCTTTTTATTTTGTGTTTTTAAAGACATTCTTTATTTTGAGCTTTCAACTGTGATATATTAATATGCAATACATTAACAAGAGATGTCTTCTTGTTCTCAGAGTTTCAAGGCATAGCTAACAAGCACCAAAACTATGGATAAAAAATACATTCAAGCACAGATTTGAAATCTTTCTGGTGTTTGAAAATACCCAAGCAATCATTTGGGATATGTTACATAGTAGCAGATAAATTCCTAGGGGATTACATGAATTGGAATTAATTCCAACTGAATTAATTAATATATTAATTAATATAATTGGAATTATACTGACTTGGGTGTCAGTATAATCACTAGCTGTGTGATCTTGAACAAGTTACTTAGCCTCTCTGAACCCTGTTCACTCATTTGGAAAACTGAGATAATAATAGTCCCTACTTCAAAAGGCTGTGTTATCATTAAATGAAGTCCTAGAACCATATCATGATGTGTGCAGTACCGGCAGCTATTACCCACTTTTATCATGTATTCCCTGTTTTCCTGATGATTGGTACAGACACATCTTTGGTTTCAGATTGAAGGCTTTGACTTGAGACTGAAGGCTCAGATAACATTCAAATTGTCAGTCTTCTAATCTTCATATTAGAAAGACATGTGGGTGTGTGTAGTTCCACAATTTTGAAAGCAATAATATGAAGTTCTGATGAAGTGAATCCACTCAAATAATGCCCAAGTCCCAGGAATCACTGAAAATCACCTTCAAAACGAAACATTCACTGGCCACATTCCACTTCTCACTCTAAACAGGACACTTGATATAGATTTTGTTGAAACTGGGAGAGAGCTTCAAACACCGCCAAACATATCCAACTATTGGCGTTTTCTAAATCCAAATGTCAATTCCTCCACTTTCAGATAGCCAAGGTGTTTTTACACTACACTAATTTTAGTTGCTTGATTTAGCTGCATAATTACATTTCTAGATAACGACGGCGGACAGGGTTTGGCAGAGAATTCAATTATTTAAGGCTGAATTTTGGCCATCTTGACAAGGTTTCTCTGTAATTGATTCTCATGCATCAAAGTGGCCACGTTGTACAATTCAAAAAGCTCCCATAACAGCTGCGCACTGACCCCTCTTACTCAACAGCCCGATACTGTTTCTAACTTTAGCTTTTGACGATGACTTTCAACACCACATTTCTGAGAAGTTACTGGGGAGGACAGAAGCATCACTGTGAGACGGACGTGTCTCTCCCGTCTGCTTTCCTTTAGCAATCAACAGTAGGGGAGAGCTCTTACTTACTTAGGTAAGGCCTGTGTCAGATCAAATTGTCTCTTTAGTGTTGTAAAATAGAAAGACCACTGGACCAGAAGGCAGGAGACTTAATTCCATCATTTAGGCAAGAAATTTACACATTTAGACTCTTAGTTTCCTGAGCATAGAAGAGAGGTAACTATATCCACTTACTCTTAATCAAGAATGCTTCAATAAGCAAACTTGAGGAGGAGGTAGCTGGAAACTGCAGAGAAGATAGTGATCCATTGTATTTATGTAACTTTCTCTCTCTCTCTCTCTCTACACACACACACACACACACACACACACACACACACACACACAGAGCTCTCCATATTCTCTGGTTCCACATCCATAGATTCAACCAACCTCAGATCTAAAACAGAAGAAAAAAAAAAAACACCTCTGCACCTGCACTGAACATATACAGACTGTTTGTTCTTGTCATTATTTCCTAAACAATAGAGTATAACAATGATTTACACAGCATTTACATTGTATTAGGCTTCATAAGTAATCTAAAGATGATTTAATATATATACGGGAAGATGTGCATAGGTTATATGCAAATCCTAGGCCATTTTATATCAGGGACTGAGCATCTGC
Organism: Pan paniscus; assembly: GCF_029289425.2. Lineage (NCBI taxonomy): Eukaryota > Metazoa > Chordata > Mammalia > Primates > Hominidae > Pan > Pan paniscus. The sequence goes on along the minus strand of NC_073267.2, from coordinate 7,863,118 downwards.
AGATTTTGGTATCTGAGGGGAGGTCCTGGAACCAATCTCCCACCATATTGAGGGATGACTGTATATATAATGGCATTTCAGGCCATGACAAATTGGATATATCATGCTAGTCACATCAGATTATATTATAATGTTATACTTTTCTGTACCTTTTCTATGTTTAGATACAATCACCTACAGTATTCAGTACAAGATTGCCTGACCAGTTTCTCAGAACATACCCAGTGCCAATTGTTAAGGGATACGTGACTGTGTGTATATATGCTTATATATAAAAGAATCTGCTGATTTTAGTAGGATAGAAATAAGAGATATATTACATACAGGATAGAGATATATAGTTATAGCTTGTGCCGGGGATATTTTCTGTTTTCTTCTTAAGAACGCCATGATACAATAACCTTTTGCTGTTCTTGAGTAACAAATATCTTCCTTATCTTGTGTGAAAATAAGGGCTGTCCCTCCCACCTTCAGTCGCGATCACCGTTACTCACACATTCTCTGATTCTGATTTTGTATTTATATATTATTGTCCTGTATGATTGCGGTACTTATGTTTTTGAAGTTGTATTGACTTCAACCTCGTTCAAAACCTTCCACTAATCATAAAGCCTGTCAATAAATAACAACTACTAAACAAAACCTCTTTTTCTTAACATAGGTTCTGCTTTCCCAAATGGGAAGCACCTAGTATTGCTGAGCTGTGATTCTTCCTTCTTGGAGCCTCCTCTGGAAGGTCGACACTATGTCATGTGTCTTTCCATTCCCCAGTGGCAGTGCACATAGTTCATGGCAAATGTCGGGCTACTCAACATCTATTGTGTGGTATTAAGCTCATGGTGTAATGCAGGAACTTTAAATAGTAGAAGAAACAGCAAGGTGAAAGGAGAGTGGGGCAGTTCTGGTAGTGGCTAAGAAACAGGCAGATCCCTGAAACATAATGAAGTCAAATAAAGAGCCGTGTATTGCCATCTGCTCTGCCCATCATGGGCAGGGAATGGTAAATGTTTTTCTGTAAACACTCAGATAATAAATATTTTAGGTGTTGCAGAACTTACAATCTCTGCTGCAACTGCTCAAAATTCTGCTGTTGTAGCGTGAAAAAGCATCCATTGACAATACACCAAAGAAGGATTGTGGCCATGTTCCTGTAATACTGTATTTACTAAATTCCTATCATTTTTACAGGTCACAAAATATTATTCTTTTTTTAAAAAAAATTTCCAGCCAGTTATAAGTGCAAACACCATTCTTACCTCGAAGATTATACAAAAACAGGCAATGGTCCAGGTTGGGCTCACAGCCATGGTTTGCTAACCCTTAATCTAGGGTATGTATTTTATCCAAGAAGTCAGACTTCAAGACAATGGCAAATATTCGCTCCTTTGCTGTTCCTTTCTGCTTCCCCACTATCTTCTTCTCTCTCCTAATGCTTCCTTGGTGCCAGTTCTGCTCATTTTCCCTGTGCCAGAGATTTCCATCAAGGATTTTGCTTTTTCTTAGCCAGGCTTTGATAGTTCAATCTCATCCCTCCACCTAAAAAAAAAAAAAAATTCTTCCATCTATCTCCACCTTCCATGATGACATTTCCTTCTTAGGTATTAACTCCTCTTTTCCTGTTCTAGATAAAGGCATTTTAGCTCTGTCTGTCAGATACTGCATCTCCCTTCCCGGATCTTCTTTTTTTTTTTTTTTTTTTTTTTTTTGAGACAGAGTCTCGCTCTGTCACTGCATCTCCCTTCCCGGATCTTCTTTTTTTTTTTTTTTTTTTGAGACAGAGTCTCGCTCTGTCCCAGGCTAGAGTGCAATGGCATGATCTCAGCTCACTGCAACCTCTGCAACCCGAATTCAAGCTAGTCTTCTGCTTCAGCCTTCCTAGTAGCTGGGATTACAGGGACCCGCCACCACGCCTGCCTAATTTTTGTATTTTTAGTAGAGACAGGGTTTCACCATGTTGGCCAGGATTGTCTTGAACTCCTGACCTCATGATCTACCTGCCTCAGCCTCCCAAAGTGCTGGGATTACAGCCATGAGCCACCGCACCCAGACCCTCCTTTCCCAGATCTTAACAGCTAACATAAGCTGGGCACAGTGGTGCACACCTGAGTCTCCGCTACTCTGTAGGCTGAGGCAGCAGCATCACTTGAGCCCAGGAGTTTGACACCAGACTAACAAAGAGAGCCAACATAAGTGACTGGCCCTTCTGAGTGGTAGCTACTCAAAGTTTAGAGGTCAATTAAAGAGAAGGAAGAAACAGAAGTGTTGGCTATGACTGGAAGATGAGAAACAGGGGGTATCTAGAGAAGACCAATTCCTGCCTCATGGATTCTGTTGGCCAACAGAGCAACCTGCAGCCGTGGGGACCAAGTCCAGTCCACAGAAGGGGATGATGATGATCATGATAATGATTTGTCTGCACAGTGTAAAAAAAAAAAAAGGCAATATTGTTTAATGGGGGCATCTCATATAAAATCTAGATTTATGCTATCTCTTGAAACACTGGAAGATCTAGGCATGTTGAGCCACATTTCTTTGTACCAATAATCATATCTGTGAAAAAGCTGCCTCTCCCACAGGTCAGGAGCTCACTGTAGGATCAACTCTACCATTCTTTGCTTTCTAAAAACCTATCTAAAAAGAAGCTGTCAGTTGCCATTTGTTGACTATCAAAACAGAACGAAACAAAATGCATAAAACAGAGTGTTTCCCTGATCCTATCATCATATTTCTTATCTTTTGGATATTGACAATGTTTATTTCAAAATACAGATTTGAGCAGATTACGTAATTACTCACACAATCACTCACTTTGTTTCCAGACAAAAGTGGGTAATGGAAAATTTCCTACAGCGTCTGAGGCCCTTCATAATATTCCTCACTTTACCCTGTCCAAATTCATCCTCCGATACAAATTTTCCGTTTTTCTACAAATCACTCTTTTCTTCAAACCACATTGGCAAATTGTCTTTGCCAAATACCTCTGTGAATCCACTTTTCCATTTAAACTTGCCTGCTATGCAGAAATACCCTTCCTTCCTCTCTTCCTTTCTTCCTTTTAGATCAACCTTGCTGGCCTAAGTCAAATGTTCCATGACAGCTTCTGCAAAGTTGTCCCTGCCACCCCAGACAGAACTAAGTGCACCATTACCTTCGTCCGAAAGTCATTTCAGCATTGCGTTTGGTTCAGAGACTGCCCACACCATATCACGACTCTTTTACTAGTGATCACACTTTTGAGAAGGAAGATTGGCTCAAATAAGGAAGTATGCCATTTCTTCTTGCTCACCCAATGACTAAAATGGCCACTAGCAAATGAAGTTTTCCCAAATCCTTCCAGAAATGACTGACTGAAGAAGTGTGAGGAAGGCGGAGGGGCTGCCAAGGGCCCCCAGACCACTGAGAGCTACCTATGTTTCCAAGGTCATCACAAGTGACCTGAGGGCATCACAATAGTAGGAAAAGCCTGCATTTCAAAGTTGGAGAGGCTGGGTTTGGATCTTGGGCATCTGGGCTCTGTCGCCCTTTTATGTTTCTGATTAAGGACAATAAACTCATCCTTGAGCCCTACTCCCATCAGGGCTAAGATGGTATAACACCTGTACCCTCTCATAAATGCATTACAGCAGTGAAATGACATGCTGAAGGTGGGTGTTCCTGGTGCTTGGAAGGCATCCAGAAAGTGCTAGTTAATTTTAATTCATTCTTCAGAATGTTTTCAATGTACCCATTCAAAATTGTTTTTTAATCTCTCTGCTCATCATGGCAGCTCTGTCTGTCTTCAGTGCCCCACCAACACTCCATACAGATGTTGCTGTTCGAGCTTCCATTCTATTATCCCCCCAGTAAAACTGCTTATATATACATCCCATCCTTCCACAAGCAGCCATATGCCAGGTCTTCCCAGCACTACCTCCTGCTCCAATCCCAGCACTCATGATCTATGGGGCTGAGATTCTGAAACATCAGCAGTGATTTGCCCTGGGATGGTAAAGGCCTAGCTGGCATTCTCACACAGGTGTGCTTCCATTCTATCCCCTCCACCACCTCCTCAATCACTTTGTTTTCCTGCCATTCACACAGGACTGGGCACAGAGTAGTTGCTCAATAAGTATTTGAGAATGATCTGTTACCTGTGGGATGAGACAGAGGCGCAGGGAGTCCAAGTGACTTGTCCAAGGTTAAACAACAGAATATGTGCCTGGTCAGTTACCAAGAGTCAGGTTTCCCTACATGCCTGTAATACCTGCTGAGTCATCAAGAATGATGACACTAGGGTATCAGCTTGAACCAGAATTGAGAAATGACACTCACTGCCAGACATGCATTCAAACTCCATCCAGCGTAGGTGAGAAGAGAACATGGAAAAGCATTACCTAGCATGGACCGCAAGAAAAATTCCCTGAGATGCTACATAATATTTAGAATACCAAGGACTAACAAATGAATTCCCAGTGAAGGAGAGGATGGCTACAAAAGGGCTGTCAATGTGACACCCAAGTCACAACCGCATCAAATTATCAAGATGGGAATATAGGAAAAGCTTCCATAGACTGTGGACAGGATACACCAGACCATCAACCAACCTCTCTCCAGATTACAACCACCCCCATTGGAAATCACAGTGGAGGACTAATCTAGCAAAAAAAGACACCCAGAGAAGAGAAGTCACATCTCCCCACTTAGAGACTGCTTTCAGTTAGTGTATGCAAATGAGCTGTTCCATGGGAAGTTCTTATGAGAATGACAAGTATGTACTAAGCATATGTTATTCTTGTGGCATTACATTCTCTCACCTCCTGGCAACTTCTTACCATGCCTGGCTCCCTTGTTGCAAGCACCATAGCATAGTAGTTAAGAGCTCACATTAAACCACACAGACCACATTAAAAGCCCAGTTCCTACCAGTTATCAGCTGTGTGTTCCTGTGCACATCACTTAACCTCTCTGTGCCTCAGATTTATTATCTGCGAAATAAGAATATCATAAGTAGCCATAACACATGGAGTGGTCCAGAGATTTAAATAAGTACAGTATACTGCAGTGTTTAGCTCAGAGGCTCATAGCAAACACTCAGTAAATGGCTGTTGATAGTTGTCATAGTGACAACAGAATTAGCAGCTGGTTGGAGGATCAAGCCAGGGATATCAAAACTCTTCCTCCCTTCAACCGCTAATTGCTCAAATGAAAGCGTGCTAACAAATGCAACTTGTGAAGTGCCTTCTTGTTGAAGAGCTTACCTCCTTCTTCTATGTTCCAAACAAAAAACTAAGACCCAGGAATTAACAAAGGATAGGTATATGGCTTCTGTAAATGGAAAATGCAATTTTTGAAACCAAAACAGTAAAAAGGATATCAAGTTCAATTTATGGTTTTTAGGGATGATGAAGATGGTACCTTTAAATCAGAAGTAACTTAAAGAATCCAGGGCCCTGGGTTACTCTAACCAGCAGTACTAACCACATCTCTAAAAATGGTTATGGAGATGCACAAAGAAAATTCCAGTAGGTTTTGTAAGTGAGGAGCCTGCTGATAGTCATTACAAACTCAAACCCCCAGTGGTTCAGGCAGCACCATGCTCCTCTTGGTTCATTAAGCGCTTCCTGACCTGATTCTCCTCTGAAAGCCAGACTGACTGGCTGAATGAGCAAATCTAAGAATATCAACCCTGCACATCATCTCTGCTGAGATCAACAATGCTTCAGGAACCGACCTCTGACCTGTCTGGGGATGAATGGCAACTGGGTTTGAGAATTTGTTGACCTTGCTTGAGGCAAACAAATACCCCCTGAGGCCTCTCAGAAGGGGGGAGGATGCAGCTACTCTGCTAGACTTTTCTTTGTGCACTCTCTACATCTTCTGCCTTCTGTGCTCCAGGTCCCTACAGGAGCTGGACACAGAGGCCACTCCTAACAGCACAGGTCTCCAGGACTGGTAAATGAGGATTTTTGTACTAATTCCATTCAGTTGCTGAACTGGCTGAACCACCTGAGCTTTCTGGGTATTATTTTCCCTTTAGAAACTAAGTGTGCTGGACTGGCATCTTGCAAGGCATACTTTGCATGGATAGAAGGCTCATCAGATGGCTCATTGTAAAAAGGACACCATGGTCAAATGAGTTGGAGAAATTCAGCTTGCCCTCTCTTCCTCTTGGGAATTCATGATGACTATTAGCATATAAAAGCACCTGAGAAGTCCTGTAAAGAAGAAAACAAAACAAAACAAAACAAAAACCTGCTGGATCTTGTTTGATCCAGACTTTCCAAAACTGATTTGATGACCAACACACCATCCATCCATCCACCCACTCATCATCCACCCATCCATCTACCCACCCACCCACTCACCATTCATTTTGCTATCTATTGGATTATCTGCTTTTTGAGAATTATGTATCAGCCCTGTGCTAGGCTTTTGGCTTCTTCTCTTCTTCATTCCTTCCTCCTACATCTTCATCTTCTTCATCATCACTAACAGAGTCACTACCACTTATTCAATGCTTACTATGTGCCAGACACAGTACTCATTTCGTTGTATCTGTTATCTCAGTTTATCCCCTCTTCATTCCTATGAAGTAGAGTCTGTTCCATTTACTACATTAGTAACAAGAACACTGAGACCATGAGAGGGGAAGTGAATTGGCCAAGGCCGTAAAGTTAGTCAAACACAGAGCTATACCCATGAACTGAGAGGTTACAAAACTACGAAACTCCCTTGTGCTAAATACTATAAGAAGGCTTTCTTTTTTTTGAATGCGATATGGATTAATATACTCTGAGAAATGGTGGCTTGGTTTTTTAGAAAATTATTTTATTTATTTATTGAGACAGCGTCTCACTCTGTTACCCAGGCTGGAAGGCAGTGGCATGATCATAGCTCACTGCAGCCTCCAACTCCTGGGCTCAAACAATCCTCCTGCCTCAGACTCCTGAAAACCTGGGACTACAGGTGCATACCACCACGTCTGGCAATTTTTAAACTTTTTTTCAGAGATGGGGGTCTCGCTGTGTTGCCAGGCAGGTCTTGTACTCCTGGGCTCAAGTGATCCTCCCACCTCAGCCTCCCAAAGTCCTGGGATTACAGGCATGAGCCATGTGCCTAGTCTTAGCTTGGACATTTTAACTCAAGCTGAGTGGTTTCTTCATCTCCTTTACTCTCCACCCCTCAGTCAATCTCAACCATCCCAACAGTCATTAGAGGTAAAGGAATACAAATCCAAAGAGCAGAGAGAGGAGGAGAAGACTTTGATGGCTGGAGAAGAGCTGACCTACACCACCCACCACTGAGTCTTCAGGAAGTGGGGAAATGCCTCCCAAGCAAGAGAAAGTCCGAGGCACATGGAAATGGGCTAATCACCAGGGAACACCAGGGAAGAATAACCAATGGAGTAGAAAACAGAAGGGGAAGGAACGCAGGAGGAGCACAGATAAAGACATTATTAGGTTGCCCTTTCTTTGTGAAGCTGAGGCATCATCTCCACCTCAAGGGCTGATTTCTCCTTGGCTTTTTCCCATACCATTGCGCCTCTTCTAGGGGTGAAACTGTGGTACCTCAATCTTATTTTTGATGCATGAACCACTCTGAAATTGGACCACTCTGAATTGTGCCCTCATCCCAGAAAACTGCACACGTAACTCCCCAAATATTCCCCATCATTGTAGGGAGTTGATGGCTCTTGTGAAATTCACCAAAGGACTCCAGAGGAGCTTCTGACTGTCCATCAGATTTCCAAGTAGGTAGCAAGATGTGCTGTACTTTCTACTAAGGGCAGGCATGGGTAAAGTCAAAATCCCTTAAGGCTGGCTCATATTAACAGCTTGGATGGCTGTTCTCACGTGAAATCACGTTGACGTGTTTACTAGCACTGTGACTTTGATGCTATGAACCTGCCAGTCAGCATTCACCACAGCTTGGCAGGGGGCAGGTTTTCAAGGTGGCAAGAAGGTCAAACAACATGGGGCAGGTGCTAAGGCACCCCATATTGTAAAAGCAAGTCTGTGCTTAAGAAGTGCAAAACACATCTTTCATTCCCTTGTCCGATAACTAGCAGTCATCTCAGAACAGGAGATGGCTTCTCTCTGCTGAAGCTTTTTTCTCCAGCTTCAGACCAGGGGAAAAAAAATGTTATGAGACCAATGAATGGGTATTAGCCATCACTGGGAACCCACCAAATATAGCACTGGAGGAGAAAAGGAGGTAGCAGATAAACCTGTGTTTTCAGAGACTATACAGCCTAGTTTTGCAGACAATACAGAGATGTGAGGGACCCAGAACCAAGCTGTGCCAAGCTGTGCAGCTGAACCTCTCATTGGAGAGGATTAGCCAAGGGGCTGACTGCTGCAAGATGGTTTCTCTGCGATGTCATGGCCAGGCAGCTGGTGGCAACAGAGAGCCTCTGACAGGTGGGATTTTCAACTTCCCAGATTAGCAGTGTCCTTGTGGGACACCCTGGGGACATCAAAAGAGGAACCACCCTGAGTGACCTCATTTCCTTTCTGGCTCTTACATGACAATCTATTTTAAAATATTTTAAAATAAACTATATATGCCATTTATTATTTGCCAGACATCTTCTAACCCCTTTGTGTATTAACTCACTTAATCTTCACAACTATCCTATAAGGTAAATCCTATGACTATCTTCATATTACTGTGAGGAAAATAAGACACAGAGTGGTTAAGTAACTTGCCCAAAATCACACGGCTTGTGAAGGGTAAATCTGGCCCCATTCATAATCCCATGTTATGCTGCCTTTCCATGTATTTCACGTTTGTTTTTTTTTTTTAATATATTTCTCTGGGACAGGCATGGTGGCTCACGCCTGTAATCCCAGCACTTTGGGAGGCCGAGGAGGGTGTATCACTTGAGGTCAGGAGCTCAAGAACAGCCTGACCAACATGGTGAAACCCTGTCTCTATAAAAAACACAAGAAATTAGCCGGGCATGGTGGCATACACCTGTAATCCCAGCTACTTGGGAGGCTGACGCAGGACAATCGCTTTAACCCAGGAGCCAGAGGTTGTAGTGAGATGAGATTGCACCACTGCACTCCAGCCTGCGCAGCAAGAGCAAAACACCATCTCGCCATCTCAAAAAACAAACAAACAATATATGTATATGTATACGTATATGTATATGTATATGTACATGTACATGTATAGATAGATAGATAGATAGATAGATAGATAGATAGATAGATAGATAATTTCTCTGGTCTCCAGTTTACTAATAAAAAGTACTTATTTTTATCATAATAGCAATGTATCATATTGATCAGGAACTCAGCTATTGAAGCCATAAGAAGTTTGGGTCCAAATTTGGGCTCTGAAAATCCCTGGCTGTTTTTCCCCGGGCAAGTTACTTAACCTTTCTGAACCTCAATTAATTCCCTTATAAATTTGGGGCAATAACACTCCCCTTACAGGGTTGTTGTGGGGTTGCTCTAAGTAATATAACCACATACTTAAAATATTCCTTGGGCGTGCACCCATTTATAAGTGTTTGAGCTTTATTCATGGTGTTTCTTACAATCACATCTGTTTATATCTCAATTAGAATGCTGAGCGTTTAAATGATGATTCACTTACTACCGATTGACCTTCAATTATCCCAGTTTCATGAATCAACAAATCCCCATTTTTGCTTAAGCTAGTTTGAATTGGGTGTCTATCCATTAAAACTAATAAATTCTGGACTAGTACAAAAGTGGTTGTAAGATTAGTGCATACAGCACTAATCACAATAGCAAAGACATGGAATCAACACAAATGCCCATCAAAGATAGACTGGATAAAGAAAATGTGGTACATACCCACCATGGAATACTATGCAGCCATAAAAAAGGATGAGATCATGTCTTTTGCAGGGACGTGGATGGAGCTGGAAGCCATTAACCTGAGCAAACTAACACAAGATCAGAAAACCAGACACTCCATGTTCTCACTCACAAGTGGGAGCTGAATAATGAGAACACATGGATACAGGGAGGGAAACAACATACACTGGGGCCTGTTGGGGGGTGGTGGGGGAAGGGAGAGCATCAGGATAAATAGCTGTTGCACATAGGGCTTAATACCTAGGCGATGGGTTGATAGGTGCAGAAAACCACCACATCACACGTTTACCTATGTGATAAACCTGCACGTCTTGCACATGTATCCTGCAACTTACAATAAAATTAATTTTTTTAAGAAAAGGTAACTTTCAAAAAAACAGATTAATGCATACATATACATACACTTGCATAAAAGGCAGTCCTAGAAGATATGTTCTGCTTAATTTTTTAACAAACCCTTTCCTAGGTCTCACTATGTGCCAAACACAATTCTAAGCACTCCAACACTTTGACTCATCCAGTCTTTTAACAAGTCCTTGGTATTGGTACTCATAATAGCCCCATTCTACAAATGAGGGTATTAGAACTCAGAGGCCTTACATCATTCATGGCAACTTGAGCAGGGAGGGCCTGCAGTCAAAGCCACACCTGCCTGATCCCAAATCCTACTTCCTTTCCTCTGCCTGCTTCACATGACCAAGAATGTTGATGTAATTGCTAAGTAAGGAATCCTGGAAATCTACTAAGGAGCTGGCACCGACACTCAGGTGCCCACATTCTAAATCTCGCCTCGATGCTGAAATCTCTTCTGAGGCCCAGGAAAAGCATGGTGGGTGGTGAACAAGAATTCCAAAATATCCTTCCAGAGAAATCCCACTGCTGCAGAGCCATGCCAAACAGATTGTACAGTCTCCAAACTATATTCAGACCCAGACATACAAACACTGACCTGAAATCAACCTACCACCCTCCACGTCTTCTTTTTAAATAATGTTTGGCAGACAAGAATTGTTTGCCTCTTCTACAGATGCTTGTAAACTTATTGAGCTGCTTAGGCACTAATTTTTCTACACGCCCACCTATCATAGGTCTGGACTCAACATGTCAGCATTCCATTAAATATTTACCACATTCATTTACATCTCCCCCAGCAATATTGAATAGAGCTCAACGTGGAAATTCACAGACTCCAGGGTGGCCATTTGTTTTTAGGATTACTGCACAGACCTCACCTCCTTGGAGATTCCCTGGCTGGCCTCAAAGATGAATGCTTCTTTTAGGACCAAAATAGAACAAAGGGACAAAAGGGAACTGAAGGATTTAAAATTAGGATAAAAAAACAAAGAAAGAAGAAAAAAATTGGCACTGGAGTTAGCCTGCCTAAACCATCTAAAACTTACCAATGATGCCCAACTTCTAGTGCGGTTCATCCCACATGTTCCCATACTCCCACTGGGACCTAACATTTGCAGGCGCTATTTATCATTCTGGCTAGTGGTGTGCTCATCTGCCTACCTCGCTAAGCAGCCTTCGTTGTTATTTTTATAATTACTGGGAGTCTTTTTCATGTTGCACTCTGCCAGAACTTCGGCTCACCACACACCTGTTCTACGCAGAACACATGGAGAGATGGGGGGTGGGTCTGGTGGTTGAGAGAAGGCAAAGACAGCCTTTTCAGCCTGCTATAAAAAGCAAAATCAAGAATAAAGCAGAAGTCCAGAAGCCACTAGGTACCTTTTTGTTAAAAGCTGTATTCTGCACTGACACTTTATTTAACAAACGCTATGTCTAAGAGTTTGTTTATAGGAACGCTATTCTGATTTTAACAAACATTAAATTATTTAGTCTTCATAATGACAATGAATATCATCATCCCCATCTCACAGATGAGACAATTAAAACAAAGAAAGGTTAAATAATTTGCCCAATGGTGCAAAGTTGGTAAGTGGTAGACTTGAACCAAATCTGAATCCAGGTACTTATGTGTGAAACTATTCTACCATGCTGCATCTAACCAGAATCACTCTCATCACCAAACATCATCACCACCACCACCACCGCCGCAACTACCACCATCAGCACTGTCACGACCACCACCAGAGCCGCCAGCACCACCAGCACTACCACCATTACTATCACCAACACTACCATCCACCATCACTGCCATCACCACTATCCCAACTCCATTACCATGGCCATCACCACCACCACCACTATCAACACCATCACCATTATTACCACCGTCACTACCATTACCACCATTATCACCACTACATCACCATCAGCACCATCACTACCACCAGCACTACCACCATCACCTTCATCACCACCACTACCACCGTCACCATTCACAATCACCACCACCACCATTTTCACATCATCACCGTCATCACTACCATCACCACCACAGTCACCACCACTATCACCACCACCATCACCACCATCACTTCCAGCATCAAAAGTAGAAGTATGTATTGAGCTCCTTCTGTTTGCTGGGTACTGTACTGGGGTGCTATACGAACTAGCTCGTGCCATACTCCTAACAATGCTATGTCTTTGTGGTCTTGCTGTTACCTCTATTTCATAAATGTAGAAATGAAACTGCAGAGAAGTCAAGACACATGCCCATAGAGCTAGTTGGAGGCCCATAAGATTTGTAATTTGTTTCAGACTCAAAGTCAGTTCTGTTTCACATTCCCGTGAATGCACTTCACTCCTGTACTCCTGTGGCTGGAGGCAGCGGGTGGAGGTACTGCTCAGTGGACATTTCATAAAACTGACTCCCCACTTCTCACCCACCATATTAGAAGTGGGATGCTACAGAGCACCTTGCCAAGCTGGTGAGTGCCTTTGTCTTTGGTGACTGCTACCAACTAATACATGAGACCAGTTGCTTGGTGATGGTAACGGTCCTAATGGCGATGGTGATAGTGGTGGTGATAATAGCAATGGATTGGTGACAGTGGTGATAGTGGTGGTGATGGTAGAGTTCAGATGAAAACTTCTGAGCTCCGGGAGCTTTGGCCTAAGATATGCTGAGACTGGCCTGTCACTCACTTCCATGAAGCTGCATACCACCCAGGTCAGTGCCACCTGACTTCACCAAAGCCTGCAGAAGTCTGACTTCAGGGAGTTGCATTTCTTCTCTTCTGGCTGAACATCAGCTTCGGGGATGAATCTCAGGCTTGATTTTCAAAACGTTTTACTCCTGGCCGTTTCTTTTCTGTCCACTCCTAGTCCAAGCGACCATCAGCTTGCACCAGTATTATCGCAGTGACTTCCTACTTGACACCCCCGTCCTCAGCTTTCTATCTTGTCTCCCTCTATTCTTGCAGAAAAGCCAAACTGGCTTTTGTAAAAAGGCTAAATATGGTCATTTAACTCCTGCCTAAACCCTCTTATTTTGTGTGTGTGTGTGTGTGTGTGTGTGTGTGTGTGTGTGTGTGTGTGTGTGTTCTGTCTTCTTCATTCGTCTTGGGAAAAAATCCAACTCTAGGTCAAGATTTCCAAACTCCAGTCGTCTCTGGCCCTTATGTGTCTCTTTACCCCTCTCTCACTGGCTTCCTGGTCCCTTTGTTTTTCCAGCATCTTAAAGACACCTAGGCATGCAACAGGCACTACACACACTCTATGCCTTAGTGTGAATCCTCTCTTCCACCCTGACCCCACCTCCTTGCCTACCTCCCACTCCATCTCAGCTTTGATGTCACTTCTTCAAAAAAGATTCCCTCACCCCTGAATCCAACTCCTACTCTTTTCCTTCAGAGCATTTATCACACCTGGCAAGGCACAGTTATGTGATGATCACTTGCTCATGGCCTGTCTCTCTCCCACAGACTTGTAACCTCCATGAACAAAAGCAGACCTGCTTTCCTTGTCTGTATCCCTTCAATGACCAACCCAATCTCTGAGACAGAGGCTAAATAAGGATGTGCTGCATGAATGAGTGAGTAAATTAATTATTAACCATTGACTTCAGAGAAATAATCAGATTTGAGGTGACTTAATCATTCTGGGCCTCACATGCCTTGCAAGAGATGACCAGCTACGGCTTCTGTAAACAGATCATGCAGTGTTAGGAAGATTATACAAACAGTTAAAAACATAGCATTTCTCTTCTCCGATAGTACCATGTAACTCTCAAAAGTCTGCTATGTGTAAGCAGATAGTCGTCTTATGTAATACAGTAACTGCTGCCTTGAATTAAAGACATCATTATTTTGGAAAGTTGATCTTTCTCTGATACACAAAGTGAAGGATCCATCCCTCATATAAACACATAATCTTCTTGGTACGCTGCATGATTAAAGAGGAAATGTGATTTTATTTTTTTGGAAACTGATATTTCTCACAAAGCCAGGAAGAACTATCAGAATAAAGGGATGTTTGTTTGGGTGAATCACCAGCTTTGCACAAATCCCAAGTGCTAATTGCATAATGGGTCTTTACAAAATGCTATAATATGGGTTCAGCTTGTTTCTTCTGTTTGGGGTTTGAAAAATAGATTGTTTAATAACCCATCAAAGATATATGTAAACCAAGTAAACAATAGAGCAGATGTTGACTGCTGTCTTGTGCCATGTAGACATAATTAAAAACAATGAGACACTCACGGATTCAAATAATAGAGAACAAACAAAAATACAAAAATCAGTACAATATAAATGTAAAGTGCATTTGCTGGACACCTGCTTTCCGAGTCCAAAATGCTGTATCATATGTCCCATGATGAAAAGTGTGTGTAATGTTCTTTATATATATATATATATATATTCTGTTCTCCACTTTTCAGGAAGACTATAAAAGGCTATCTTCCACAATGAATATTTGCTTCAATTTCATCATTACTGACAAGCATACTGGACAGTTAAAAAAAATTATAAGCAAAAATGTTAATAAGAACCAGATAGCTAAAACTTCCACATTTGTAAAAGAAATTCAAGCCCCCAGTATGGGGGGGGGATAGGGTAGAGTAGGGCTTTAATCATTTGTCTTTGCATTTATTCCTTCATGTATTCACTTCAGAATTCTACTAAAATGACATGTTTATTTCCTAAAAGCCTTACGTATCTTTCTTTTTTAACTCAAGAGCATTTCCTAAAATCAAGATTTTATCATAGACAAAAATATTACTGTTGACTGGAATATTTAAAGTATCATTCTAATTTTCTAAATATTCTGTTTTACCCCCTCAAACTCCTACTCTGTCTTCTGTTGGTTTTCAGTTCTCAGTTCTATAGGGAAAGAAATATCACCACACACAAAATGAAATGCATGACATAATTAAGAAAACACAAGTACAAGTGCAATTCATTAAAAAAAAAAAAGAAATAGAGCTTTTCTCGGCTGGTATCTTGAAAGATTGATTGAGGGCTCCAAATAAAATATATGAGGTTATGATTTGTTTTCTTCCAATTAGGAAAAAAATAAAAGCGGAGGTTAAAATTAGAGCTTTCTGTGGCTTACTCAAGAGAAGAAACTTTCCTACATCTAGAATTCCCAATCCGGAAAATAAATGTCCTCGATAACATTCAAAACGAAGCAGCATTCTTTTTCAGTGAAAAATTGAAAAAGAATCATTTTTAAAAGCCTCAAAAACCCCATTGTTTAAAGATCACATCAAGCTCCTGTTGACTTATCGTGAACAAATGGTGATTCGGCTTACAGTCAACTCGCCCTCTCCCCTGCCTGTTGTTTTTGATGATATAGAAGGACGGAGGATTCTAATGTGATCTCAATCTCTTTATGCTAATAAGAGTGTCAGCCCATTTTCACAGACAACACCATAAAGCATAAACACCAAATGGGAAACAAATAGGACCGTGATGCCACTGTGAAACAAACCAATCAGCCCTGAAACACCTAAGACAGATCGCATCCCATTCTTCATTCATTCTTTATAGAAAGGCAATGAAAATGTCTCTAAGTGAATCTGATTAAACACACACACATACACAACCGCACACAGGCGCACACCATCTCAGAGCTCAGGAAGGTTGTAAAGCACTAAATTCTTTTGATTTATGAAGCAGTCTTCACTGCACTGAGCAAAACAGCATGGCAAGGCAGGACCCAACTCCCTGAAATTCCTTTATGAACACGACCAGGCCCCGCAAGTGAACAAAAGCAGTGTTTCGTGGTGTATAAATCATTAATACGGTGCCGGGCAGTGACTGCGTTTCCTCTGTTAGTTGGAGAGCTCCCCAGTACAACAGAGATTTGGGGATTGGAATTGGTTGAGGAGAAATACACTCCATCATTCTCAGTGCTGATGATTCTCACAGCCTCGTTCTTTCCCCTCTCCCTCCCTCCTCCCCAAGTCCAACAGCCTCATGGTTTGTTGCAATTCATTAAACAAAATCGTAATGACTTAAAAAAACAAAATCGGGAAGAGCTTCAAAGTTGACAGGTCGCCTGAACTCTTTCCTCTTTTGGCAAGTCCTGCCTTTAAAGGAAAAGAGGCCCACTCCATCAATTGGAGCTATTCTTCCATCGCAGGAACCTGGCAGAGGTCTCTCCGTAAATCATACAGAACCAGCCACTGGCCGGCACAGTGAGGAGGAGGACATAGGGATGGTGCAGAATAGTGGTTCTAAGTGTCGGTTCTGGGGCGAAAGTGTCTGGTTTTAAATATCAGCTCTCCCACCTAAGCCTTGGATTCTGCATCTAAAAATGAAGCCATTAATTTCAACTCCCTGGAGGCTTTTTTGTGGGGGATTAAATGTGATAATCCATGTAAAAGTGCTTAGTCGTGTGCTTGTCACAAAGCACTCCATAAAAGTTATTGATTATTTCATTATTTTAATTATTTTATTATTATGATCATCATTGTGAAAGAAGGCTGGCTTCTCTCATTACCTAAATGGTCTTACAAGCTGCCTCTCCTACTGCTGTCCGAAAGAGCCTCATTTTTTGAACGGAACCAAAGAGCCTTAAAAAAAAAAAAAAAAAAAGATAAAAAGAAAGAAAGGAAAAAAGAAAGTCTTCAGGAATCCTGAGTCACATATTCTAAATGGAGACCCCCAGTGGAAGGTTCTGCCACTGCACCATGAAGAAAAGAATTTCTCCACTCAACCCCTTCCTGTGTTAACTGCTCATTGCAAACCCTTAGGGGGAAAAGGAAGAAAGAAAGAAAGAGCAAACAAACAAACAAAAAATTGCATAGTTTTATACAGATTATTTGGTTGAGAGAACCTGTCCACGAGTTTAAGCAGAGACAATAGATAGATACAAAGCAAAGCCACTTTCAGGAGGCGCTTTCGTGTTTCCAGAAATTCCAGGAGTGGCCCGGATGAAGAGTGATGTGGAACTAGGAGTCCCACACCCCTTTGTTTTGCTTCAGAAGGAAGAGCAGCAGTGGGGAACACGCTGCCTCTCCTAGAACAGATCCAGGGCATGAAAATGCACGTGTCAGCTTTCCCGGTCCATCCTGAAACTGGGGTACCCTCCCAGACATCAGTGCCAAGCACCCAGGCACCCTGGGGCCCCCAGAGAGCCCCACCAGACTGTCCCAGACTCTCCTGGGTGACAATCTACACTTTAGCAGGGCCCCACCATATTAAAGCTTATGGGAATAAACTTCAACGTGTGCCCACGTCTCTGGCATCACAGAATAATGACGTTCTGAATGGAAATAAATGAAGGCCCTGCAGTGTGATTCTGTCAGCTTTTGAAAGTAAATAACTTCGCTACTGACAAGAGCAAGACAATTTTTATTTTCCCTCCTCCTGACAGTGAGCATTAATTGAGCTGTGTAGCCATATTACAATCCAGTGACACAAGCAGAAATGACAGCTCACCGGAGGAAGAAAGAGAAGAGCTCCCAAACAGGGTAGTGGAACCAAGAAGACCCGGAGTGACACCCAAGTCCCTTGTGTCTGTGTCCTTGGCAGGCCATGGGTGTATTAATCATGTTAATTTGAGAGAAATGGAAAGCAGAAGTTTATGTCCAGCTTCAATAAACAAATCCTACATTTCTTTAACATATTGCCTTCCTTTGTTTCATTGTTGTTATTGTTGCTGTTGAGAAAGAGTTTCACTCTTGTTGCCCAGGCTGGAGTGCAATGCCACAATCTCGGCTCACTGCAACCTCTGTCTCCTGGGTTCAAGTGATTCTCCTGCCTCAGCCTCCTAAGTAGCTGGGATTACAAGTGTGCTCCACCACGCTCAGATAATTTTTGTATTTTTAGTAGAGACAGGGTTTCACCATGTAGGCCAGGCTGGTCTCAAACTCCTGACCTCAAGTGATCCACCTGCCTCTGCCTCCTAAAGTGCTGGGATTACAGGCGTGGGCCACTGCGCCCGGCCCTTCCTTCATTTCTTTATCAAACATCTATAGGCTGCTCACTGCATCCCAGGCACTGAGCTAAGTGTTCCCATTTGCATCTTACTTAATCTCACAAAGAACAGTATGAAATGGTTATTCTAATCCCTGTTTTTCTGAAGGAGCAATTAAGGCCCCAAATAAAAAAAAAAAACAACTATCTTGCTCAATTCAGCTGGATCAGCTAATTGAATAACAGAGTTGGGATTGAGCCTTCAGCTCAGGACTTCTGTCCTACGTATAACTTCAGAAACACTACCATTTTTCAAAAAAACCTGTACTTTTGGGAAGGTTGATACCATGATACCAACTGGCTCTAAATAGATCTGGGTTTTTCATCTGATTTTGTGAGACACTTGAGATGGACAGCTGGCTAATGCAGTGTGTAAACCTCGCTGTTCCTTCTGGGTTTAGGTACCAATATTGCTCTCAACCTTTCCATAAGAGCAGGGCTTGCCCCATGCCTGGCTTCAGTCAGAGCAAGAGGAAGCTGATCTATGGAAGGGAAAAACCGGGGATGTTTGTTACTGTTTTTGATAAGGGGAATCTAGTCATTGAGGTGAATCCTGAGCAAACATCAAATGCCAAAAAAAAAAAAGAAAAGGCTCATCAAGACTAAACCTTTTATGCATTTACTCATCAGTCCTGGGAAATTGGAGTCACTTAAATCCTACAGTTGCTTCTACTTTGTTCTATGGCCACAAAAGGGGAGAAAAAAATAATCATTGCATCCCTGGGAACACACACTAACCTTCTGAATGCTTTCCACTCCAGTTCCACTTCCTAATTTTGATTCTGTTTCAAGACACATAAAGAAAAGGATCAAAACAGGGTAAGGCTGCTCTTCAGCTAGAGCTTGGCTGAGTGCTAAGGACCACAGCAGCTTCCCAGTCCCAGCCCCATCATCTTAAAGCCCTCCTTGGGATGTAGATGTTGAATGTATGGCTATTTTCCTTTATTGTGCACTACTGGCTGCTGATCTGGCAGATGGAAAAAAAAGCATCACAAAGAACTTAACTCTAGCCCTGCCCCTTGCAAATTAGGTCAAGGTAGGGGAATGAGTAATTCCAGACCAGACACGGCAGAGGATTCCCAGGCAATCCAGCAGGCCAAGCGGAAGTTTTCCAAAGCGTTGTACTGCATGCATGGTTCACAAGATGGCAAAGAGATGAACAATGTAACAGACTATCTGTGAGGACAGGGGCCTTTGCTTTGCTCCCTGGGAGAGTCTAGAAGGGCAGCTGGAGTTCCATAAACCTATCAGGAGTTCCATCAACATGGAATGGGTGGATGGACAGGTGAATTAATACATGTATGCTGGGAAAGTGTGATCACAGGTGTGATTCCGTGACTGTGTTTTATTTGGTTTGGGCAAGTCTATGTTTAATATGTAAGTTAATTTTAAAAAATATTAAGTAGATATCAACTCTGGTAATGGGTAGATTGGCAGGACTTAGGAAGTGGTGCGTGAATGTCTGAAGTTTGAGAAATACTGGACCATGACAATTATTTCCATGTTAATAAGTATGCCCCTTGATGAAGTTTTGATAAAACATACCAACAGGACTATGGGTGCTCCACAGTTAACGTCAGTTTTTACAGTTTTGATCAACATCTTCTCCTCCTCTCTACCTCCTCCCCACCAACCCTGGTTCCAAATTCTGTCACTTTTTTAGCCGGGATCAATCAATCAGGGCTATAGCATGACAGGAAGATCAGAAACAACAGTGAAAAGCCTCTTTCCCCAAACCCTCTCAGGAGCCAGGACATTCCAACCACACAAGCTCTTTCCTAATCGTATGCCAGGCTCAGGAACTGCATTTCAGGATCCTTCAGAGAGAACCCTGGCCAGCTGTGTCTCCCAGCAGAGGCAGCCCGCGGGTCCATTGCTCATTTCGCTAGCTCGCCTGTATTCAGCATGGTTAAAGGGCCAGGGCCAGGGCTCTTCTGGGCCATTGTGCCTGAGAGCTGACCCTATCTGACACAGCCGCCCTCAATAGGGCTGGGTGAGGCAAGCTGCATCATGCCAACAGCCACGGGCCAACGCTCAGCCCGGCAGAGTTCTCTTGGGCAGCACCCGGCAATAGGAAACTTTATTGATGAATGGAACTTTCTTTGCTTTTCTTAATTGAATTAAACAGAACACTGGGACACTTCTCCCCGTCCATTAAAAAGGTGTCTGCAGATGGGGCAATTACACCCACACCTGTCAGCTCTGCTTCATTCGCGGGATGACATGTCCTGCTCATCACCCAGCCCCCTTAGGCACAGAGTCAGCAACCTGATTTTGTTTACAATGCTGCAATTTCGTTCCCTTCCACAGGACTATTATTTGCCTGACAAACTACACTGTTTTTACCCGGCCAATATGAATAAACAAGCATTATGTTTCCTCTTGGGGCAAAGAACCTGGTTAAATGAATCAGAAAACCCTAAAAAAGACTGTCTACCCTCAGTCCATCAGCTACTGGAGAATTACTCAAGGGTCAGCTGTAAGGAAAACAGATGGCGGGTGAGCACTAATAACACGGACTTTTCTCCAGCCGGGCAAAGGCAGGAGCGGCCAGTTGCATGTTATAACACAGAAACTGCCTCAAAATGGCAGGCAGGGCAGGCGAATCGCACAAGGCTTTGGTCTGTGGATGAACAGATGCTTACAATTTTCAGAAGTGATTGTTGGATTAAGTAATTTTAAAGCAGAGGCAGCCCAGGTGGCCCTGCAGTCCATGTCCACAACACGCAGCTCTCCATAGGTTCCCCAAAGGGGGGAAGCACAGATGACCCCCAGCTCACCTGAAATGTGGGCCTTACCTGGCTGATAACAGCCTAACATTTCATGCCTTCTCTTAATTGGAAAAGATCAGAGAAACAAGAAAGATTGGTTAACCAGTTTACAAAGTAAGACATCCCTCTAGAAAGAGACTGAGGGACCTTTCTTCTATCGGGCAGCCACCTGGGCCTGGAAATGTGCTCATTCCAGCCACTTAAATTCCTTTAAACAATTCAGACATGAAGCTAATCTATCCTAATTCTTTTCTGCTTTATTGACACTATCGACCACCCCCAATCCACAGAACTATCTAATAAATCAACACGGGATTAAGCCAAAAAGAAAGAATGTGATAAATTCCATTTGGACCCCTATAAATCATCAGATGGAGTAACACAAGGTAAGTAACTGCAATGAGAATTGAACTTTTCTACACAGTCATAATTGTTATGACCTACCTAATGTTTCCAAAATTTATAACCGTGGCTGGTGCATGGGGCCACCCTCCCCAACGCCTGCAGCCTTCCTGCGAGGGCCCATCTTCCCCAGGTGATTCTCTGAACTGAGAATCGCTCTCTAATTAAAGACAGAAAGGGTTGATATGCAGGTTTCAGTTCAATTGCTTTCGATCTGAAGATGTCCACAGTGAGCAATGGCTTCATTTACTGGGAATTACCCTTTGTACAAACCACTTCACTACTTAAAACAAACCACATGGATCATCATTAAGTGGGAAAAATTACCAATCTTCGAATATTGACAGTGGCATGGCCCACTTTAGAGGCTCTTTTCTGCCCCCTCTAATGTGGATTTTAAGCATTTGACGTATTTTTAAATTTAGGCTGATAAAAAGGTTCTCAGTGGATAGGGCTTGACAGATGAGAAGCTTTCTTAGAATAGTACTGAGAGACGCTGGTGGTGTAAGAACAGAGAAAATTAAGTTAATATGCTACTGATCCTCTTTCAGGACATTAAACTCAGTGGAAAAAAAAAAAACAGCTCTGGGTGGAATCTGACACGCAGTTTGCATCAGAAAACGAATCTCATCATCCATCCTGTCTGTTGCCTCACCATACCTTACCATGAGATGGGTGCTATAAGGTTTGCCCTCTATTACTTAGAATGGAAAAAACCATCTCTAGATTTCTGTGTCCTGTGTGTCCGTGTGTGTGTGTGTGGCTGTTTTCTATTTCTTCTCTATCAGGAAAACAAAATAGGTTCTCTTTTGACCTAGCTTGCTGCAAACCCCCTAATGTGGAATTGTATTCAGAATTATTCCTCAAAGCAAGAATGGTTCCATGAGTACTTACTTTGGAAAGTGGAAGATTATGTATTGGGGATATGTGAGTTCTAAGTTCAGCTTCAAGAAGATTCACCATCAAAGAAGACACAGCATGAAGCCACTGCAGTGCATCAGGAAAGGAGATTGAGGCAGGGACTTTCCCTGGACAGCAAGATTGAAGCCAATTGCTCCAAGGACTACTTGTCCGTTCCATCTGAAAGTGGTTGACAACCACAAAATATATGCTCTATACTAGGTGTGTGTGTATATGTGTCTGTGTGTATGTATACACATTTGTGTGTTCCTATGTGAGTACATCATTGGGTCTGATATCTAGACGCCAAAAGAACTATTTAGCATTATCCCACCTTGCAGCTCTAAACTGTAGTAACATCTTGGATGTGGAGGAAAAAAGAGGAGAAGGAGAAAAGAAAAGAAATCGTAGCTGTAAGTAAACACTTATCTAGATAAAAGTTATTGGGACATACAAATAAGTGAAACAGGATAAGTCAAATGATGTAAACATCAAAGTTGCTTCTTCATTGGCCTAAGTAAATAAATTATTCGTGGCAAAAGTGATATGTTGTCACTTACACTTGGCCATTCAGAGTAGACTCCGATGCTGAGGCACCCCAACTGATTTTTGTTTTTATGAGTTGTCTTATGGATAAATCTGTGAGAATTTAGGAGGAAAGGTTGGATGTTCATGCTGAGACAAAGAAAGCATTTGATGAAGTCATTTTCCTTAGCTAATGGATAAGAAATAACCATATGAAACTGCATTCCAGAAAAATATACTTCAGGGAAGACTCGATGGCCAGTGATCAGAGTTTGTGGATTTATAAAACAGAATGATAAATGCTCCAAAATAAGATCAATGTGGGTTGATTACTTTCTTACATAATTGGTGATCTCAATGACAAAGACTTCTGAATTATGTTTATTTCTAAACAATTATAAAATAAAATTGTTTTCAGTGAAGGTGTTACTTATCATAAATGTTGCCTGATTCGTCCACTTGATCAATTTACTTTGAGATCAAAGATTACCCTTCTGCTCACCAAAATTAGCTAGAGATCCAATAATAGCTACAGATTAAAGGCAGATAAAAAATATAGTAGTGGTGTCTGGGTACAAGATACATAAATCATATCGATAAGTAGTATGTGCAGATTAAACTATTTCACACTCTTAATCAGCCGATTGTCTGGAATGCTAAATAAAATAAGTGACTTGAGACTTTTAAACGAACTATCATGACAGTAATGGCCAGGAGAGATGACTCCAGGTATATCACTTACACCCTAGCGGTGAGCTTCCAGGAAGGGCTAGAAAACCTAATTCTGAATGAGACAGGCAAAAATAAACGACTGCCTTTATTATACTTCAGGTATTCAGTGAAGCTCAGAGAAAATACACACACACACACACACACACACGCACACGCACACCATTCCCACATTATGTCATAATATCACATTATAAACACTTTCACAGATAGCATTGCAAGTCCTTTCAGGGGAGGGGGAGACGCATTCCAAAGCACATTTCAAAATCCACCCTCCATCTATCTTCATATGGAGCCATGATGCTGATTTAGTCACTTCTAAATATTTGTTGTGGCTGCCAATGTTTTCTTCAAGCCTCCCCTTTCCAGAGCAGGGGTGTTTTTCCTCGTGGGAGAGACTGCCTGGAAGATGCTGAGAACCTTTGTGTTTATCTTATATGTTTGTTCTTCTCATGGCACGAATAACCTCTCACTCAAAGTCACTATCTTCTCTCCTAAGTTGTGCCCAAATGAGTAAGCCAATTTAAAAATCTAGAAGGTAGAAACATGGATGTATTTTTGAAAAAAACACAAACAACACCACACAAAGGAACGGAGAACATTGAGTACCTATAGCATTCTACTTGCTAGGTAAATGATATTCAAATTGATTAATAAATAACATGAAAGAAGTAAATGTAAAAGGCAAAAGATCAACTCAGTAATAATTTGATAAATCCAACTGAGGCTTAGCATCTATAGAAATGCTCATTAGAATTTTCTTCTGGTGGAAATAACTGGTATAAAACGCACATGCACATACACATTTACACACACACCCACAGCAAAGGCACAGAAATTGTGGAAGATGAAGCATATAATATGTTATCAATACTCTCTTGGGAAATGTTTTCTGGCACGATTTACTCAATAATGAATGTAATAAAATACTATTTAAAAGAACAAATTGGTTCCCAAGATTTTTTTAAGACTGTTCTCAAAAAGACATGCAACAGAAAATACACCTAAGAAATATTTACTGGAGGCAACCAACTTGATAGAAAATCACCCAAATGTTCAACACAGAATCCTGACATTTTATAAAAATATACTTTCCTTTAACACAGGTTGAAATTGAGGGTCTTGGGGAAGAGGGCCACTCTCAACTCTTGCATAGGAAGTTCTGTTCACACACTCATGTTAACAAATGGTACTCTTGAAGTGAGTCCATGGAAAAACAGATAAAATGAGTATAATCACTGTAAACCTTCATAGAATAGGATGGAGATCCTGCCAGGGAGAAAGGATTTTCATCTGCATGACAAAACCCCTTCTAGCCCTTCAGTTCACATCCACTGCCCCTGCCCAATGACAGAGAGCTGGCCTGTCACCCTACAAGGGCAGTGCTGAGCTATTTCCCAAGCCCAGGAACCAACTCAGGAAGCAACCCTTCCAATAAAGAAAGAATGACAGAGCAGAGAGGGTCCCAAGGAAACACCCTGAGAAAGACAGAGAGTAAGCTGTCAAAAGACTGAAATGTGCACAATGAATGGAAAATAAAGCAAACACAGACTCCCTCAGCAAGACCACTAAGGAGAAGTGAAAGGGAGAAAAAAACCCACACACGCACACACACACAAACACCCTTACACATGCCAACAAAGACAACATCCTAAACAGCTCACCTTCTTCACAGCATTGCCAGTGAGTTTGAAGGCAGACTGGGGCTGACACACTCCAGAAATTCAAATGCTGCGATCCCATGCGGACCGAATATAGCACCACACAAACTTAGGAAAACACACACACACACACACACACACACACACACACACACACCACACCACACACCACACACTTCTCCTTTCCACTCTCTATTAAATCAGCTGAATTAACACTACAGGCACCGGAATGCCTCCACAAAGATTCAAACTCTTAGCATCAAAGGGGTCTTAGACTCAGATCACCACGAAAGGCACTGACACAAGGAAGATGGTAGCAAGGAAAAGGCAGTTTTCCATTTCAAACTCCCGGTGCCCAGGCTGGGCATCAGGCGGTTTTAAAGTATTCAGACAGGTGCAGAAACATCTCAGCGCGAGGTGCCTGGGCTCCACAGAGAGCGGGAGGCTTCCATCCACCCTTTCCATCGCAACGCGGGAGCCCCCTCCTCAGAACCTCCATAAGGCACCGAAGCGCAGCCCAGTACGCACGGGGACCCATCTGGCCCAGCCCCAGGAAAGCAGCCACCGAGGGCAGACGCGCGCCTTACCTGCTGTAAGTACATAAAAGTCAAGGCACACGAAAGCTGGGGACACATGCCCACGTTGGGGAGCGCCACGCAGGTGGCCCCCGTCAGAGGATGCTGCATCATGTCTCTCTGGCGCCCGCCGAGCCCGAGTGGGGACGCTTGCATGCAATCACGTTGCTCTCTGCCTGGGCGCTACAATTTTTTTTTCTTTTTTAATTTTGCTGGTTATCTAAGTCAACGACCGGTGGCTCACGCTGTCTCTCTCTCTCTCTCTCTCTCTCTCTCTCTCTGTCTCTCTCCCCCTCTTTCTTCCTCCCTCCCCCCACCGCACCCCGCCGGTCCCTCCTCCCTGGCTCTCCCCGCCTGGGGATGTGCTAGATCCCGGCGTTCCTCTGCCTCCAACTAAAACACTTGCGGGGACCTGGAAACTATTTGGTTCCCTTCGCGCGGTCGTCTGGCTTTTCTGGGTTGTTGGACCTGCTTTTTGATCCCCCGGAAAGTGGAAGGGACCCCCCACCCCATACCCCTGTGAAGGTGACACGAGAACCGGCAGAGGGAACTTCTCTGGAAGGTGCAGGGGATGCGCTGCCCTCCCGAAGAGGCTAAATGGGAGGGGGGCAAGGATAGCGAGAGGGAGGGAGGGAGGGAGAGGAGGAAGGGGTGGGACGGAGGTAGAGAGGGAGAGAGGAAGAGAGAGGGAGGGGAGAGGCAGAGAGAGAGAGAGAGAGAGGGAGGGTAAAGAGAGAGAGAGATTGAGAGAAAGAGAGGAAGAAAGGTTTTGACTCACACTGAAGCTCACTCCGTTGGTTCTGATGCTGTCTGTCTCCTCATTTGTCAAATGGGTCCAGGGGAAAGATTTTTTTTCCTTTTTTTCCTTCCCTCCCCTTCGCTTTTTTTTAGATTATTTATTATTTTTTGTTTACAAAAAACACTCACCAAAATTTAAATTGGGTCTGCTAAAACCCTCTGCCGGTGAGCAGGCGAGCGAGCGCCCCACGCGCCCGGCATCAGGCGAGCTGGACAATTAGCGCGATGGCCCAGCTGGGACCCACAGTGGTAGATGTTGGTGGCGGTGCGTTTGCCGGATTCCTTGCCAAATAAACACAGAAAAGGGATTTCCCCTCCTCAGGAGGTGGAGTGCTGAGACGTTAGGGGCTGGGGGCAGGAGGGAGCTTGGGCTGAGGGAGGGGAGGAGGTTTCTGCGCCCCCCAGCAGAGCACCGAAGCGCCGATGCACCCCCGGGCGTTTGGGGCGCAGCTTTCGCTCTGTGCCTCGCCTTGGTTGGGCAGGCAGCCCCGAGCCAGCGAACCAGCCCCTAAGCTGTTCAATGAGAGCAACCGCCCAGGCTGGAGTGGAAATCAAGCCTGTTGGACTAACGTGCCAGCTCCGGGCGACTGGAAGGGGGCTTCTCCCAGCCCAGAACACCCGCTCCTCTCAAATTATAAATGCACAGGGTAGGGAAGTCCGTGTCTGATAAGAGATTACTCCGTCGGCTGCAGGGAGCAAATTACAATGGTTTATTTATTTATTTTTTTATTCTTGCCTGTCCAGCCCTCCTTGGCCAAATTAACATTCTGCTCTTACAAACGGGTCTCCCCTCCCCTTTATTTTATGAAGTAATAATTATTCATTAGTAGATTTCGTTAGTCTTTATGCAATAAAATAGGATGTGATCTGCAAATCGAAAGAAAATATTAAGACTCTAACTCGTCCTTGGTCCTGACAGGAAAAAAAAAAAAAAAAAGCACATTCTTGCATTCTTGGCAGCAATAAAATCGTGATCAGGAATAGTAGCCATATTTTTTTTAATATAGATTTTGACCCAGTGATTGGATTTTCTTTTTTGTTTGTTTGTTTTCAGACCAAAAGATCAGCTGTCTAAACAGCAGCTTTTTTGATTGTTGGGCTTCCTGAAAGAAACCTTGCTGACAGCTTCTCACTGACCTGCAGGACGGAACCGTACCTGAGAGGGGATGGGGGCTCTCTCACAAAAGAATATTTGGGGCAGAACCCTGGAACTGGCCACCAGGGACATCCCAAATATCCCCTCCTCCTCAGGGCTCACCCCGACATCCTCAGCCAAATGAAGGCTCTGAACCCAGCCATCAGCTCGCAAGGCACAACTCACTTTGCAGGCTAATCAAAATGCTTTCTGAAGAAAAGAAAACTAATTATCCCACGGCTCTATTTTTTGTTGTCGTTCTGTTTGAAATAACTATGAAGTCTTCACTCTGCCTAACACTAGGCCCCAACCCGCTGTTTCTTTCTACTTTTCATCTTGCAAAACCAGTGCCTCCAACCTCTCTGGGGCTCACACATCCCATCAATTTATCAGGGACACAGTAGCATGTTTAACCCTTTAGCCCTAGGCAGAAGTTCATCCAGGGGAGTGGGAAAGTAGAGGCTGGTATTCGGTACTGCTTTTATTGGGGGGTGCTGGCAGTGGTTAGTTTGAAAAACGTTTGCTGTACGTTGCATCAGAGGTCACATTCATGGGACAAGCTTTGATTAACAAATATAAGAATTCCCTCTTTTCTTCTCTTACTTCCTACCTGCCTTTATTTATTTATTTTTGCATTCACAAAACTAAAGAGAAAGTCACTCCACAGAACACAAATGGAATAAAAGGCCAACCATTCTACCTTTCCAATCCTCACTCTCCCTTTCCCATTCTTTACTGTTGCCTCAAGCAATCTGCTGTACTGACGGGTTCGCACTGCTTTCCTTTATTTTTTTTCTCTTGCTGGCATTAGAAAAGCCTGTAAATAACCCAAGAAGAGGAGAGAATTTTTTCCTTCAGCTCATTTTCATAAGAAACATGATAAATAATACATGGCACTTTAATAAGACTTTATCTGAATGGTTTAATGAAAAACAAATACATTATGTAAAGACCCAATAAATGCTCTTGGCTGCACTGAGGCAATACAGATTTTCCAGTCCGTTTTCTCCCCAAAGTTGGAACCCCTCAGTGGTGATTAGATCCCCACAGATCCATCTTGCAATAACGGCTCCGCCATTCCCTTAAACTTAAGTTTTCACAGTCAGACACACTGAAGATCTGCAAAGTACAACATGAGAACCAGACCTAAATCCACATCAAAATTATTTGGAGTCGGGCTCTGCTCTCTGGATAACTAAACCTGAACATCTCTCCACCAGTGCATGCAAACACAATCACACACGGGGACAAGTCCCCTTCCCATAAACACTGCAACTATATTAAGGAGCCCAGAGGAACACTTTTCCATTGATAACATCAGTGCTCCTTAATCAGGAATAGGGCATCCAAAGACCCCAAATCAAATGGTAGCATCATATCCACAACCATCGCTCACTTGATGACAACACTTTGCCAGCCTTTTAAACAGCATCTGGGGATAGCAAATTTGAATTCCATCTCAAAAGAGACTGAGAAAGAGCCATATCAAGGCCACTAGCTCTGGCATGATTCTCCAACATCAATAAATGGGAGAAGTGGGGAAAGAAAATACTCTTATCTCTCCACAAAAAAAAATTCTAGGCATTCAACATCACATGGGTTCACATGCATTCAAGGGCCACCCTGCCTGCATTTCAGCTACAAGGACCCTTAATGGAATGGTTATACATACCCCACAGGAAGCTGAAAAAGTGCAGGAAAATTGGCAATGAATAATGTCATCTTCAAATGAAACTTCCTTAGGCAGAAGGCAACTACCCAAGTTTTATTGACTCGTAAAATAATGTTGTAACTTTTTTTCTTCCCCCAACTTTGCCAGCAATTTAAAAGAAGAATGGAAACCATTTTTTTCTTTTCTCATTTTCATAACTATTTATTATAACTTCCCAAGGCTGTTAAAATAGCAGACATTCCACTAAAAAAAAAAATACTTTCTATAACAGTTGCCATACCTCAGAGCAAGCAAGACTCCAGTCAGACAGAAAGAAGGACTTGAACTTCAATGTAATCATCTATACTGGGGTTAGCTCAGTGGCAATGTCAAGGTGTGACTTAGAAATATTTTACTTTCACTTCCAAATTTAATGTGGACGACAATATAGTCTCCATCTGCATTAAAGTGAGCATGAAAGTATCTTTAGAAAACTTTATTATTTATCTGTATCAAAAGCACTTTGAGTCACTGGCTTGCTCGAACACCTGAATCATATTTAGTTAGTGCTGATCTCATTCCAGGCACTGTTCTAGCCCCCAGGTCTGCATCAGTGGGGCCGGACAAACAAAGGTCCCTGACATTAGACAGTTTACATTCTAGCGGGTGGGGGAGGGGCGGCAGAAAGTAAGTAATACAGAGAAGAAATAAGTACAGTACAATAGATGGTGGTGAGTGCTGTGGGAAGCATAGCAGGCAAGATCAAGATCAGGGAATTAGGGAAACCAGGGTAAGGGAGACGGCAGTGAAATCTACCTAAAAACTACACTTGCTCTGAAAAAATGCAGTTTCAGCTTCAAGAAAGCCCCCCTTGCATCCTGCTCCTTCCAATCTTATTGCCTAAGCCTCAGATTTGTTTAATACAGATGGTCCCTGACTTGCGATGGGGTCACATCTGGATAAATCCATGGTAAGGTGAAAATATCCTATGTCGAAAACATACTTTCTACTTATGATATTTTCAACTTACAATGGGTTTATTAGGACATAACCCCATTGTAAACTGAGGAGCATGTCTACATGAATTCTGGAGTTCTCTTGGGTCAATCTACTAGGGGTAGGGGTGAGAAGTTTGGCACTTCTAATGTATACATTAAGCTAGCCTGTTGGCCTCTAGAATGTCTCAGCCCCTGATGGTCCCTCTGAGCTGTATTTTGCAGAAGCTCCATTTCTCAGACATAGTTTCTCTAGGCAAAAGCACGATCACTCCACACTGAGTCAGAGGGTCCAGGATTTTGGCAGTGCTCAAATGAGCACAGCGCTCCTTTTTCAGAGTAAAGGGCTTCGTCCCAGGCAGAACCAATTCCAACCATTCAGCAGCAATTGCTTTGCATGTAATGACAGGATAGAGATTAGAGCCTGCTTCTGTGTAAAGGACCCTCAAACTCCTCTAGCTTTCTAGCTTGGGTGTGGGTTGTCAGTGAGTCCAGGACTAAAAATAAACCACGCTTCCAAGAGCAGAAATACAAGTGCAGGCAATACCCAGTTCACAACTTGCTCCCACTACAAATGAGCTTTTCAAAGTTACATTGGTGGTTTAGAACAGTTTACGGCCATCTTTTGCCTAAAAGACTGACATCAGTTAACAAATAAAATCAAATAACGAATAAAATGCCTACCAATAATATATAGATTTGACATCACTGTGGAGAAATGGGTAACCTGAAACACAGATGGTGGGAGTCAAAACTGGTACAGTCCTGGAGATGATATTAATATTTTGGTGCTCACTATCAAAATCTAAAATACGCACATCTTTCAAAGTAACCATTCTAATTCTAGATATCTGTCCTGCTGAAATATTTGAGGTAGATACATGATACATAAACCAGGATATTCACTCCAGCATTGCTTGTAAAAGCAAATACAGTTGACTCGTGAACAACACAGATTTGAACTATACGGGACCACATATGCAGAAATTCTCTGCCACCTGAGAGACCCAGAGATAGCAAGACCAACCCCTTGTCTTCCTCGTCCTCCTCCTCCTCAGCCTACCTCATGTAAAATGACAAAGATGAAGACATTTATGATGATTCACTTCTACTTGATCAATAGTAAATATGTTTTCTCTTCCTTATGATTTTCTTAATATTTTCTTTACCCTAGCTTAGTTTATTGTAGGAATACATATATAATGCATATAACATACAAAATAGGTTTTAATCCACTGTTGGCTTTGAGTCGATAGTGGGCTAATCATAGTTTCGGGGGAATCAAAAGTTATACACAAATTTTGGGCTGGGCATGTTGGCTCATGCCTGTAATCCCCGCACTTTGGGAGGCCAAGGCGGGTGGATCACTGAAGGACAGGAGTTCAAGATGAGACTGGCCAAGATGGTGAAACCCTGTCTCAACCAAATATACAAAAATTAGCCCTCAGGCATAGTCGCACGCATCTGTAGTCCCAGCTACTTGGGAGGCAGACGCATGAGAATCACTTGAACCCAGGAGGCGGAGGCTGCGGTAGGCTGAGATCATGCTACTGCACTCCAGAGCCTGGGCAAAAGAGTGAGTCTATCTCAAAAAAAAAAAAAAAAAAAAACCTATACTCAAATTTTCTACATTGTGGTGGGTTGATGCCTCTAACCCCCATGTTGCTGAAGGGTCAACTATAATAAACAGCAATAGGGGAAACGGGATAAATAAAACAAGGTATAGGACATGCATGCAATGCACCAGTTAAAAAGAATGCGGGGCATCTGTGTGTCTTTCCTTGGAAAAATATCTAAGAAAATTCTCTAAGAAGTTTCAGAATATACATAATAAAATTTCACATGAGAAAAATCAAACCAAAACAAACAGCAAAACTCTACGATTCTTTAAAAATATGTGTGTGGATGCATATAGACATCCACAGAAGTATGTGCATATGCATGTGCGTCAAATAGGCATACATGCAGTCATGTGAAGGGCATACAAAAGGGCCCGGAAACATATAAATCAATCCAATAAATGCTTTTAGATCTAGGGTAATAGAGGAGGGGCTATTGGGGGGGATTTCAATTTTTACTCTGTACAGATTTATGTTGCTTAGATTTTCACAATAAGAATGTGTCTGTGTATTACTTTTATAATAAAATGAAACAGTTACATTATTATCATTGCTACTACAACTACTACTATGACTGCTGTTATAATAAAGACCCCAGGCTACACGTTCCTAAAGAATAATTTTTTTTAATGGTGGTAACTTTCCCTGGCTAGTACATGAAAACCTGCTTAAAGCCACTACTGAGTTGCAATATTCTAGATAATTAACATCCACAACAAAAAAGGGAATGGACTAAGCTACATAGCACCTTAGCATCCATACAGGATTTCAGTAACCCAGAATCTCTTATCCGTTTACAGCATAACTTCTTAGGGACAATGTTTTCTCCTTATCTCGTCAGAAATCAAAATAAAAATACCCAGATCCTCATCTTACCCCTTCCTCAGGTGCCAAGGCTGCTGAGAAACAGATTGCCAGGTTGGAAACCTGCATATGTTTCTGGAGAAGAGAAGGGATGCGACTGATTTACAAACCCAGTTATGTCTGATTCTCAATTACCCATCTCACAGGGTGGGGTAGTTTGTCTTTACACCAAGCCTCACATATAAAGCAGGAATATGTGGAAAATAAGTTTGTCCTGTTTTGTTCCTACAAGCCATGGCCCAAAATGCCTTCCCTCTTCCCTGCAGGCACAATGAAGAGAAAGCTCAGGAGGTACAGACAGTGTCTTCTCCCTTGACCCTTGAGCCTTGTCTCTCCTCCTGTCGTCTCACTGGCTACTGACTATGGCTCCCATGGAGTGCAAGCTTGGAAAACGGGATCTTTCAACCCAGTTCTTCCCCTAACATGAGGTTCTGCTGTAAGCCACTCAGCAGGTATACCTTTACACATACCTATACTGCTCACATTTTTGAGGGTGAGCAGAAACACAGGACTCAGGGGCAGAGGGAAGGGACACAAAGCTAGGCTCTTCTTAACTTCTGTATTCCTGCAAGTAGAGGAACAGAACTGCTGGAAACTAGCTCCTAGGAAACACCATGAATGTCTAAAGCTATTGTGGATTTCAGTCTGCACCCCAAAGAAAGGCCCAAAGAGTCCCGGGACTCTGAAAACGGTTGCATGGCCCACATCCATGGCCAGGGACAGGCTAGGGAGCCTATTCATCGCAGCAAAAGCAGCCATATGCCCATCATGCAGGTGTTCTGCATCTACAGAAACACACAAACTGGTTTAAATTCAAGCTCTGCTACTTGCAAGCTATCGTGAACATGAGCGTGTGAGCTAACCATTCCGAGCCTTAGTTTTTTTCATCTGTAAAATGGGGCCAATGGTAGCACCCTTACAGAACTATAATGATTCTCAGACTTCTTATCCCCTAGCCCTCAATTACATGGACAGTTCCAAGAAAAGTTTAAAAATGGTAAAGAGATTGCATGAAAATTAACAGCTTTTAAATTTCTTGCCAAGGTAGTACATTCATACATACACACATAAACTAACACACACTGTCTACTATCATAAGCATTTAATAAAAGAAACAGCATTTTACACGAAAATGCAAAAAAAAAAAAGAAGGACATAATCTGAAAATAAAGGACAGCCCTTCAAATTGATTAAATTTAAGTCTATTAAAATTTTCACTAAATTGCCCTTAATTTTCTCATTTAGCTGCAGTCTGTTGAAAATGTCATTACAGAATCCAATGAGTCTGTGGATCGGCATTTGGGAACCACCGAGATAATGAATGTAAAGTGCTTCTCAGCATAGGCACTGGCACAACAAGTATCAACAATACTTGTTAGCTATCACGAGGAGACTAAAAAACAATTAATAGTTACACTCTTTGGGCTTGAATAACTATTCTCTTTACCCCCACAGGTTCACTGCAGCAAACCAAACCAAACACCCTTCTCATTTCTGAGTTCCCTGAACCACAGAGCAGCATGCCTTTCACTTAGGAGAGGCTTAATAAAGGTCATATGAATTGAATTTGTTGGATCACCAGAGTTTATTCTTGTTCCTCAATGACTCAGCCCTGCTCGTTCAAGACCACCTGAAATATGGAGTTGTGATGGGGTATTTGGGAACTCAGCCCTGCTCGTTCAAGACCACCTGAAATATGGAGTTGTGATGGGGTATTTGGGAACTCTTTCTGGTTCATATGAGGGTATGCCTCAAACACAAACAGCGAGACTCCAAAAGGTGTACTCCCCTGAGTACACCTGTAGTGAGCAGTACACCTTTTGGAGTCTTGCTGCTTGGTCTGAAGATCTATCTCTGGATCATACCTTTGCAGCTGCTATTATATGTCTACTGACATACAAGTTCTTAAAACCTCAGTTTCATTCTCTCTAAGGAGAATAATGATACTTTTCCTTCCTAAGTTGTTGAAAGATAAAATCATGTAATATATATAACTCATAAAAATGGTGCCCATTATCTAGCAACCACTCAATATATAGCAACTATTATTATGAGGTATTTTTATTTTCAGCCCCTGACCAGTTGATGAAACCATCATTCCTCCTTCTTTGCAAAAAAATTACACAAATGAGACCAACAAAGTCAATACATTTATGGAAGGACTAACTTCAGATACAATTTTCTTTTTGAAAAGTTTTTTTTAAATGACATGGCACTATACAAAAATGTATAGACATAATACTCATCACCTTTCTGCCCTGGTCTTCTGAGTACACAATTTATTTAACCTTGCTAATGAATCAAATGAATGCCAGCTTACACATTAGCCCTTGTCAACTAAATTCTTCACCAACTGTATCTCACACAACATTAGGTCAAGTCCTTCACTATTTTGTGAAGACTGACAAGGGTAATACATGTTAGAAAATTACTTCTGGACAGATGGTAATTAATTTTTCTCTGATCTTCACAAAATCCTGCAAGGTAGATTATTTTTATAGTTCCAATTTACATAAGAAGAAACTGAGGGCACAAGAAGTATCTATCTTATCCTTCTAATAAGAGATGGAAAACAGGGTTTTCTGGTCTGTTGAACAAAATGAGAAAGTATCCTTTTTAACCATGCAATACAAACAGCAGTAGAGATGCTGCTTACAAAATCACCCTTGTCATCATCATCATCATATTCATCATTTTTTACAATATCTAAACCTAGTAAGCACTTTTGTGAAGAGCTACTCTATGCCAATTTATCTTCAAGCTTTCTTTTTCCAGGAATATATCACTGACCCCAGCCACCTAATTTTATCACATGAAATTTTCCTAGCTTTCTTGTCCTTACTCAATTACAGCAGGGGTAAGTCCCACCCTATCCACAGCTTGCCTTAAGCTTTTCAAAAGAAAAGATTCTGCTTCAGTCTTTTTTTTTTTCTTGCCAACACTTCGCTATCATCATTTCTGGCAAAAGTGACAATTTATGGAGACAATGTTCTATCAGAGCAGCCAACCAACATATGTCAAAAGAGACCCGAGACACACCAGGTAGAACCCCAAATTAAAAGGTACCCAGAGCAAGCAAATAACTTCAGTTCCTATAGCAGCTTTCCTGAAACAATCAATTCCAGGAGGTGATGCAAAGAGAAGGTGCAGCGTTTGGCGCTTGAGAGGGTGGGAGTCTGTTTCCAGTGCACAGGACTGAATGTAAGTGCGTGGGACAAGGAAGGGTAGGCGGCAGAGACAAAAACAGCTAAGTGGTGATTTCTCCTAATGAACAAGTGGGTGGGAAGGTCTACTTTGGGAACCCTCCACCCCACCCACTCTCTGTGTTTCGACTTCTGGATTAAACTCAAGCAAACCTGAAGGCAAACAAAGCCTGCAGAAGATTCTATTTTTCCTCTTTCATGAGCTTGGCTGCAAGGTTCTTTGACCCCAGAAATGCTCAGAAATTTTATCTTTAAAGTAAAAGATGAGTTGTCCTTAAGCATTTCTGACTAGAAGTGACTTCACCTCTAACATCTCCAGCTCTGAATTAATCCACCTTGACCTGTACCTTCCCAAGGTCTCATCCTGGAACACAGGTCAAAGACACCCCAGGAATTCTTAGTCCCTGGCATCATTGCATACCTTCAAAGTCTGATGATTGTTGGAGGTGAGCTAGGAACAATGTAAGGAATCATACAAAACTAGGTTTATCTGCAAAACTTACCAGGTTACACTGGGGATGTATCGGGTATTGGGTAGAAAACCTTCCTGGCTCTCAAAAATCTCACCTCGGCAAACAGACAATCTCTAGGATTCCAAGTTTTAGTCCCCAAATTGCAATTCACGATTACAGGCAGCTCATGTTCTCACAACCTCATCTGGCCTGCGAGTCCAGGTTCTTATATTCCCTGTCTCTGGGTTCCATTACAAAGACCCACACATAAAATTAATTAGCCCATTCTGCAATACACCCACTAAATGATGCATGTATGAGCAGACATGAAGATGGTGGCAGAGAGAATGGACGATGTGATTCTCATTTTAAAAACAAGACAAGGATCGGTAGAGTCATCGTTCACTATCCATGGGTGATTGGTTCTAGGACCTTCCAAGGATACCAAAATCTACAGATGTGTAGTATTTGCTTATAACCTACACATATCCTCCTGTATACTTTAAATCATCTTCTAGGTTTACTAATACAATGCAAATTCCATGTAAATAGTTGTTTCAATGCATTGTTTAGGGAATAATGACAAGGAAAAAAATGTCTGCACATGTTTAGCACAGACACAATTTTTTTCTGAATATTTTTGATCTGCAGTTGACTGAATCTATGGATGCAGAACCCAAGGACGTGGAGGGTCAACGGTATGTATCACATCCTTGAAAATGACATTTGGCTATTCTAGTGCCCTCGACTTTGATTAAGCTGTCTTGGTTCCAGACTTTCTCTGCCTTACTTCCTTTTCCTCTTCCCTCTTTTCTTTTTGAGAGCCAGAGAACAAATTCGCATCCTCACCCCTTCATCCTCTGTTTCCTGCTCCTTAAAAGCTCGGCAACAGTTGTTTCTGTGTCTTTGAGGGGATCATCTCTTATCCAGCTTTGCATCAAGCCATCTTTCCAAACCAAACCTGTACTCTCCATTAGAAGACCTATTGTGCTTACCAATGAAAACATAGCATTTCCTTCACCTGGTGTCAGATAAAATAATTCAAGACTATTTCAGTAGAGTGACATGTAAGAAAAAGACTATATATGTCCCTGGCTGGACTTTTTAATGCACATGTATTGTAGCATTCTTACATGCCTCAGAGACAAAAAACTCTCGCTTGGCATCACTTCGTGCTTTGTTAGGTCTCTTACCTCCTATACCCTAATCGTCATCACCTTGCACAACCCACTTCTGTTATATATTTGTGTGTGTGTGTGTGTATACATATAGTATTATATATATTTTATATCTAATACATAATACAATACATTTTATATTATATAATACATTACATATTATATATTATATATAATACATTACATATTATATATTATATATAATACCTTATATATAATATATAATACATTACATATTATATATCATATATGATATATAATACATTATATATCATATATGATATATAATATATAATACATTATATATTATATATCATACATAATACATGATATATTATATATTATACATAATACATGATATATTATATATTATACATCATATATTCTATATATAATATATACAATATGTAATATATATACTATAATTGTATAATATAATATATACAATATATAATACATATTATATATAATACATCATATATTCTATATTATATATAAAATATATTATATATTATATACATAATATATAATATATAAAATACATTATATATTATATATAATACATTATATAGTACATTATATATTTTATATATAGTAATATAGTAATGGCTATGATACTCTTTACACACTTGTGAAGGATTTGCAGTAATGATTGAAAGCCATTGCATCAGACTCTTTGCAGAATACAGACAAATCCTTATCGCATCCCTAGCCATGACCTCTCCTCACAGGCTGCATCTCAGGAATCATCATGAACTTCAGACAGCCTCCTGCATGTCTCAGTGCCAAGGTCCTATCCTTGCTGCTATTTTAACATTCCCCCAACAAACGCATCTGCACATGCTGCTCTTCCTCTATTGACTTACCTGTTTGTTAATGGAAGCACCTCCCTTCCATTTACTTAATCTTGAAAGCTCAACATTTGCCCTTCACATCTTCCTTTGCTGCTCTGAATAGTCAATTGGTTCCCAAATTGTATCATTTTTAACTCTTCCATCTCCCAACTATTAAGGCTGTCTTAATTTTCCATTGTGGCTATACTAGCACATCACATTATTTTATTTAGCCTAGATTTTTAGAAAAGGGGGGAAAAAGCTATACTTAGGTAAGTTCCTTTGCTCTCAGTCTCAGCTCTTTCCAACTCATACCTCACATTGGTGCCACAGAGGAATTTTAAATACCCAAAACTAAGGATGTCAGTCTTCTGTTCAAAAGGCATCAATGACCCCTTCAGCTGGTTAGGGCACAGTATTGAATGCTTTAAGCTGGTTCTGCACATCTTACCTTGCAACGTAACTGGTACTTCTTCTACATATCTCCCTCTGTCCAGATACTGGTCACCTTGAACCTAGGGCTATAATCACTTATGCCCAGTGCATGTTAAAACATCTCCAAATATATGCTCTTTGACTGAAACTGCTTTAATGATATGAATGTACAAATCCCAGAATGCCCAGTGCCTAGTTAAATAAATAATCACAGAATGAAATGTGCATTCTTGTATGTTTTGCAATATTGAGATGGAGGCAAGGATGATAGCACCTCTGTGTGTTTCTGTTTATTCTTCACAGGGGTATTGCTGGGTACATACCGATAATACTACATTACCCACAAGCATGCTGAGACTGAGAAGGCTTAGATAAGCTGTCTGCTTCTAAACATTACAGCGAGTGTTAATGGTGAGTTCCTTGTCTATTTTCTGTCTATCTTCCACGCCCCCGTCCTGTACACACGGACACGCACATGTCCCATGAGAACGGTATTTTTCCCCTCTTAATGTTGCATGCTCACCGCCTTAGAACAGCACTTGGCTTACTGTAGTGGATGCTTGTTAAATATTAGTTGAGTGAATGAGAAAATTTGAAAATGAAAATATTAGTCCTCTTCCATTTTCATGTTTCTGAGATTCATTTAATTTACTAGTTGGTTAATTCATTTATTCAATCGTCAGCTACCTTTTGAAAATAGTGTCTGTGCGAAGCATGGTGCTGGCCTTGGAGATACAGTGGTCAACTAAGAAAGGACATGGAGCTTACATTCCAGATTAATGAGATATTTTAAGGTCACCTGGTTAAAAAATTACCTTTTGCATCTCAGTATCAGTGTGTGAACCAGCATCTTCTCAAGAGCAGGCAACAAATTAAAATACTGAAATGAATTGGATTATAAGCCTAATTGAAAACAATATTATCTATCCATACTCCCAATTTCAAATATTGGTGTTCATCAAAATAGCCTCATTTTCTCACTAATTGCCTTTATGATACATGCTTCATATTTGAAGTCATAAAATGCATCTTTTATCCTGCTCCTTTTATCTCACTCCTTTTATCTCTCTTATAGATGGAATTTTCTGTAACATTTATTTCTAAAATGGTTTCTACTGGTGTAAATGTATGCATGTATTTGAGAAACAGTGGTGCGCCATGTAACCCTGGGAAGCACAGATTATAGGTTTACTCTCCTATGAAGAAAAATAATAAGAATTAAAAGAGCTTATTCTGGGGCCACAGAGTTTATCCTAACCTTGTCCTGCCTTCTTGATAACGAAATGGATGATAAGGACTGGCGAGGCAGACCTCCTGGTTCTGAATCTTTGAACTACAGCATACTAGCTGAGTGGCTTTTGGCAAGTTATTTAAAACTTCCTGAGTCTTGGGTCCTTATTTAT
Source organism: Pan paniscus (assembly GCF_029289425.2). Lineage (NCBI taxonomy): Eukaryota > Metazoa > Chordata > Mammalia > Primates > Hominidae > Pan > Pan paniscus. The sequence continues at coordinate 7,822,820 of NC_073267.2, read as the reverse complement.
AAGTGAGACAAGCACGAATATTTTTATCTCACAAGACTATATTTGATAGCATGGAATAATACACTAAATTTCTTGGTGCAACCCCTTAGCACCTAGTAAGTGCATAATACATATCAGCTTCAAGGATAATTGTGATAATGATGATGGTGGGGGTGGTGATGCTGATGATGATCATGATCATGGTGATGATGATGGTGATGACTATGATGAAAGTGATGGTAATAATGATGGCATTGATAATCATGATGATCATGATTATCATAATGATGCTGATGGTGATAATGGTGATGATGATGATGAAGGTGACTGTAATAACGATGATGATAATGATGATAATCATAATGGTGGTGACAGTGATGGTCTTGTTGATGATGATGGTAATGATGACGGTGATGGTGATGACGATAATGGTGGTGGTAATGTTGGTATCGGTAATGATAATCTGGCTACTGTTGATTGTAAACACAAAAGTAAGGCAATGTACATTGACCTTTGTGGGAAAGACAGCCAGCTCTGTTCTCTTAGGCTAGAAACAAAGGGAGCCATCTCTTTAATCTTTCTAAGGAGAGCCCATTGCTACTTCCAATCTTGCTTTCTCTCTCAACTCTAGTGTTTGACTAAGGAAGCAATTGTAATACCCATCATCACCCTGACTGCTTTTTCTTCTTTGTAACTCAGCCACAGACATCTCTAAGGAGGCTCTCTTATACAGCAGGCAGGATCTGGCATGAGTGTTCTTCTGGGTAACTCTGTGGGATGTTAATAATTTATGATCTTTTTAGTGAAAACACTAACCTCCAGGGTGCCCATACTTCCTCTAATATCACTCAGATTCTCAGCAGGCTGTGACTCTCTCTTCTCCAACCCCTGCCTCTCACCAGACAAACGATTCCAATGTTGTTCCCCTGCATAGCCAATGTCCTATCAAGAAGCACACACAAGTCCAAGAAATACTGTAAAAAGTAACAACAAAGTTTTTGAGATGGAGCCTTGCTTTATCGCGCAGGCTGGAGAGCAGTGGTGCTCTCTCAGCTCACTGTAACCTCCATCCCCTGGGTTCAAGTGATTCTCCTGCCTCAGCCTCCAATGTAGCCAGGATTATTGGCATGTACCATCATGCCTGGCTAATTTTACTATTTTTGGTAGAGATGGCATTTCATCATGTTGGCCAGGCTGGTCTCGAACTCCTGACCTCAAGTGATCTGCCCAGCTCAGCCTCCCAAAGTACTGGGGTTATAGGTGTGAGCCACTGCGCTCTGGCCAGTAATAGCACAGTTAAGAATTACTTAGCATTTACTGTGTGTAGACACTATGCCAAGGGTTTTACATTCATTATCTTATTTCATCTTCCCAGAAATCTGATAAGCAAGGTGATGTGACTCCTCCCATTTCACCGGTGAGGAAGCTGAGAATGAGGGAAGATAAATAACTTATTTAAATGTACACCCTGAGGCCCTAAATCAAGTGAGTGTGATTTTCTCACCTTGAATCTTCTACTTTATTGTATGATGCATTCCTTAAATGGATTTCCAAGTAGAATGTCTGAAAGTTGAACAATTGATGTGAGAGTTCTCTGAGAGTGGATTCTTTCTCCAGAAATTAAACTGAACTACAGGATCACAAACTATGGTTCAGGTAGGTGCCGCCTCCCCAGGGTGCCTGTGGGTATCTTAAACCACTCTAGGATTTCCCTGTTATATGGAAACCAGGGTGAAGGTAGAAAAATCTCAGGCCTTGATCCAACATCTAAAGGAGACCATGTTACTCCTTCCCTTCTACAGAACATGAGGAAAACAGATCTCAGCCAGCAAATACACACGAGATTGGTTTGGATTTTTCGTTCAACAGCCAGTCACACATCACTCATTTCATTTGGGCTACATCCTCACAAACTATATGTATTTTGAAAATACACAGAGGGAAAAACAGCTTAAGAAGCAGAAAAATGCACACGAAATGGGTGAGGGAAGGTAATATGCAAATCCATACTTATTGGGTAACACCCCATATATGTAAAATCTATCATAAACTAATTTGTGTTCTCCACTTCTAAATTTATCTCTTTCTAAATCTAAACATATAGATCTACATAGATATTTTCAAAGCTTTGAGGAAACACCCAAATGTGGTGTTGAGAGGTGACTTTTATCATTTTTTAAAATTGTCAATCAATCCAAGTTTTTAATAATGAGCGTGAAGTACTTTCATTATAAGGAAAAATAAAAGGTTTTATCTTCTTCCATTTAAGTAGCCCAAGTCACAGACTGAAAACACTTCTTGCCTATTATACCCCAGGTCAGAGCCTCACCATGGCCTGTGGGGAATACAGGCTTGGTCCACCAAGGATCAGCTTGTACCTACTCGCTCTCCTGGCCCTTTAGAGCAAGTTTGATGGTGATTCTAGAAAGAGAAAGAGAGCACCCTGGCATAGTTCCTGCACACTGCTGCTCTCCATGGAATCCTAATTATAGTCACCAAAGAAGTTTCTTTCTTGTCTCTCCAGGTCCTGTGTGACAGCTCATCATTCTGGTGGCATCTTTGTCGGGAAAACCTCATTTCTATTTTTATTATGAGGACTGCTTGTCTTTACTAGCTCTTTGTACATAGATCAAGACATTATGAAGGCCTGCACTTTCCTCGGGCAAATGAGAATCACTAAACTTCTCTCTCTATTAAGAACTGTGCTAACTCCATTGGCTTCACCAATATTTATGTCACACTCTGGGACCATAATGATCTTGGAACAAAGTTAACCTCTTTTGTGCCACACATCCTCACACTCCTACAGCTTCTATCACGCATTGCCTGCGTTCATGTTCAATGAGGCAAGTGGTTATGTAGCTTCACCCTGACCTATTTAAGCAGTATCTTCTTTAAAGTTTGAAGCCCAGGGCCAGGCATGGTGACTCACGCTTGTAATCCCAGCACTCTGGGAGGCTGAGGCGGGTGGATCATCTGAGGTCAGGAGTTTGAGACCAGCCTGGCCAACATGGCTAAACCCTGTCTCTACTAAAAATACAAAAACAAAATTAGCCAGGCATGGTGGCGGGCACCTGTAGTCCCAGCTACTCGGGAGGCTGAGGCGGGAGAATGGTGGGTACCCAGGAGGCGGAGCTTGCAGTGACCCGAGATCACGCCACTGCACTCCATCCTGGGTGACAGAGTAAGACTCTGTCTCAAAAAAAAAAAAAAAAAAATTAGCCAGGCCTGGTGGTCTGCTCCTGAAATTCCAGCTATTCAGGAGGCTGAGGCAGGGAAAGTTGCTTGAACCTGGCAGGGGAGGCTGCAGTGAGCTGAGATGGCATCACTGTACTCCAGCCTAGGTGACAGAGCAAGACTCCATCTCAAAAAAAAAAAAAAAAAAAAAGTATCAAAGTATGAAACCCAAATTCCCACTCTGACACTTTTGAGCATTTTCACAAGATAGGCTTTTATTTAAAGAAATAAAGTGGCAAGAACCTACACCCTTGGCATCCTGCAAAGCCACGTGATGTTTGTATGATGCTGAAGGTGGAAGGATATGAAATTTCCTCATGTCACCATCAACCAAAATCATATCTTACAATGGCGACTGTGCTAGAAGTGTTTACCTATTAGAACTTACTCCATGCTAGACATTCTGAACATGATTTACATACATTATTTCATTTAATCCCTATGCCAGCATTGGTATTCATGCATTCACTCATTCGTTCCTTATTTAAATCATCTATAAATATTTATAGAGTGGTAAATTATGTTCTAAGAATTGTACAGTGTTCCCAGTATGCTGATTAAAGATACAAACAAGCAGACAAACAAACAAAACTCAGTCTACTTACCCGGATGGAACTTAAAGTCTATCAGCAGAGACTCAGTTTAAAAATCAATCAGTTTCTCTTAAAAATCAGGTCCCAGCATGTTCTTTCTTGAGCCCTTATCTCAGAGAAATGGAATCTTGTGTTCACACAAAACCCTGCACTTGAAGATTTGTAACAGTTTTATTTATAAGAGCTAAATCCAGGAGTTAGTCCAGATGTCCATCAATAGACGAATGGTTAAACAAACCGTGGTACATCCATACCATGGAATACTACACAGCAATGAAAAGGAATAAGTTATTTATACACACAGCAGTTTCAATGAGTCTCCAGGGAATTATGTTGATCAAAAAATGTCAATGCCTAAAAGTCAGGTACTATATGGGTCCATTTCTTGAAATGTGCAAGCTTATAAATAGAGAGAAAATTAGTGTTTGCCAGAAATTAGGAATTGGGAGTGGGGGCGGGGGTGGTTGTAAAAAGAAAAACAGAAGGGATCCAGTGGTGATGGAAATGTTTGTTATCCTGACTGTGGTGTTGGATGCACAGACCTACATGTGCGGTAAAATTCTACAAAACCAGATAAAACTACCACCACTGCAAACACACACACACACACACACATGTACACACACACAATTAATGCAAGTAACATTGGGGAAATTTGAATAAAATCAGTGGGTTGTACCAACATCAATATCCTAGATGTGATCACTGTACTTTAATTTTGCCAAACGTTACCATTGGGGAAAACTGTGTAAAGGGTACATTGGAACTCTCTGTATTATTCCTTACAGCTGCATGTGAATCTGCAATTATCTCAATAAAAATTCCAATTAAAAATCAAATTATACAGTTAATTTTCTGAGGCCCATTGTGGTAAATGCTATAAAGGAAAAGAACAGGTTGCTAAAAAAAAAAAAGTAAGGAATCTATAGATAGCAAAGGGCTGGATTGAGACTGAGGGTGAGGGAAGGCTTTTCTGAAGAGGCGGCATTCCATTGGGTAACGGAGGGATGAGGCGTTGGCGAGGAGAAAGGTGGGTGGGAAAATGTTCCAGAAAAGGAAACAGTGTGTGGCAGGGATGTAAGAAAGAGTGTGCATGCTCAGGCAATAAAGAAGGAACATCCAGTACAAGAAGGCAGTGGCCAAAAGATGAGGGGCCATCTTAAAGCTCTAACACTCAGCCAGTGACTGCCCTGAACTTGTGCAGAGTTATTATTTTGCCATTAATTCTGCTGCAATCCAGTAAGGCACAGATAAACCGTGAGGTCGCAGAGCTAGGAAGTATCAGATCCAGGATTAAACACCGAAACTACCACTCTGTCCTCTGCCTCTCTTAAAAAACATCTTTATGAAGTTAAAAAGGGCCAGGAGTGGTGGCTTATGCCTGTCATCCTAGCACTGTGGGAGGCTAAGGTGGGAGGACTGCTTGAGGCCAGGAGATCGAGATCAATCTGGACAATATAGCAGGACCTCATCTCTACAAGAAGTTAAAAAATTAACCAGGCATGGTGGTGAGTGCCTGTGGTCCCAGCTACTCGGGAGGCTGAGGTGGGAGGACTGCTTGTGCCCAAGATTTCAAGGCTGCAGTGAGCTGTGATAGTGCCACTGTACTACAGCCTGGGATACAGAGCAGGAGTCTATATCTTAAATGAATGAATAAAGTTAAACATAAACATACTTCACAATCCAGCAACACCACTCCTAGGAATTTACCCAGGAGAACTAAGAATTGCTATACAGAATTACCTGTACATAAATCCTTACAGCAACTGTTTCATAAACAGCAAAAACTGGAAACAACACAACCGCCCTTCAACTAGTGAATAAACTATAGTGCATCCGTACCACAGAATGCTACTCAGCAATAAAAGGGAAGAAGGAACTGTTGATAGATGCAACTACCTGGATGAATCTCAAATCCATTACACAGAGATAGTCAGGCCTAAAGGCTACGTACTTCTGATTCCATTTGTAGGACATTCTGGAGACACCAACACTGTAGAGACAGAAAAGAGACTGCCAATTCCCAGGATCTAGAGCTAGGGACTAACTATAACCAGGCCCTAGGAAAGTTTTTGGAATGACGAATATGCTCCAAATCATGCGGACACTGGTGGTTATTACATCACTGTATGCACTTACTGAAACTTGAAGAACTGTGTGCTAAAATGAGTACATTTTACCGTGTGTAAATTATGCCTCAGTAAACCTGACTTTGATGCAATGATCTAGATCAAGTCCAGAAGAGATCCTTTCTCACTTCTGGCAAGCTCTGGGTGACCCTAAGAAGCAACAATATGAGAATCTTATTTTAGAAGATGCCAATTAAAGAAAACTGAGTAAGGATACAGCTTCTGTGGAGGGTGAGGCTGAGTGGTGTTTAGGGAGAGGCGATCTAGAGGATGGAGATACAGAATGTCAAGGGTGTTTCCCTGGCCAAAACAGAGGGGAGGTGTTATGGAAGTGCCAACCATTTTCCTCCACCCACACCATTTTCTTAGCAAATTCATACTCCCTTCCACCACGGAAGAGGCACCATCATCTACCTAGTGACCTCCCCTAAATCTTTCCATCTGTGGGAACTCATGGTGGACACTGATCCATGTTGGTTCAATGAGATCTTCTCCCTCTCAGGAATGCTGGATTGGAGTATAGAGACTGCAGAGGCAGATTGGGGGACCAGGCAGGAAGGCCATGGAAAACTGAAAGCTGGACCAAGCACTAGGGGATGAACGAACAGAGAGATACAAGCAAAGAGAGGCACACAAAGTCAAAATGCTTAACCCACCGCTATGGAAAACCATGTGGAGATTCCTTAAAGACCTAAATGTAGAACTACCATTTGATCCAACAATCCCACTACTGGGTATCTACCCAGAGGAAAAGAAGTCATTATACAAAAAAGATACCTGCACACGCATATTTATAGCAGCACAATTCACAATTGCAAAAATGTGGAACCAACCCAAATGCCCATGAACCAATGAGTGCATCGAAGAAACTGTGAGATACACACACACAGATACAGAAACACACACACACACGATGGACTACTCAACCATAAAAAAGTAATGAATTAATGGCATTTGCAGCAACCTGGATGCGACTGGAGACTATTATTCTAAGTGATGTAACTCAGGAATGGAAAACCAAACATCGTATGTTCTCACTCATAAGTGGGAACTAAGCTATGAGAATGCAAAGGCATAAGAATGACACAGTGGACTTTGGGGACTCAGGGAGAAAGGGTGGGAAGGAGGTGAGGGGTAAAAGCCTACAAACTGGGTACAGTGTATACTGCTCAGGTGGTGGGTGCACCCAAATCTCACAAATCACCACTGAAGAACTTATGTAATCAAACACCACCTGTTCCCCCAATAACCTATGGGAAAATTTTTTATAAGAACGATAACAGGAAAAAAAAAAAAAAAGCTTAATCAACCAGAGAACAGAGAGCAGAAGGCTCCAGGGAGAGGGTGCAAGAGCAAAAGGCAGCAGAAAATCCGCCTGATAACTTCTAATACCCATGTATTTCCCCATATTTCATGCAACTGAGTTTTGTGAAATATCTTTTGATTCTTATAATGAGATATCTTCATACAGGGTGAGTTTCTGTTCCTTACAATTAAAGAATTCCTAAGACCCTGTGCCTTGCAATGAGTTGGGGGTGAACAAGTATCTGTGGCATCCAGGAATAAATGAAATCCCCTTTGTAAATGCCATTTACTTGTTCCTCTGACTGTTAGTCTGAGCAAATGCTGGAAAGAAAATGGGTTTGGGGCGGTGAGTGGTGGATTCTGTCCTCCCTTTTCAGACATGGCTTTAGTCGGCCGGGTGCGGCGGCTCACACCTGTAATCCCAGCACTTTGGGAGGCTGAAGTGGGTGGATCACCTGAGCTCAGGAGTTGAGCTTGGGCAACAAAGAGAAACCCTGTCTCTACAAAAAATACAAAAAAAAATTGCCAGGCATGATGGCACGTGCCTGTGGTCCCAGCTACTCCGGACGCTGAGGTGGGAGGATTGCTGGAGCCCAGGAGGTAGAGGTTGCAGTGAGCTATAATTGTGCCACTGACCTCCTGTCCATCCTGGGTGACAGAGTAAGACCTTTTCTAGGAAAAGAAAATAAAAATAAAAGGAAAAGAAAAGAAAGGAAGGCAGGGAGGAAAAGAGAGAAAGAAAGATTGTTTTGGTCTGCAGAGAGGAGGTCAAGATTGTCTCCTGGATTCAAACTCAAGCAAACTATAAATAACCCACGTTTCCCTCAATAGACTCTCTCCTGACAGTCACTCAGTTTATGATGACTGATTTGCATATTGCTCTCAGTGTCTGGACACTGTCTTCTCATCTAGACTAGAAACTCCACGAAGAAAAGAACATGCTGTGTATTTTCTCTGTCTTCCAACACCAGATATTGTGCCCAGACAATGCTAATAAGAATAGTAGTTAACACTTACATAATGGTCTCTTTGTGTGTGTATGTGTGCAATCCTTTTTCACTACTAACTTGGGAGAGATATACAGTGTTAGAACTATCTGTGTTTCACAGAAGAGAGGACTAAAGTACAAAGCAGGCAAGTGTTTTGCACAAAGTCACCTGGCTCTCACACAATAAGAGAAGTAGCCCATCTGCCTCCAAGTGTATGCTAAACTACCCCCCAAGCAGAAGCTCATTAAATACACATGCAATTGCACTGGGCACGGTGGCTCACGCCTGTAGTCCCAACACTGTGGGAGGCTGGGACAGGCAGATCACTTAAGGTCAGGAGTTTGAGACCAGCTTGGCCAACACAGTGAAGCCCCATCTCTAGTAAAACATAAAAATTAGCCAGGTGTGGTGGCACACACCTGTAATCCCAGCTATTCAGGAGGCTGAGGTGGGAGAATTGATTGAACCCAGGAGGCGGAGGTTGCAGTGAGCCAAGATTGTGCCACTGCACTTCAGCCTGGGTGAAGGAGACTCACTCTGTCTCAAAAGGAAGGAAGGAAGGAGGGAGGGAAGGAGGGACGGAAGGAATCACATGCAATTGATTCAAGAGGCCCAGAGTAGCTGCCATTATGTACTCTTTCTTTAGTGAGTACAAATATGGCCATACGATAGCGATTCTCAAGCAGGGGGCGATTTTGGACCCCAGGGGATACTGGACAATGTTTTGACTCCCAGAGGAAAGGGTGTTACTGGTGTCTCGTGGGGAGAGGCCAGGGATTTTGCCAAACATCCTACAATGGATAAAACTCATATCAATGAACTATCAATCTGGTCCAAAACGTCAGCAGGGCCCCTCTTGAGAAATATGTTCTAGGATGCCAGTTGACTGCCCCAGCTACTCTGTTCTTATGTGGGGAGCTCTCCAAAGGTAGCTGCCCCACTGAGATGTCACTCAAGCTTGTCCCTGGACTACAGCCATAGTGGCCTTTATCACATGATGGTCTCCATGTGGACTCCCTGTCACAGGACCTAATGGCAGAGGCACATGGGCCTCCCTCTTATCTACCAACACCTTATTATTCTCTTTGGAGAAAGGTGAGGTGATCCTGGGGATCCCTTGGACATTTTGCAGATACTGTGCATTTCTTTCTTAACCAACAGGTTGGGGATGACCTACTCTTAATAGTCTTAGGGTCTATGGAGGGAGAAGAAGGACTCTATTCTGGAAGGCGGAACACCCAGATCTAAGTGAAGCTGGGGAAGTGACCTAAGTCCTCTGAAACACAAGTTTGCTCATTTTGCAGTGAAGTCAAGGCTGAATGGATGAGGAAAACAGCTGAATTCAGTCAAGGTGTACATCGTGTTTTCCTTTGCGTTTGCAAAGAACCAAGACTCTGTGGTCAATGAAGTCAAACTCAGCCAGGATTCAGAAGCTGGCTCTCTTTCCACAGCAGGCACAATCTGTTTTGAATACAGATCCAATCGCAAAGGGAACCAAACACCTTCAGAGTAGTTGATGTGGCGCTGGCCATGGAGTGAGCAAATGCAACATCTGCTGATATGGCCAACTTGGCTGCCATATTTTTACCAGGCCCACTGGTTTCTCAAAGGTCATACCTGATCAGGGCCACAATGAGCCAATGATCAATTTCCCTTTCAGCCTTCATGAGTCCTTGAGGGCTGGCTCTTTAGGGATAGAAAGCTTGGCCATTTCTGGAAGGTGCCTTTCCTTGTGGGATTTCACATAAGAGAAAGAGGAACTCTGAGCTCTTTCCAGAGAAGCACTCATTCAGGTCAGGCAACACCAGGGCGAGCTTACATCGCACATTATGCCTGGTCTGCCAGTTCATAGAATGATGCGACCACAGATAGCCTGATTCCCCCAGCTCACCTCCATGCCAGGCCATCCCTCCTCTCTATTCCCAGAACATTTTATTTTGATGTCTAAAGTGGCCCTGGCTATAATATAGTAGCAGCCTGTCACTTTACCCCAAAGCCAGCGAGCACCAATAGGACAGGGCTGGTTTCCGTGGCCACTGCAACCTGGACGCTGCGCTCAGGCCTGAGTGTGGTGAGGACTCAGTAAATGCCGGCTGAATAAACGAGTAACAGAAAGCCTGGCTTACGCACAGAGAAATGAATTCAAGAGCAAAGCCCCAAAGAGACCACCTGGTGAAAAGCAGAAAATATCATTAACTGAAAACAAGACATTTCTGAGAAATCCGCATTTCAGCTTTACCAAAGAGACACTGTACCACTTTGCCCAAGTGACATGTTATAAACACAGAAAATGCAGCATTTATTTCTATTACACTGAAGCTTCCTCTGTGTAAGTCAGAGAGGGTAGGCACTCAGCATGGGGTCCCCCAAGGCCAAAGATCCATGTTTTAAAAAAAAGAAAGAAAGAAAAGGAAAGAAAAAATGTACATTAAAAAAAAAAGTCTCCAGAAACCTACGTCACTTTTAGAATCAGATAAAATAGGACTTTTTATCCATCCGTCATCAGTTTTTAGATTTTAAAATCCAGCTCCTAAGAGAAATATAATCAAATATTTTTTAAGAAGGAAAAAAAAAGCCAGAAGAAAGCAATCGAACAATCAAATTTTAACTATCTTCACTCTGTAGCCCCGGTCAGAATAATTCCCTTTCGACAAGATAAATTTAGGCTGAGAACAAGACAGCCTTGGCCCAGCTCCATAATTCATTGGCAGCTTTAATCTTCAGAATGAATATCAGTGTACATTTCAGGTTTTATTGCATTTTTTAAACAAATGATATTTTAAGTTCAAAGTGAATACATCATGAGTTGGCAATTTGTAATATGTTTTCACTGAAAAGGAAATAAAAATAAAATTCCTTCAGACTTTTTGATATGAATTGCAGACTTGCAAAAAGACTGGTTATAGAGAATGTAGGATAGGAAAGGATACAAACAGAAGTCAATATGAAATAAATGCATCCCACAGACAGTCATGATAAATTTTAATGAACTCTAAAAGGATGAATACACTTTCTTAAAAGGATATGCTGGTAATATTGGACAGATCTGTATGATGAAAGTAAATATATTTAGTCAATCATCTAAATGGTTGGCCTTCAAAATGTCCAACACCCTCTGGCTTGCAAATGTCAGATATACATAGGAATCTTTATGTAGATATTTTGATCTTGGGTAAATTTAAGACTTCACCATCTAGAGACACTAAAGGAGGTTTGATCTCTCTTTAAGCATTACGGAACACATGTCTAATTAGCTGGTATACTTGCAATTCAATCAAGGGGTTTGTGAATAGGCACACATTTGCAACTGGGCAATTTGTTGAATGCATACACCAAGTATAACCATATCAACCATTTCCAACTGAAAACCACATGCACAGAATTTACCTTACAATGTTGGAAACCAAGCAGAGCCAAATACCACTATGGATTCATTAAGCAACCAATTTAGCCGCCTACGGAATCAACTGAATGACAGGTAATGCTAGCATTATTCTGCATTGACCACCAATAAGGAACTGACATAGAATTCTTGCCTCTTTTCAATAAAATATTAATGTCTTAGTACCTTTTTTTTTTTTGCTAATCATTTTCTCCTGCTAGACTTTCATACCCTTTTTCTTCTCAGTTAGTCATCTTCTTCTGTAATAAGAATGTCTCTAGAAGAGCTGCAAAGTGTTCTCAAACACTGAGGTGGGAATTCTTATGTTAACTAGTATGCTAATTTCATTTTAACTGATATTCCTATGTTTTCTATACTGGACTAAACTTCCTCATGCTATGCTGAATAAATATCTTGACCATTCTTTGCCTATAGAAGTCCTTGGCTTTGATTTTTGGATGGGTATCCGCCCTGGTAGACTTCTCTCAAGCTTCTTGGGCCTTTAAGGAACCCTACCACTGAGACTAAGAAGTAATGAGCTTTCACACTTAAATACCTGTATTTTATGAACATCTAGATTATCAGAACATCTAGTTTAGGATCCTAGATTATGAACATCTAGGTTCAATTACCACTAGCTACACTAACAATTGTGGCTTCATCCCAATTAAATGGTGTCCTATTCGCTTTGATTATTAGAATAGCTTTCTTCTGGTGGCACAGAGAATGTACAACATTCCACCCGGAGATGGGTGGGAGATGGAGGCAGGCAATTCAGGAAAGGTTTTCTAAAGAAGGAGATATCTACATACAAACCACATTGGATCTTCCCTGAGTAACCACAGATGCATTGCAGTAGAATATCATGATATTTTGCTTCTGAAAATCCATCCTCATCTTTGTTAATAACCAACAGAAACCATTCCTCCAGGATGAATAACATGAAAAAAAATCATTAAATAAAAGTCGGTTAATTGCATTTCTTAAGAAATCCAACTTTTTAATGTTTCTTCTGAGAACAGAACAGCAGTATAGTCAAAGGATCAATTATCTTTCTTTAAAAAATGCAGAATACAACGTTTGCTATTCTTAAAGGGCTGCAGACAAATTCTCATTTCTTTCAGTAAAAATAACTTGAAAAAGACGCAAAGTTATACCATCTACGATTTGCTGCACATAAGCTGCTTTTGATTATATTGCCTCACAAACTAGATACTTTGCTGGGATGCATCAAACTGTTTATCACTAAACATTTAAGATTCCACTCCGATAATTTACACATAATTAGACACAAGCCCACACTTCTGAGCAGCAGCATCACCTCCTTTCTAACAGACTACCCTTAAGAATATTTTTGGTAGCATAATGAGTATTTTATGAGGATTTGTAATCAGTCTTAACATAGGTGGGAACAAAGGTGAATTACTCCTCAACACGATCAAATCATTACATAACTCAGTGCAGAATAATGATGAACTGAGGTTGGGAGAGGTAACCTGCCCAGGAATTTGGAGGAGTTAGGAAATTCTGGTCTCTTTCAGAGGCATAAAATGAATTAAGTGATCCCCTAGGAGGCAGAAAAATTAAAAAAAAAAAATCAGTCAAGGATAGAAGCCTCCTACTTAGATTTCCCTACCCTTTGCTTGCTATCAGGGAAGGAGATAAAAAGAGAGAATATAGAGGAAGGAAGAAAAACTAATGTTATTTTCTATCCACAGAGTCTTTTGTCGTTCTAATGGATGTCCAGGCTCTTCAGGGTCTAGCCTTGTTTTTTCTGGACATCTGTCCTAAGACACAAGCACACCTAGCTGCCTCCAAACAGACTGACATCACTCAAACTTACAGAGCCATCAGGAAGGAGAGGAATATTATGGGGCGTGGGGAAATTATCACCATTTCATGACACAAAGTCTGCAGCCAGAAATAGCTCAGTCCCTGGATACTGCTTCACTCTGCAGCTTCACTTCAGACTTGGCATGGTCCTTCCAAGGGGTACTTCAGAATCGCCACCTTGCAGGGTCTCTTTAAATCTACAAACCTGATTTGTCTGGTTTCCATTTATGGACAAAGAGGTATGTTTAGGAGTTTCTTTATTGTCTTTTCAATCAGAAATGATCTCTATCATGTTTTTCAGAGTGAAATTTAGGCAGTGTGTAATCTCAGCTATCTTCAGTTTATATGATGACACACTTCATGGTGGTGGTGTTGTTTGGAGATTACTTCTAAGGGGAGTCAGCAACACCAAGTCTTACAGCAACCCCTGGGGCTGCCTCTCAGATCCTTCTGCACAGGTTGGAGCAGACATTCTCTACAGCCTCATCCACCTCTAAACTAGGCAACATGTAAAGCTATATCTTCAAGATGATCCCTTCAAGGCTGTAGGTCACAAAGTGGATATTTTGATGCTTGTGGCATATGCCATCAAAACAATGCCTATTAATCTCATACCTATAATCCTGGGAGAGAGTGTGTCCAGAACTCCAATTATGTTCCCCGAAACAGATAAGCTCATCATTTGCACAGATTTCAATCCAACCTATCATCGAAATTGGCAGGCTTTCCTGAACACGTTATCTTTCACTAAAATAGTCCAGCAATTAGCAGCAAGAGCAAAAATACCAAATTCTATATAGTTATGGAAGCATATATATGCAGGCATGTCAACAATTTATATATAAGAAAATCCACACCCTACTTACTTATGTTAATGTCTGGAGAATCTCATTGCTGATAAATATTTGATAAATGAATGAATGATGAAGTTTCAGAAGCAACACACATGTCTAAAATAGGGAAATGGTGAAGCAGAGGGTAACCTATTAACACATTTGAATATTATATAACCATTAGAAATCAAGTTTTCATGGAATATCTAATGACATACATGGGAAATAGCAATGGCACAATGCTATTTTTGAATGAGTTAGTAGTGTAGCATGTGATCTCAATTGTCTGTTTCCTCCCTTCCTCTCTCCCTCTCTCCCTTCTTTCTCTCTTTCCCTCCCTCTATCCCTCTCAGATATAAGCAAAAGTTCAGAGATAGATGGACAAGAGGGATCCAGAACCCTGCCCGCTCAGCACTGCCTTCCTATCCTCTCCACCACCCCTCGACCACCTGCTCAGATTCTTGAACATCATGAGGTCAATTAGAAGCTAATGCTTTTGGGCAGGTGCAGTGACTCACACCTGTAATTCCAGCACTTTGGGAGGCCGAGGCAGGCAGGTCACTTCAGGGCAAGAGCTCGAGACAGCCTGGCTAACATGGCAAAATCCAGTCTCTACTAAAAATATAAAAATCAGCCAGGTTGGTGGCACACACCTGTAATTCCAGATACTCAGGAGGCTGAGCCATGAGAATCACTGGAACCTGGAAGGCAGAGATTGAAGTGAGCTAAGATTGTCTTACTGCACTGCAGCTTGGGTGACAGGATGAGACCCTGCCTCAAAAAAATAAAATAAAAAATAAAAAAAACTAATGCTCTATCTCAAATAAATAAATAAATAAAAACTAATGACCTCATCCAACCCTTCAAACTTGGCCCATAAGGAGACTTAGTTCCAGAGAGAAGTGATTAGTTTAAGGTTAGTGTCAGAAGCAAGTACAGAGCAGAGAAGTCCCAAACTCTCAGGCATTCAACATATGTATGTATTCTCCAAGCTAAGAAGGAAACTGACTTTGCTAAGCTTGCATAAAGTTGTGTATGTGTGTGTGGTGTGTGTGTAAGAGGGGTGTCCTTTACAGTTTCATCTCTTCTTTATTGTGTATCTCTGAGCAAAGCAGTTAAACTTTCTGAATTTCAGTTCTCTCAAGCATAAAATGGGGATAACAAAGCATACCTCCTTTATGAGGCTCTTGTGACGATTAAATGACAATGCAAGCAGTTCCTAACATTACTCCGAACATAGTAAGCACTCAATAAACATTAGCTAATTTTATATAATTTGTTGATGCTGTGACTGCCATTGAAAGAACGCAGAGAGAAACCTCCAGGATAGACAAAGGCATCATAAACAAATATCTCAATTGGTTTCCTGGATTTCATAAAGCCAGTGGGAAAATTCCACACTTATGTTTTCTCTAGTACTTTGTGTCATTTCAAATATCTAAGTGCTGTATTTTACTTAGTGGAAAGGAGGGTCCTTCAACCACCGTTCAGGAACTATCCTTGGGGATTTAATAAAAAGTATTATAGACCAGTAATACTAAAGAAAAACAGAAGCAATCAATGACAACTGAGAGAATTACATAATACATTTACGTATGGCAGATAATGAAATTATGCAGTAGCAGACAGAAAGAGAGAAAGGCAAGCCAATCCAGCCCTGGAAAAATAAACAAGTTTATGAACAACACAATGAAATGGGTATGGCAAATATCTTCTCCATTGTATTCTGACGAATGGGGAATTTAGATAAAATTACTAAACGTCCTGTATTTAAAAACAAGGTCCATCTTTCATCACAATAGAGCTTCCCAATTCAAAAGGCAGTTTCTCTTACATTTTCTCATTCATTGTCAGGAAAATCCTGGGAGGTAAGTATTTTGTTTGCAACTTTTCCATTGAAAAAATGAAGGCACAAAGAGGTTAACGCACTTGGTCGATGGTACTGAGCTTATATATGCTAAAGCTGGGATTTCCACTTAAGTCATCATCAAATTCCAGGGACCCTTGATGCAGCAGAGAGAATCTAAAATGGAATAATTCTTGTTTTAGATTAGAAGCTACGAAGGCACCAAGCCATGATCCAGAATATCAGTCCAACAGGAGGTCTGGTCAGCATGCAGGAAACAAGCATCCTAAAGACACAGCAGAGAGTGCTGTTTCCAAAACTTAGCGTAACATTCTGGCTCATAGATGAGAAAAAGACAAAGGGAGGAAGGGAGGAAGGAAAGAAGGAAGGAAGGAAGGGAGGGAGAGAGGAAAGAAGGAAGGAGAAAGAAGGAAGGAGAAAGAAGGAAGGAGGGAAGGAGGAAAGGGAGGGAAGGAGAGAGGAAGGAAGGAGGGAGGGAAGGAGGGAGGGAAGGGAGGGGAAGGAAAGAAAAGGAAGGAAGGCAGAAAGGAAGGGAGGAAGGAAGGGAGAGAGGGAGGGACGGAAAGAAAAGGAAGGAAGGAAGGAAGGAAAAGGAAGGAAGGAGGGAAGGAAGTGAGGGAGGAAGGAAGGAGGGGAGGGAGGAAGAAAGGAGGGGAGGGAGGAAGAAAGGAGGGAAGGAAGGAAGAAAGGAGGGAAGGAAGGAAGAAAGGAGGGAAGGAAGGAAGGGAAGAACGGAAGGGAAGAAGGGAAGGGAGGGAGGGGAGGGAGGGGAGGATTTTAAAAGAAAACAAGAGTCACTGGTTCTGTGAAAAGAATACAAAGCAAGAGAATGTTCCTGAGAGGTTTCAGGAGCTTCAGGAGCTCTCAGCTGTGTCTGTTTCCTCCCTTCCTCTCTCCTCTCCCTTGTTTCTCTCCTTCCACCCCTCCACCCATCTCAGATATAAGTAAAAATTCACAGATTGATGGAGAAGAAGGATCCAGAGGCCTGGCTGCTCAGCACTGCTTTCCTGTCCTCTCTACAACCCGGCAAGTGATAGCTGCCTATAAATATTTGATGAATGAATGAATGATGCAGAATAAGAAGCAACATATATGTCTAAACTAGGGAAACGGGTGCCAGGCATGGTGGCTGATGCCTGTAATTCCAGCCTTTTGGGATACTGAGGCAGGTGGATCACTTGAGGTCAGGAATTCAAGCCCAACCTGGCCAACATGGTGGAACCCCATCTCTACTAAAAATACAAAAATTAGCTGGGTGTAGTGGCGGGCACCTGTAATCCCAGCTACTTGGGAGGCCGAAGCAGGAGAATCACTTGAACCAAGGAGGTGGAGGTTGCAGTGAGCCGAGGTGATACCAGTACGCTCCAGCTCTGGATGACAGAGCGAGACTCTTTCTCAAAAAAAATAAAATAAAATAGGGAAAACGTTAAGCAAAGAGTAATCTATTAACATTTAAATATTGCATACCCATTAGAAATCAAGTTTTCAGGAGCATTTGGGGTCTTACAAACGCCGACAATGGGGATATGAAGAGGATGTGATCACAAGCCCTTATCACTCTCTCTGCAAAGTGGTATTCTCTGTTCCCAAAAACACTATGATGACTTCAAAGAGGTCCGAGCAACAAGAGGGGAATAGGTGGTGGTACCACAGAAAAGCAAGCCTGAGGGGATATTTCCGGGAGGACTGGGGCACCCATGGGTGTCAAGTAATCGATATGCACAGGGGATGGGTTGTGAGGAAGCCTCTGCCTTGGCCATAGCTTTGAGATTTTTTTTTTTTCCTGAGTGAAACCCAGATATTTACAATAAGAGCCTAAGAGACCATTAGCTATGGATACAGAGAACTACTTTGGCTTTCTAGAAGCAGGATCGACTTTATGCTGACACCCATGAAATATTTCCTTTTAAATCACTGTTTCCCGACATCTGGCATTTGAGCCATCAATGGTACATCGGATGGTCTTGGTTGGTAGTCACGTATCTTCTAAGTTTAGTATTAAGTTGCTTGCATAATTATGCTTCAACTCATAACATCGAGCTTCTAGTTATTGTACTAACATGCGCGTATCTTTAAAAAAACAAATCAATTAGACATTTAATACAAGATCAACCAAGTAATACAAAGAAACTGGCAAAAATTACAACAGTGGTCCTGGGTCACCAAGGCATCATTGAAACTTTAAAGGACCATTTCTAGATGTAGAAGAAAAACCACTGCATGGATTGGGGAGAGTTTGATACGAGCTCCCCCCAAGAAATAACGAAGATCCAGTTGTTGCAACCCAGGCCCATCTTTTTGCAGCTAAGAAGATGCCTGTGAATGTTCTCACATACAAAAAGGACAGAGATCAAACATTAGGAAACACGTGTAGACAACGGCAAGTATGGGAAAGAATGCTCAAGTGCATCCCGTCTCCATTTAGGGGAAAAGTACACTAAGAATATGGACGTGAATTTTATATTTAGGCTGCACTCATGATCCTTCAAAAATGTGCACAATGTGATACACTCTATTTCAGGTCTCCTTTAGAACTGTGATGCAATGCAGCAAAATAAGGGAGGCTTAAATTACCCAGCAATTTAAGCAGGGCTAATAAAGACACAGGCCCCAACTTGCACATGTGTGTCTTCCAAATGACTCAGCACCCAGCCCCACCGTAACCCCTAAGTCTCCATTCCTAACCATGATGGAAAGGGGATTCTCCATGATAGAAAGGATTTTCATTAAAATATAATATTCTTATCAAAAAGAAAAGTTTTAGAGAGTTGGCTCAGAAAGGGAGAAAGCGGGGAAAGTTGATAGGGAAGGAAGAAGAGAGCTAGCCAGCTAACAGATGCAAGGTGAAGCATCAGTGGGATTAATCAGATGCAGTCAATTACTGAAATAATAGTGAATGTTTCCAGAGCTTCCATTTTTAAAGAGAAGGTAGAATAGTAGAGGTTTGTCTAATAGCAACTGATTTAGTATTTTAAACACTGAATTTTAAGACCTATTTTCTTTTATCTCATAGGAATAAATATGCTTCTAGTCTGTGGGCCAGCAGTGAGCCACCACTGCATTGCAAGAAGGTCTGAATCTGCCCAATGGTACCTTATCATTGTTAGGTGTTCTTACATGCGTTAAACTTCTTACATTTCCATAAGGTCTGAATCTGCCCGATGGTATCTTCCCTTATCATTGTTAGATGTTTTTTTTACTTGCGTTAAACTTCTTACATTTCCATCCACAAAGGAGAAGCTTATCTGAAATAACAAGCAATTCTGTTTGGTTTTTCATAAAAACCAGACAGATGCTTCCAGGTCATTCACATGTTAGTGTGAATTACTTCAATGAGGCTGCTTTCCTGTTTCACACCTAACTGAGAAGGTCCTCTCAGGTTCCTGCTCCTGCCTGGGGGCGGAACACAGCCCTGGCTAAGGCTCAGACTCAAGGTTCCCATTGCCTACACTGGGTTCCCATCTTAGCTCCACCTCTCAACAAGAAGTATTAGCTTCTCAATTTGTAAAATGAGGACAGTAGTATCTGCTTTCCACAGTATTTGACACTGTGGTAAGAGCATGACATGTGTTTACTCTTGGCATTACGAAACAGACAAAATGAAAAGGGGAAGCTTTAAACAGGGCAATACCAATTTTTACCTATCAAATTAATAAAGTATGTAATAATACCAAATAATGTTGGTAATGACTAGATTAAACGGTATGCTAATACGCTATGGTTATGGGGTGTGCAGGGGCATAACCAGTTCAAAAAGCAACATAAAATCTATTCACAAAGTATAAAGATGCTCATATCTTCTGACCCTGAAATAATACTTTTTAGCATTTAGTCCAAGGAAATATTCAAAAATGTAAACAAAGACTTGAGTATAAGAAAATTCTCTGTGACATTATTCTTAGTAATAGTAAGGGAGAAAGATAAAAAATTTCTTCAATAACAACAGAGGTAATAACTTTTGGTACAACAGAACATTATGGAATCATTACATGTAATTTCCCAAAATGATTCATGGCATGGTAAAATGTTCACATATTAATACCAAGTAAAAAATTATACGATAAATTCTAAAAATTCACTATTAGTCAAATACTGTAAGCTTTTTTCCTCTGTCTGCCTCTCTCTCTCTCTGTCCCACAAACACACATACACACACACACACACACCCCAAAAAGAGAAATATCGAAATGTTTTTAAAAAGTGATTATTTGGGGGTGATGAGCAGCTAATGGATGATTTTTGCTTTTGCATGTGTTTCTCAATATTTTTAAATGATCATATGTTTGCTTTTCTAAACAGAATTATTTAAAATGGGTTAAAAGGGGTGTACGTGTGTGTGTGTGTCTATGTCTAGCGGGAAGCACTGAGAAGAGAAAAAGAAAATGTGGAACAAGTCACCAAAGTGCTGTATATTCTGGAATAACTGGAAACTGCTCAGTGGTTTAAGAATCTTTAATAGTTCATATTTTTTCAGAGGAAGACGAAGGACTATGGGCTGTGAGGCTGATTTTTTTTTTTTTTTTTTTTTTGAGATGGAAGATGGAGTCTCACTCTGTCGCCCAAGCTGGAGTGCACTGGCGTGATCTCGGCTCACTGCAAACTCTGCCTTCAGGGTTCAAGCGGTTCTCCTGCCTCAGCCTCCTGAGTAGCTGGGATTGCAGGCATGTGCCACCACGCTTGGCTAATTTTTGTATTTTTAGTAGAGATGGGGTTTCACCATGTTGGTGACACTGGTATCGAACTCCTGACCTCGTGATCCGCCCCACTCACCTCGGCCTCCCAAAGTGCTGTGATTACAGGTGTGAGCCACTGTGCCCAGCCGAGACGGATTCTTTTGCCTTTGGGTGAGAAAAAGGCTAGTCCCAAGGAGGCTCCAGTACTAATTTCCAAATAAAACATGGGCACGATTGACTCACAGTTACACAAGCTCAACTAAAAGAACTTACAATAATCACAAGACAACTTGGCCACCAACTGCAAACCATCTAGCGCATAATCTGTTCTTTATTAGCTGCAAAGAGCAAGGCAATTGGCAATTCAAACTCCTCATTAGAACATATTACCGCAGAGCATCTTTGGAAAGGAGTGTCAGGCACTCCTGAGTAGCAGCAATTTGGGCAGAGGAACGACCTGCTTCCTTCTCCCAGAGAGCAAGTAACTCAGGCATCGAAAACCAGTAAGAGTGAGAGCGAGTACTCCAAGGCTGCCTGGACTTCTTCAGCAGCCTCTTCCTTGGTTTCTCCACTTCCACTTTTGCCCCCTACTGTCCGTTCCCTGAATAGCACCCAAAATATTTTGAAAACGCAAACACAGTCCTACACAGCTTAACCACGTTTCAGTTCAGTAACTACAGGATGCCTATAGGACAGCAGTCCCATAAGACGTTAATGCAGTATTTTTACAGCACTTTTTCTATGCTTAGCTATATTGAGGTGCAGGGACACTGGCCATGATGTTACACATGCCTACCATATTCAGCACACTAACATGCTAGCTTTGTAGCCTAGATGCAATAACTAGATCACCTAGCCTAGATGTGTCGTAGGCTACAGCATATGGGTTTGTGTGAGTACACTCTGATGTTTGCACTATGACAAGATTGCCTAACGATTTGTTTCTCAGAGCGGTGTCCCTGCCATTAAGTGCTGCATGACTGTACTGAAGTGCTTCTGACTCAACAAAACCTCCTCACTGAAGGTTTAATTAATTAATTTTTGAGACAGGGTCTCACTCTGTCGCCCCGGCTGGAGTGCAGTGGCACAATCTCAGCTCACTGCAGCCTCCGCCTCCCAGGTTCAAGAAATTCTCCCACCTCAGCCTCCCAAGTAGCTGGGACTACAGGCACACATTATCACAACCAGCTAATTTTTTGTATTTTTAGTAAAGATGGGGTTTTGCCATGTTGGCCAGGCTGGTCTCGAACTCCTGACCTCAAGTGATCTGCCCGCCTCAGCCTCCCAAAGTGCTAGGATTACAGGCATGAGCCATCGTGCCCGGCTTCCCATTTTATTTTATTATTTTTTAAAATTTTTTGTCGAGATGGAGTCTCACTCTGTTGCCCAGGCTGGAATGCAGTAGTGAAACCTTGGCTCGCTGCAACCTCCACCTACCAGGTTCAAGCGATTCTCTTGCCTCAGCCTCTCGAGTAACTGGGATTGCAGGTGCACACCACCACATCTGGCTAATTTTTTATCTTTTTAGTAGAGACGGGGTTTTGCCATGTTGTCCAGGCTGGTCTCCAACTGCTGACCTCAAGTGATCTGCCCCCTTTGGCCTCCGAAAATGCTGGCATTACAGGCATGAGCCACCGTGCCCAGCTAAATTTTTGTATTTTTAGTAGAGACAGGGTTTTGCCATGTTGGCCAGGCTAGTCCCGAACTGCTGACCTCAAGCAACCTGCCTAACTCGGCCTCCCAAAGTGCATAAGCCACGCTGTGCCCAGCTCCCCATTGCATTGAATAGGTAACACTCAAACTCTCCACAGTGGGAGCTACTGTCCCCCACTTGGACTCTCCTCAGGTATGCTGTCCTCCTCTGTACCCCCCTGGCTCACCCTTTTGAACCTTGTTTTTGTTTTGGGGAGCTTTTTGGTCTCAGTGGCCCTTTTGAACATGATCTTCTCTCTCCCTATTGCTCAGTCTTCCAGTCTCCCCCCAGCACCCTCCAGGAGTGCTTCCACACCACTCACCCCCAGTCCTAAGTCACCTGCTCAAACAGGCCTTCCCTGAAAACAGTTTCCAAAGTTATAATTCCTGTCCCAGTTCATCTCTGTAATCGGTACATGTTTTGTTATTTTTTTTCCCCCTTTGTAGCATTTAACATTAGCTAAAAATTCTTAGTTTTTGTTTACTTTTTTATTGTCAAATATAAAGAATGTAAGCTCATGAACACAGAAACATCATTATTTTGTATACCATTGTTACGGAGTCAATTGTGCCCTCCAAATTCATATGCGGAAGCCCTAACCTCCAACGCGATGGTATTCAGAGATGGGGCTTTGGTGAGGTGATTAGATTTAGATGAGGGCATGAGGTGTATTAGGTTGTTCTTGCATTGCTGTAAACAAATACCAGAGACTGAGTAATTTATAAAGAAAAGAGGTTTAATTGACTCACAGTTCCACTGGCTTTATAGCAAACATGGCGCAGGCATCTGCTGGGCTTCCAGCGAAGCCTCAGGGGACTTTCATCATGGCGGAAAGTGAGGAAAGCGCAGAAGCATCACGTGACCAAAGCAGGAGCAAGAGGGCGAGAGCGTGGGGGAAGGTGCCACACACTTTAAAATCACCAGATCTCTACCGGCCGGGCGCGGTGGCTCACACCTGTAATCCCAGCACTTTGGGAGGCCGAGGCGGCCGGGTCACGAGGTCAGGAGATCCACACCATCTTGGCTAACACAGTGAAACCCCGTCTGTACTAAAAAATATAAAAAATTAGCCAGGTGTATTGGCGAGCACCTGTAGTCCCAGCTACTTGGGAGGCTGAGGCAGGAGAAGAGCGTGAACCTGGGAGGCGGAGCTTGCAGTGAGCCAAGATTGCACCACTGCACTCCAGCCTGGGCAACACAGCGAGACTCCCTCTCAGAAAAAAAAAAAAAAAAAAAAAAAAAAAACACCAGATCTCATAACTCACTCACTGTCGTGAAGACAGCACCAAGCAAGGAAGAACCCATTCCCATGATCTAAACAGCTCTTACCAGGCCCCACCTCCAGCATTGGGAGTTATATTTCAACATGAGATTTGAGTGGGGACAAATATCCAAACTATATCAAAGGTAATCCCTCCTGATGGGATTAGTGTCCTTATCAGAAAAGACACCTGGCCAGGCATGGTGGCTCATGCCTATAATCCCAGCACATTGGGAGGCTAAGGCAGGCGGATCACCTGAGGTCAGGAGTTTGAGACCGGCCTGGCCAATATGGCGAAGCCTCGTCTCTACTAAAAATACAAAAATTAGCCAGGCGTGGTGGTGGGTGCCTGTAATCCTAGCTACTCGGGAGGCTGAGGCAGGAGAATCGCTTGAACACGGGAGGCGGAGGTTACAGTGAGCTGAGATCGTGCCACTGCACTCCAGCCTGGGTGACAGAGCAAGACTACATCTAAAATAAACAAATAAATAAACAAATAAATAAATAAATGAATAAAAGAAAGAAAAGAAAAGAAAACATAAAGAAAAAGAAAGAAAAGACATCTTCCCTCCACACCCACTTCTTTCCTCTCCCTCTCTCTCTTTCTCTCTGCCAAGGGAAGATACAGGGAGAAGGCCACCGTCCATAAGCCACAGAGACCACATGATAACTAGACCATCCTAGTACCCTGATCTCACTTCCAGTATCCAGATCTGCAAGAGAAAAGATTTCTGTTGTCTAAGCCACCCTGTCTATGGCACTTTGCTATGGCAACTGGATAGACTAAGATAACCACTGCACCCTTAGTGCACAGAACAGAGTCTAGTCTTTATTAGTAATTCAATAAATATTGCTAGAACAAAGGGTCTGGGAGCTTATTATACTCATTTTAAGACAAAAAGAATGGGACTGGCCTGCTTTGAAGTCCAGAGCCTATGGTTTGAAAACCACAAATGGATTCTACAAATAACTGCTTGGTGGGATTGAGTCATGGAAGATGGAAAGTGTTGGACTCTTGGCCTGATGGATCTTTCTGTGGGAAGGTGGACTGGGGGTAAATGTCTCAAATAGTCATGTATCAATTTTTTTCTATGCTTTCTCATCAACTTTTTACCCTCTGGGTGCTTTAAACTTTGGACCAGGGCTGGCAAATGACAGTCTAAGGGCCAAATCTGCCCCACTGTCTATTTTGATATAGCCAAGAGCTAAGAATGGTTGATTACATTTTTTAAAAAAAAAAAAAGTTGAGAAAAATCCAAAGAAAAATAAGATTGCGTGACACCTGAAAATTATATGAAATGCAAATTCCAGTGTCCATAAATCAAATTTTATTGTAATACAACTATATTTATTTCTTTGCATGTTATATATCTGTGGGCACTTTCTGCCGCAATACCAGATTTGAATAGCTGTGGCAGAGACTACGTGGTCAGCAAAGACTAACATACTTAGCTTTTGGCCTTTACAGAAAAACTAGCTCAGAGACTTAGCTTTGTGAGTTTGAGCAAGACACTGGACTACTGTGAGCCACCCCAGATCTGTTGTAACCTGGAGATGACTGGGTCTGCTTTGCACCTTCTGAGTTTCTCATAAGATCTTGGAGGCCCTCAACAACTATGAATTCTGCTCATTTGTTTTTGCTTTAGTGCCCATCAGCTTTCCTTGAGTTTACCAATTTTGTTTTTTCTTCTGTCCAGTTCACTCCCTTTTTCCTTCACATTTACCTTGTCTTTTTGAAGGAACACAGTTTACTGGCTAAGTGCTTGAGGTCTGGAGTCCAGCAGCCTAGCACATCAGTTTATAAGCTTCCTTTCCTTTGCTACAAAGAGGGTAGTCATTTTGTTTAAGATCGCTGTGAGTATGAAACAGGGTAACAATGACAAAATGCTAAAAGCACAGTGTCTAGCTTGAAGGGTGTTGGTTTGATGGGGTTGAAGATGTAACTAAACCCCCAAGTTCTTTCTGTGTCTTATTTCTCCTTTCAGTTGTATCACTCCTTCCTTCTACTTGTTTTTTTTTTTTTTTTTAATTTTTATATATATTTTTTGAGACTGAGTTTTGCTCTTGTTGCCCAGGCTGGAGTGCAATGGTGCAATCTCAGCTCACCGAAACCTCTGCCTTCTGGGTTCAAGCGATTCTCCCGCCTCAGCCTACCTCCTGAGCAGCTGGGATTACAGGCACGTGCCACCACACCCAGCTAATTTTTGTATTTTTAGTACAGATGGGGTTTCACCATGTTAGCCAGGCTGGTCTCGAACTCCTGACCTCATGTAATCCACCTGCCTCGGCCTCTCTGTGCTGGGATTACAGGTGTGAGCCACCGTTCCCAGCCTCTTTCTACCTCTTATCACCCCTTTTAGCTCAGCCATCCTCTTTTATTATGGAGCTGTGGTCCTCAGCCCTGCCTGAACCCAAAGCACCTAAGGAACTACAATACTGTAGGTACTCTGGCTCCAAATCCAGAGATACTGGTTTAAATTGGTCTCTTCTGGGATCCAGGCATCAAGACTAGTTAAAACTCTCCAAGGAGCCCTGCTACCCAGCCAGAGTTGAGAATCAATGTCTTCTAGTCTCCTGATGATTCCTGAGAATATCGAAATTCTGGGGCTTCTCAGGGCCCATGCATGTCTACCTGAAGGGCCAAACAGGCCTTTCAAAGCATCTTCAACTCCCCTGTGCTTCCTGGGTACTAAGGATGTGTGCCTAGTACCTTCCCGGTGCTGAATATCCTGAGCAAAGTAACTCACGGCTCTGCCATCAAGTGGCTTAGAATGCAACAGAGAAGAAATACACATAATACAAAGCATGCATAATAGCATTTAATTTCTCATTTGCTGAGTGACTCACCAAGTAATAAGGGCTATTCAGAGGTTGTGGACAGACTCTAAGAGACTAGAGGAGAGAACAGTCATTCCACCTGCAGAGGCTGCAGAAGTCTGCACAAACTCCTTTCCTATCACCCTCTAACACTTCCTAGAGTAAGTGGAGGTCCCAGAAATTTTACTCTCTTGTCCAGTGGCAATGAACTGCAGGCCTCTCCACACAGGCTGCGGCTTTCAAATAAGAACACAAGTTTTCCCTCTTGTCCTATCTATGATCCTGACACCCCATCTCTGAGTCAGCCACATTTCAGCACTAACTTAGAAAAAGAATTGGATTCCTGAGCTTACAACTGCCTTTGCAGTAACTCTTCTGCCATCCATGCATGCCGGGCATGATGCCCTCTCCTTGGTGATAACCAAGACACCTGCTGATTATTCAGGACACCTCCACGCCCTCCTTGATAGATTGCAGATTGTATTTCAGACAGCTATCAAAGCTGCAGAGATGAGCCAGAGACTGCAGCAACCACAGGGAATCAAAGCTGGACCCAGAATGAGGAGCAATGGGTGCCCCACAAAGTGGGGCGCTATGCCTGCCTGCAAATGTGGCTCATTGCAGTAGGAATAACTCTGATCTCCTAAATTTTAATACATAGATCCACATCTATAGATATATATCCAGTTATTTACCTTTCACTTATTGCAATTTTTCAGTGCCGTATTTTCCAGAAATGGTACACCCAGCAAAAGGAAAACAAAGTGAAACTTTCAAAAAAGTACATGATTGGTTTTCCCATTAATATGAAAAAAAAAAATAGAGAAATGGGCAATCAGGAAAAGACAGAATATTAGAATGATTTAACAACAGCAACCATAAAATGGCAGGCTATGCATGCATGAAAATGTGGCTTACTGCAGTAGAAATAACTCATTTCCTAAATTTCAATATACAGATCCATATCTATAGATACATAACTATATTTACCTTTCACTTACTACAAAGTTTCTCTGTGTCATATTTCCCAGAAATGGTACCCCCAGCAAAAGGAAAACAGTGTCATATTTCCCAGAAATGGTACCCCCAGCAAAAGGAAAACATAGTGAAACCTCCAAAAAGGTGCATAATTGCTTTTCTCATTAATGTGAAAAAGGAACCAACAGAGAAAGGGATAATGAGGAAAAGACAAAAAGTTAGGATGATTTAACAACAGCCACCCTACCACCCCTTAACTAGTGACTTGCAAAGGCTCTAAATTAGAATCACTTGGAGGGCTTTTCACACTATTGATGCCCAAAGGGACCCTGCCTCCTGAACAAATGAATCCAAGACTTTGGGGAGAGGGTCTGGGTATCAGTAATGCTTTCAAAGCTCTCCAGGGGATTCTTAGTGTCAGGCTCTCATGATCTTACTTTGTTGTCCTCACCATCCTATCAGGTAGATACTATTATTATGATGATGCCTATTTTTATCAATAAGGAAAATGATGCTTGGACTGGCATCCTGTCAGACACATAAAGAGGTGAGTGGAGAGAGCCTATAGAGCCTGAGTTCCTGAGCCTCATTCTATACTGCCTCTGCACAGGGAAGTCTTTAAAGCACGGTTTGATGAAGAAGCAAGAGCTCAGAGCAAAGTTACTGCAGTGAGTTATCTCCTATGCTGATCAAGTGTTCCCTTTGGCAGGGAGACGACAAGGGACTCATACACTCAGTTACTCAACAAGCATCCAACTTTTAACTATTAGGCACCAAATAGAGGCTGGGCCCCAGGTTAAGATATGGAGGACACATTCTGCTGCCTTGATGTCTGGACATCATGACAGTAGTAGTGATGATAATGATATAACCACAAGCCAACTTTTATTGAGAACCTGCCATTCATCAATTCCACTTTATACATCATATACTGTCTCCTTTAATGCTCAGAACTATTCTACAAAGTTGAAAGCTAAGGCTCAGAGAAGCTAAGTGACTTACCCAAATTCACACAGCCAAAACAAGCAAGAACTGCGGCTGGAGCTCTAGTGGGTTGGCTCTTTGGATATGTGTCCTACAGAGGAAGTCGTGACTTGATGCCATTGTCCCTCCAAATTCCTTTATTGTCCATTTTGGGCCATTTTTCAGGTGGAGTCATAGACGCCAAGGTAGGCTTGGGAGAAACTTCCACCATCCCCTGAAGTGACTCAAATCTTTTGCCATGAACTTTCTTGACCCTTGAAGTGGTGTAGGTGTTTGGCCAGAGCCTAGCATTCACCGTAATGATGGGTCCAACCCCAGTGACTGCAACAGAACTCCCCTGGCCCTTAATTAGATAGGGGTTCCATAACTCTTGCACCTGGGGTTCATAGAAAAGCAATTTTCCATTTGGTCTTTCCAAGGACCCTGCTGTTCGGCAGCCTAGGGAATCAGTCCCTGTGTGTTCTATCCTGAAGTTCATAAAAAGCTTTGGAATCCTTCAGGATTGAGTGGAAAATATTCTCATTAGAACATTAGAGAAACTTAAAAAAAACCAATAAACTAATGGAATATAACACCAAACGTGCCCTTTAGCCAGACTCTGTTGTCTTACCTACATAGAGTCTCTACATGACACATAATGGAGATGCGATGAGTTATTCCCTGAAGATGCAGCCTTGGAGGTCCAGGGAGACTAGAAGCAGTTAACGGGGAAAGAGTACATCAATATGCACGAAAAAAAAAATCAAACAGTGCCTTAGCACCCAGGACAAAACAGTTTGGGAGCTTTGTGGGTGATCTTTGGTTAATTGTTTTTGTTTCTTTCTTTCATTTTCTTGCTTAATTTTGTAAGAGCGGCGTTTAATAACATTTTAACAAAACACACACTGTATTATTTCACCTGTTAATTCAAACCAAAAGTGAAGCATGTCTGGATATCCGGCAAGTCTAAGTTAACAGCTAAAGAAAATGCAGTCTTATTTGTTCCATATGCAACAACTTTAATTACGCTAACAGCATGTGATTCCATAATGATATGAAAGTCTTGGTTTGATTTCTGTATAAAAGTGTTATTCATTATCTCCTCTAAGCCTTCATGCTTAAGGATCCATATACACAATATATGGTTATATATTTACAGAAACAAAACAGTGAATAGACAGTCTCTGTTCTTGTGGAGCTTATAAACAATGACAAAAGACAAGCCACACATTGCACAAAAGCATTGGGATCAACTACTTGAGCCTGAAATTACTAAATCAGGGAGGGGAGGGATAATGACAGTATAAATTGGCAGGCATTCATTTATCCCAGAATTATTTACCAAGTGCCTACAATATATTAAGCACTTAATACACCAGGTATACTAGATTCTTATTACACACACATAAAATTATCCTTTCTGGAGAAAAGTTAGTTTTTTAAGAAAACATTTCCCTCCCTCCCAATTAACTCACCAGCTATTGATAAAGCATGTGGCATTGTTACTACAAGTTCATGACTAAGTGAGTGATGTATAAACATCAGAAAACAGTCACCTCTCAAGTTAGTGATAAAATTTCAAAAGCTATAGGGTTGTTTATTAGAAATAATAAAAAATACAGAGAAATTGTTGGAGTTTAAACTGCTTTTTATCTTAATCCTTTTTTTTTACATTGGAGATTTATAATGACTATCTCCTGTTTCTCTCAGTAAATGATGTTCCCAGTGTTCAAAGCAGTATTTGTATCACCATTAAATGCAAATGGCTGCAATATTTTATGCAATGGCATGAACTCTACAGGGGTCTCACTCATTAAAAAAAAAGTTCCTGCCCTAGGAATATCTTATATGTGATGTGTGCTGAACGACTGGAACCCATTCGCTTTTGGTTAAAGATAATTTGCATGTGTGTGCCTGAGAGGGGAAGGTGTTTCCATAGGGTTTAAGCCTCTCTTTGCAGTTGCTTTCCTACTAGCAAAAGCCTTCCTTCCTTCAGTTTAATTGTATAGCATCAAAGAGAAAGCCCTTACTCAAGTGATAACTTCATAGCCTGATGGTGGAGGAGAGGTCATCTGGTGTCAACAGCTTCTCTCCAGGTGACAGATTGATGGAGATGGTCAACCAGGTTAAATTGCTTCTCAGGGACTTTTCATAAAGTAGCTTTGTTTCATTTTAGCTACTAGTTTTCTCAAAGGTAGAGGTGATCACTAGTTTGAAGAGGGGCAAGAGGTGAGGGAATACAAGGGCTTGGAAAGGTATGCAATATGTCATAGGTGAAACAGGACCCATCTTTCTTCCATCTAAAAACTTCACCTTATGGGAAACCAGAGGACCACTGCAAACTTTTAATGTTCTCCTTTCCCAGGAGCCCTAATAATT
Organism: Pan paniscus; assembly: GCF_029289425.2. Lineage (NCBI taxonomy): Eukaryota > Metazoa > Chordata > Mammalia > Primates > Hominidae > Pan > Pan paniscus. The sequence goes on along the minus strand of NC_073267.2, from coordinate 7,791,909 downwards.
TTAAATCAGGGTCTCTTACTTGTAAATTCAAAGCATGAAATCACATCAGTTAGAGGAACCCTTTCTCGGTTCAAAATCAGCAGTAGTTGCAGCAACTAATAAAGTTGAGGTTAGTAATGGGGAGACAAATGAGATTAAATGGCTCTAATAGAACAGCAACCATGACCTTTGCAGTTCATTTGAAATTCAGCCATCATGTTAGTAAAATAATATAGTACAGGATGGATATTATTTTGCTTATATGATATATAGATCTCTAATATGAATCTCATACTTATGAGTAAATTACAGATGTGCCAGTACTGATATATTTTTACGTGCATGTACAACAATATTTCATAATCTACTTGCAGTAATTCGCCTCCCCCCTTGACAGAGAGAGAGAGAGGGTTTAGGAGAATATAGAAGATGAAACAGGCAAATAATGCACACAGTGAAAGAGAATGTCAAATCTTCCCAAGTTAAGTGTATTTAGACATGAATCTCAAATATACAGTCAATAATTACAACCATTAATATTTCTTATCATTTTCACTCATTTTAATGTATAAAATATGGAGACTGAATAAATTAAAGTGACTAGAATAATTAATAAGAAGGACACTGAACTGAAAATGCAATTAAGATCTTTATGGTGTGCATACATGCCTCTCTGTACATGGCACATTGTTAACCATACCTAAAGCTCTCCAGAATAAAATAGTCAAGAAATTATCGCTGGTACCTCTGGAAGCAGTGAATTATAAAAAGGCATTTTCATGAACAGAATATGGCCAACTGAATTTTATATTTCAGCACAGTGATCATTGCCTAAAGCTACCAGTTGTGCTGATTACATTGAACATCTCAAATGTCAGAGTTGTGTCGATACAGAATTCCTTCATTAGGCTCTGTTCAGCTTTCTTTCCCCCTTTCCTCCCTTGAAAGCAGGAGATACGAAGATGGAATCTCCTTGAAACCAAATCATTCCCTGCCCAAAGAGTAACACAATCCAGCCAGAATGCAAGGACTTTCAATTTAATTTCCTTAGCTAAATGCTTGCTATCAACGATGATAGCTCTTGCAGCCCTCAAATCTTCCATTCAAATCTGCAGAGTTCTACTGAAATTCTAACACAGGCAACATCTATGCAGAACAGAGCAAGGGAGAGATTTCCTGGCCACAAAGAAACAAACACTGGACCCAAGGATGGCTACAGAGGAGGGTTGGGAGTAAAATCTCACTTTGGAAGAGGAGTTCTCGTGAAGGGGCTCTTGGTAGGTGTGGATAAGCAAGGGTGGGCAACGGTGGGCTGGAATGGGAGATAGTGAGGTCTCTACTGGATAAAGCATAGGCTACCGGCTCATTAAGCAGGTGAAACCCGGGGGGTATGGCTGACAGCCATACCAGTCCAGCTCCCAGTGGCTGCTATTTCAGTTTGCAATCAGTACATTTTCCCTACAGTGACTTCAGAAATAAAAGAGGGAAGATAGAGGGGCAGCAAGTCTCATGAGGTTGCATGTAATTTTACCCCAGGTGGTGACCTTTGGGTGGTGGGAAATACACAGGAAGCATGTGGGTTCTGGGAAAGAAATGATACTCTCACTTCCTCCCAGTCAGGGATCGCACTCTCAGCTGGGGATTACAGCATGACCCCGGGGATGGGAAGATGTTAGCGATTAAGTCTTAATGAGATTTTCTGATAGAGAAACAGTTGGACCGGAAAGGGTTTTCCGAAGGCAATTTCGTTCAGTTTCACAACTATTTACTGAAGGACGACGGCATGCAAAGCCCGGCTCTAGACACACACAGGAAATGAAATTATACAGCATCCCATTCTCCAGGAGGGTCGGATCAGAGGGGAGAGGAGACAGGATCAGAACGAGTAACAGGGAATGCCAGCCATGCCACATGCCACAGGAGAAACAGAAAGGCTGTTTCCCATGTGGTCAGGGAGAGAGACTTGGGTAGGTTTCCCGGGTGTGATGGGCTTTCAGATGCCCTAGTGGGGATAGGGAAGTGACAGGTATCCACAAAGGCAAAGATGTGTGCGTAGAACGGTGAAAGAGCTGGTGACTGGTCCAAGATTCGAAGTTAAATGCAACTCACAGGACAACCGTGTTACTGACATTTAGCGCCAGTGAACATGGCCCCGGGCGTTCTTCTCAATGAGACAGGGAGCGATTATTTACCCTAAAGGGGTGGAAATGGATTCTTAGTTACAAGAGGGTAAGAAATTTTAGATATTACTTTGGTTTGTGGCCATCCAGAAGGCCACCATACATCAACGCACACACAGTTTACATGGTATAAACAGACATACAGTGTATGTGTGGTACTAAAATTTAATGAGGGAAGGGGAATGGTGATTAGGAAGGGAAAAAAGATCTAAAAAGGCTCCTTGGTGAAAGCTCAGCAATAATGCCATAAAAGATTGAGACAAACTAGTGTAGGCTTCTCCCATGACAGCCGCCTTTGTCTTTCAAAGAGATTGAAAATGAATCTGAGGCCAAACCTCAGAACTTCCGGTAGGAAAGGTGGCTTCACCAGAGATCTGCTCGCTGACTGTGGAGGTGAGGCTTAACCTCTCCCCTCATCAGAACCCCAGAGGCCTGGCTTTTGGGAGCAGGGGTTACAGAGCTGGAAGTCAAGGGAGTAAAGAGGAGAGCCAACCTCATACCATCTCCAGCTTCTCGCCTCGACTGAAAATAGGTCACGGATTTACATTTTATGTATTTATTTTTAACAGTGCATTTTAGAAGCTCACCACTCCCTATTAAAAATGAATGATGACTTTAACAGTGTATTTTAATTCCAAATTACAAAGGCAGTATGTATTCATTATGGAAATTTGGGAAATGCAAATAAGACAAAAGGAGACAATAAACTAACACCAACACACATAATCACCCCATCCCAAAGTGAACACTTTATGATCTTACTATATTTCCTCTAGACTAGTGCTATCCAATAAGGTAACGGAAAGCCATATGTGGCTATTGAACACATGAAATGTGACTGATCTGAAATGAGACGTGCTGTCAGTATAAAAATGTACATTGAAGATTTAGCACAAAAAAATTTAAAATATATTGTTAATATTTCTATATTGATTATATATTGAAATATGTTGGATATATTAAGTAAAATTTATTAAAACAAACATTTCATGCATTTATTTTTTTAATTCAACCACTAAAAAAATTACTTTGCATATGTGACTTGCATTATATTTCTACTGAACAGTGCTGGTCCAGACCTTGCTTAGGGATACGCCCATGCATGCACAAATATAAACATGCTTTAAAAATACATAATGTGGTGCAAATTCTTTTTCAATCTCTTTTACACTAAATATAAGCTGGACATCTTGCCATGGCAATACATATTCACTTATTTTTAAAGTGCATGTTTAAACATTAAATAATGTTGCATTATGTGGATATAACAAAATGTTATTAAACCAATCCCCTATCAGTGGATACTTATATTGTTACCAAGTAGTCACTATTATTACAACTCTGCAATTAACATCCTTTTAACGAAATCTTTTTGTACTCAAAAGTTTCCACAGCAGTGTGATAGAATGGAAATAGCACAGAGTTTAAGGTCAGGCAATTTTTGGTTCCTATTAAGTCTCAGGCTTTAACCAGCTGTTTATCACTAAGCAAGTCATATCTCTACCCTCAGCCTCATTGTCTAAAATAGAAACTATCTTTCTATTTTTCAACAGTGTTGCAAAGATCGGAGATGGGGTTATTTTTGGCACATTGGGGATACTCCCTAAATAATAGCTAACGTTAATATTATGAATAAAGTATTAAAAACACTACTGTTATAAAGTTCCAAAATTATGCACACTCAGGACACAACAGAAAATAAAACTAAAGAAAACTGTGGAAAACACCTTCTTATTAAAGGTTGAGCCATTAATGAGTGAACTGAAATTTGAAATGTCTAGAGAAATGATGGTACAAAATGCATTGACCACATTCTTGAAAAATTTATACCTATTTCAGACCAAAATCACTCATTCTAAACTTCCAGTCTTTTTCTTCTTGTTCAACATTGTATGAAATACAACATAAAGCACCCTTCTAGGTATGAGCAATAATGCTTCAGAGACGTAATGCCTATAATTTAGTTTTAGGATAATAACAATTGCAAAAATGGCTTGTGAATGTCTTTATAACTTAGATTTGAACGGCTTTCACCCCCAATCAGAAGACAGGATTGAAAAGAAAAATTTTTCCTTTTTTAAGTAGCAACAGAGAGGATTATATACCTGGGAGGTCCTTTGGAACACGATGATGAGTTGGTACAATTAGAGAAATAATAAAATAACCCCTAAAATGGGCATATATTGATAAAAAAAAAAAGAGAGAGAGAGAGACAGGAACATGACATTTGGAGTCTTCAGAGACCGCAGCTTGTTTAATCAGGCCAGTGATATCTTGGCAATGGAGACTCCAGCTTGGATAATCTAAGAAATGTGCTAGATAATCCAATAAGCCCGATTAACCTAAGGAGCCCAGGGTTGGTCTTCCTGCTGAATTAGTAATCCAAGAAAAGGGCTAAAGGCAAATGAGTCAAGAATTTCTTTATGGAGTGGTTAATACTATGAGTCCTGGCTGCCAAACAGCTCCTTCTGGGATCCTTGTTTCTCCAACAATGAACTGTGTGATTTCAGGCAAACTATTTCATTTCTTTTCTCATTGGTCTTCTCATTGACAAACAAGGGGGTCACAGGGTTGATGTGAGAATTAAAATAACAGGTGGAAGTAAAGGGCATTCTTAGCACAACAACACAATGCCCAAAGTGAAGTAAACTCTCAAAAACATGTTAGGAGGATTTATACTTTCCATCCCTGCTAACACCATAACGTATTTTAAAGGCAATGCTTCCTTTGCTGTCTCACATTGTAATAGTCCCCTTTCTGAATACAAGAGAGCTCCTATATAAAGACTCTTCAGATTCAGGCAGTGAACGTACAAAATATTAAATTCTCCAATATGCATTTCTCAAGAGCTCTCACGTGCAGACCTTGGAGTCAGTGTTGGAGACACAAGAAAAAGATTCCTTCCCATCATGAACTCCCAGTCACAAGGAGGCAGCAAGGTAAGTAACGAGAGGCTCCATAGATCGGCACAGAACACTATGTGGTGATGGAGTAGGGGTTTCTAGGCCGCCTGAGAAGCAGGGTAAGGAGAAGTGATGTGAAAGCATAGGCAAGATGGTCATGTAGAAATGAGCTGAACAGAAAAAGGAAAAGAGGCTGGAAATGAGAGCATTCAGACAGAGGAGACATCCAGAAATGACTCAGAGGTGAGAGTGCATTTAATGTTTTGCAGATGGTTAGAAAGGAAGTGATGACAAGGTCAATGATGTATAGATAGGCAGAGGATTGATCCTGAAGTCTCGTTGGGAACTCAGACTTTACCCTAAGGACAATGAAGAGGTTGAGGGGTTGTCAAGCCGGAGAACACCATGCAAAGCAGTTACAGTGAAAATGAACCAGAAACCAAAGCCTGACATGTCTCCGCTCTTCCTTGTTGCCACTGACATCAACACGAATTTCTGAATAGCTCCACAGAACTGACAGAATGACTTGTTGATTTGACCCCCAGGAGAATACCTGTGAATGGTGAAGCCACTATGAACCACACGTTCTTTTGTCTTGGTCTTTGCTTCTTCCAAAGAAACAAGAAAGTGGAGAAGAGATTTTATCCAGCGGAGCCATCAAAATGCAAACAGATTGACCTAGATATGTTTGCTGTGTCCAGTGATGCTGTGTTTAAAGGTAATTATAAGAGCGTAAATGAAAAAGATGGAAAAGATGCAGAACACGCATTTACCCAGAAGGGCTTATTATCAGAGGCTCAAGTTGCTGAACTTCTTTTAACATATGTGCATGCTTATTTACAAAATTTACAAAATGTGTGTGATTACACACATGCATTTTTGGAGGCTCTAAGATAACGGCTCTGCCAAATATGGGTAGGTCATATGAGTTAGGGAAAGATCACTTGTTCTGAATTTAGGTACCACGTTCACATCCCAGGTCTGACGTTACTATGTAATATTAGCCCAGAGATACCTAATGCCATCAAAATTGGAAATAATAATAGCCAACCTAAATACCTTTAGCGTTGGGTGACTCAAATTTAAAAAAAAAAAAAGGATGTAAATGGAAAAAGTTACGTCTAGGACACGTAGGTGACACCAATGAGTAAAGTAGGTTAACTGAAACACTCTGGCTACACCCAAAACATTTAACAACTACCAAAGCTCAACAGATTGCTGTTATATTGGATGATGGCCAAGCTTTGTCAGATCTTCCAACTTTTAATGAAAAGCCAGAAATACAAAGATCTATGTAAAAGTTCCAGATATTTCAGTGCTGCCAAAGAATTCCAACATGAAACAGCAAAAAGACAGCAAAGTACAAAAGGCCTAGGAACTGTCAGTCGAAGACCTCCGCCCCAGCCAGATGTCTAACCTTTACTTGTAATGAGCAAGCACAGAGTAGTGAATGCAATTTATTTTCCACTTTCCTTATAAGTTATATTTCCACTTACTTCAAGTCAATGGAGGAAAAACTTGAAATTTAAAGTTTTGAATGAACGAATAAATGAATGGAGATATGGGGGAAACAAACAAAAATCTCTCAAAGGAGAACCAGCTCCTTCCTCCTTTTTGATGATGTAAGAAATAGGAGTTCTCATAGCTTGCCTCTACCTGCAATTCTGAGCTGGAAAATAAATCCCTTCTCTTCCTTCTGAATTTCAAATTCAGTAACCATGTTTGCAGTGTGCTAGAACACAATATCCTTCTCCACTTTCTGTCTCACCACCCAAATACTGTAGATTTTTTGCATTTTCCTTGAAGACTCTCTTTAAGAATCACCCAGTGCCCCACTGTTGGTGGGAATGCAAATTAGTACAGCCATTATGAAAAAAATGGTATGGAGGTTCCTTAAAAAATTAAAAATAGAACTACCATATGCTCCAGCAATCCCACTACTGGGTATATATCCAAAGGAAACGAAATCAGTATTTTGAAGGGATATCTGCACTCCCAGGTTCACTGCAGCATTATTCACTATAGCTAAGATATGGAATCAACCTAAGCGTGCACTGACAGATGAATGGACATGACCAGGCACTGTGGCTCATGCCTGTAATCCCAGGACTTTGGGAGGCAGAGGTGAGCAGATCATTTGAGGTCAGGAGTTCAAGACAAGCCAAGCCAACATGGTGAAACTTCGTCTCCACTAAAAATACAAAAATTAGCTGGGCTTGATCGCGGCGGGGGGAGACACGTGTAATCCCAGCTACTTGGGAGTCTGAGGCAGGAGAATCACTTGAACCCAGGAGGCAGAGGTTACAGTGAGCCAAGACCGCACCACTGCACTCCAGCCTGGGCAACAAGAACAAAACTCCATTCCCCCCACAAAAAAAAAGAATGGATAGAAGTGTGCTATGTATGTACAATGGAAAGTCATTCAGCCCTAAAAAGAGATAAATTCTTGTCAACTGCAACACTGTGGATGAACCTGGAGGATGTCATGTTGAGTGAAATAAGCCACACACAGAAGAACAAATACTGAGTGATTTCACTTACATGTAGAATCTGAAACAGTTGAACTCATAGAAGTAGGGAATAGAAGTTTGGTTACCAGGGGCTGGGGTGGGATTGGGGTTGGTGAGGGTTGGGGAGATGTTGGTTAATGGATACAAAATTTCAGTTAGATAGGAGGAATAATTTCAAGAAATCTTTTGTTTAACATGGTGACTATAGTTAATGACATGTATCATGTTCTTGAAAATCACTGGAAGAGTGGATTTTAAGTGTTTTCACTACAAAAATGTATATCAGGTAATGCACGTATTAATTAGCCTGACTTAGCCATTCCACAATACATACGTATTTCAAAACGTCATGTTGTACATGATAAATGTATACCATCTTTGTCAATTCAAAAAGTTAATTCGTTATTATTTTTTTAAAGAATCACCCAGTGTCCTAAGTTCCCTAAAAGAAGGAAACAGAGTAGCCAGAGAAACTGCAGCCCTCTTGGTGCCTGATTCTTTGGTAGAATGACATAAAGGTCATACCCAGCATGACCCTCCCTGGTAAATACATTCACATAAAATGCCCTGGGTACATAAAAAATTCTGAAAATTCAGTATGACGTCCTTCAATAGTCTAATGGTAAAATGCACTCCTCTAAACGCTTGCTCAGTGTCTGTCGTGTACATAGTTATGATCTCCGTCCCTGGGGTATATACTCTTAGTCTTTGCCTTCAGGTAGTTTATTTTCTTGGAGGGAGGGCATAAAAACTAACTAAAGCAGAGAGAAGGTAAGGGTAATCACAGCAGCTGAGGCTGGAGCTGAGGCGATGAAGCAGGAAACTCTTGTGGTTCCCTTAGGAAGGATTTCACTTAGAAAACACAAATGAAGAAATGGCTTTATATCATTAAGCTGGCTTTAAAGCATTTAATCATTGTGTCAGCATCCATGGTCACCAGTAAACAATTAATATAAGCATCCCATGCTCCCAGGAATGGCAAAAAAATCATCTGTTTTACTCTCCAGTGTTATTTTTCACCTAATGGCTAATCCACAAATGTCTACTAAGTGAAATCATGCTTCACATACCATTTAGAAACACCACATTTGAATTTTAAAAACAAAACATAAAGATACTTCTCTCAAAAATCAATAAAAGGCTTGAAAGACACGAAGAAGCAGATTTTCCCAGAGGAAACACAACTGGTTCAAAACCCTATGGCAAAAAAAGGGGGAGGGATTCTTAGAGTTACCAAATACGTGCAAAACAAATAGATTCTATTTTTTATAAAAATGGCAACTGGAAAGGATTTTATAATGCTTATCTACATTATTAAAGGAGATTTAGAGAAGGAGTCTCTTAAACACTACTGTTGAGAGTGTAAATTGGTTTAACCTTTCTGAAGAGATAATTTAACAATGTGTATCAAAAGGCTTAAACATTTGCATAACCTTTATTCAAGTATTTCCACTTGTGGGAACTGACTCCAGAAAGTCCTGGGTGTGCTTAAGATATAGACACAATGTTGCTCATCACTGTCGGTTTGTTATGGTGGAAAATCGAGATAGCACAAGAAAAAGCTCAGCAATTGGGACTGTGCCAAAAATAAAAAATAAATAAAAATAAATCTGGTACCCATTCAATGACTTTATTCTTCAGCCCTTTCATTATTCTTACAGGCCCTTTAATTTTTTAAAGAAAGAAGCCTATGAAGAAGGAAATTTTCATAATATATAGCTATATTTAAAAACTACAAAACATATAAACAGTTGATATACAATGTGGGAAGTCAGAGAGAAAGACTGAGAGAATTCAGATAGCTGGAAAAATGCTTTCTCCTTGGTGATGTAAGTAAAATTGGTATAAAGCTCCAATTTCTATGGCCCTTGGGAGTCTAGTGATGTCCCCAGGTTCCTGCAAATTCTCAGGTAGCTTTTGTTCTTATTGTCCTCCAGGCTCCTCCTATCTTATTTATTCTCTATTGCACCATTTTCAGGGTTCACCCAATAGAAAGAAAAGAAGGAAAGAAAAAGAAAATGAAGAGAAGGGAAAAAAGAGGGGAATGGAAACAAACCCACCCTTGCAAAAACATTTAAAAATGTAGTCAACTTAGCTGAAGGTTGGTGGTGATACCACCTAACCCCCAGCTTTCTGTTCCTTTCAGCATTGATTCCTTCCTTTCCCTCTCCCATTTCTCTCTTCCCCTCCCTCTCCTATCAGTCCTATTCCTGGAACATTACTTTTCCCTCCCTCTATTATGCAGAGCAGTGCTGTACTCCCTGGCTCCCAGTCTCAATCTTGCAAAATCAAACCTATCTGGGATTCCACAGACAAAGGGACCTCTCCTAGAACAAGATCGTGCTACCCGCCTTTCTTGGGCGATGGCTGTTGGCTATACATAGCAACATTTGCCTTGTTATGTATATAGGTAGGATATACACACAGATTACAAATAGATGACAGCTAAATGATTACTCAAAAAGGCAATGGTTATAAATAGCATTTTCCCTGATATATCTCTGCCTAGACATATAGAAAAATCAATTAATGATAATGCTAATTCACATTATCTCTGGATGATGAATAACATGCAACTCTAATTTTCTTGGTGCTTATCTGCAGTACTTGAATTTCCTATAAGCAACTATTAGTGTTTTATAAAAACGAAGGTCAAAAACTAAATTCACTCACCATAAAGAAGAAATGCCTAGTTCTGGAAGGAAGGTGGCTCATGGCTGAGATGACAGGTAAAACCATCTGTGATGGGTGAAATTAAATAATGCTACTCCTAATTCAGCTAAGCCAGCAAGTGTAAGCGTGAAAGTCTCTGTTCATTCAGATCCTACCTTTTCCCCCAGATGACTGGAAAGATATGAAGGGGCTCAGCTAGAAGATTCTGCACAAATGTATTCTGATACCCACATAGGGCATCCTACTAGAAGAGCTGACGACAAAATGGCCAACAGCATGGTCCTTTATGAACAAGGAAGGGAGTGAGCAGTAGGTAGGAAAGGCAGCAAGAATTTGCAAAGCCGTTCATGTGCCACTCACTGTGTTAATGCTTTGTAGACCCTTTTCTAAACATCACAGGGACCCTATGAGACAGCTGGTAATATCCCCAACTGATAAAGAAACCAAGGCTCAAAACTGAGAGCCATCTCCCTCTGAGGTCTTTGCCTTCATTCAGAGTTCTTTCTAAAATCAGGGGTTATTCTTCCTTCCAGAACCATATTCTATTTTTTTAAGGTTAACTTTTATTTTAGGTTCAGAGGTACATGTGCAGGTTTGTTATTTGGGTAAACTTGTGTCATGGGAGTTTGTCTTACAGATTTTTTCATCACCCAGGTATTAAGCCTAGTACTCATTAGTTATTTTTCCTGATCCTCTCCCTACTCCCACCCTCCACCCTCTGATAGTCCCCAGTGTGTGCTGTTCCCCTCTATGGGTCCATGAGTCCTCATCATTTAGCCCCCACTTATAAGTGAGAACACGCAGTGTTTGGAACCACATTTTAAAATACCTAGATGAACAGCACCGAGCTTGCTCCCTGCAATGGAAATGTACATTAACCTGGATTTAAAGAGGCTATGTTTCCCGTATTCCATTTCAGCTAAATTAAGAGATGTGTAATGACAAGCAGTCACTAATGTATTCTTAAAATCACGTCATTCCTGAATCAGGATATACATTCATTTAAGGATGACTTGGGAGCTTTTAGTTTTTGTTAACATAAAACTATTCATTACTTTCATATTATTGTGGCAGGCACAGGGTCTTACAGAAAAATAAGTTATTCTCAACTTTAGCTAACATTTACTGAGCGCCTATCACATACCAGGAACTTAACACTCATTATCTTACACAACTCTTAGTGTGTGGTACATCACCATAGAGGAGTATTTGCTCCTTCTCCACCTCCATGTGCAGAGTGTACTTTCCTACTCTGGCTGTGAGTGTCCCCTCCACTGCTGGTGTCTCTGTGAGACTTGCTTTGGTTAAGGAATGTTAACTGGCAGCGGGTGTGATGCGGTTAAAGGCTTGAAGGTGTTTGCACAATAGAAGGTTCTCTTGCACTTCTCCTTCACCAAGAGAACATTTCTGTCTAGCTACTATTCCCCAGTAGAGGACTTGAAACAGAGGGACCAGAGTTCCCTCCAAAGCAGAGCCTCCTCACTTGATGGCCAGCTGACCTGCAGACACATGACCGAGTGCAGCCTAAATCAAGGACCCCATTGTACTACAGACACATGCACTAAACAAGTGCTCACTGTTACCTGCCAATTAGATTTGTGATTGCTGGGGACCAATAGGAAAAGAATACATAGGGTATCCTAATGTGGGAGACAGTGTTCTCATCCCTGTTTTAAAATGGGAAAATTGAGGTTTAGGGAGGTTGTATAACTTTCCTGTCTGGTGGATTGCAGAACTGGAGTTCAACTTTGACTCTGAAGCCTTTATGCTCTAGCTCTCTTTGATCAGTCAGTCAGCCAGTCGTTGAACCTGATATTTAATAAGCCTCTGGATGTGCTAGGTAGGCGCTGTCCTTGGTGCTGATACCACCGCAGTCAGCACAACAAAACTCCAAGAGTTCTGTTTTACCACGGAGGAAAGGGAAGGAATAATTGCATTCAAACTCAGTAAAAAAAAAAAGGAGGTGACCATACAGTCTGACAATAAATAGATATGCAACAACAAAAAGCCCTAGGTTCATAATAAGCTTGGCGTTTGTGGAAAAGGAAGGATGCCACCATGGTTTGGTATAGTTATAAGGGAGAGACTGGAGAGAGGCCAGATAATGCAGAGCCTGAAAGCAAAACAACGAGTTCGATTTAATTCTGCTTTCAACAGGAGGCCACTAAAAAATCACAGATTCAAGAGGAAAACATTCGGGTTATCACTTCAGAACAATCTCCATGGCTGCTTTGCGGTGGGGGATGCCAGGGAGCAAGGATGGAGACAGGGAATCCAGGGAGGGTGCTGCTGGAGCTGCCCAGGTGAGAGGCAATTGGATTGCATTGGATTAGGGTGGTGGCTGTGGAGAGGCTAAGGATTCCTTCCAAATTTTCTCTCCAATTTGAAAGCAGTCCTAACTTCCCTGATTCTAAATTAGTCTTGGCTTCAGCAAACTTGAACAAAACATTTACCAGCTTAGGTATCAAACTAAGTTATGAAAAAAGTCTCTCAAAATATTTGCTTAGATAAAAGTAAAAACATACTTAGCAGTTGTGGAATTAATCATTCATCTAAGGTGGGTGATAATTTATGCCACACTTGAAGTGGAAAAAGAAATTTCTATTTATACTGCAATCTATACTTTTTTTTCAGGGATGGGCTAATTGTGTTTGTTGAACTGTTTCAAGCTGCTATGGGCTGGGAGGATTGAATATCTATTTGCAAGACTGTAGGGATTAAATTAGATAAACGCAAAGGGGAAAGTAATTGGTAATTTGTGAAGAGTTGCATGAGTGTATGAAGTGCTGTCTAAAGCACTATGCAAGACTGATGGACAAAAAGAGCAACACGAAGTTATTTTCTTTTTTCAAAAAAGCAACTTTTCTCTAATGCTAAGTATCCTTAAGTGAGCAGGCAAACATCTTTCAACAAACAAACAAACAAAAACATAAGGCTAAGTAAGCTTGTTTATCAGCATAGGTCTTTCTCTAGCCCTCCAAAAGTTTAACCTCTCAGAAAAGTTATAAAAATCAGATTTAAAATTTTATTTATTTTTGTCTTATTGATTATAAAAATATGTTTTGCAAATCATAATAGCCTCTGTTGGTCAACAGTGGTGACTTGAAGATCAAATAACACCCCCAGGTATGTTTTGTTTAACCTAGAGTTTCAAACATTCAACTAATACTAGGTGATAGGTTGATAGGTACAGCAAACAACCATGGCACATGTTTACCTATGCAATGAACCTGCACATCCTGTACATGTACCTTGGAACCTAAAATAAAATTTAAAAAAAACTCAAGACTACAGGAAACAGAAGATAATGAAATAACATCTTCAAAGCTCTCAAAGAAAATTACTCAAAATCTAGAATTCTATAACTATATGAAATATTTTTCAAATGAAATACAAGATATTTATTATTTTAGTTAGGATCTAGAGAGACATATAAGGCCATTGTTCTATGTTATCAATAAAAATAATCTAGACTAAGTAAAAACAATTAAATGGAGATACAGCACCTAGAAATAAGACTTTTCAGACTCTCTTGGGTAAACAATCAGAAAGTCTGGTATGTTCCTAATTCACGAAAATGGCATGCAGCTGAGGAGCAGCTGTACTGTGAAGGCAGGCATGAGCTCCTCACTTTGCCACAATCCCCACTGCTCCCTACTGTGCCTCTGACATGAAACACCAATTGCCAATTAGCTTCACTTGGGATACGGAGTTTTTCTTACAGTACAGGAATATCTCTTATTTAGCCCCATCATGAGCAGAAGTGGGAACAAGGAAACAAAACCAAGACAGCCATATATCTGATGACCCAGCCTGCCTCCTTCGAGTGTGATGACCTCCCAGGTCCTGGATTTAATACCTCCGATCTTTACACACTACACAATATTGGAAAAAAGTCAGTGAAAACTGGAAAGTACCCACAAGTTGCATACCATACATTTACAGGCTTAAGCAGCAACAATGGTTGAATACTTAATCTAACTCGAGCCCTAGGCCAACCCCATTGTGTCCTAATTAAAGTTCCCTTTCTCCAGGAGCATTGCAACTGAGAGCGACCGCTGGCTCTGACTCTAATGGAAGCATGCCAAAAATACAATCTTACTTAAGAAAATTGAATATGATTTTGCAAAGAGGATGGCCAAACTTGATCTCAATATGACAAGAAATGACAAAGATGTGTGCCGAAATGGCTGGCTTAGGGAAAAGGACCAGCATGGTCCATGGGGATGCATCTTGAGGGTTTGAAGAAGTTGCTCAAAGGCCAGCAACTTTCAAGATCAAGATAATCTCAAGGACTGAAGTGTAGTTAATGAAAAGCCCAAGGGTGTTTTTTTTTTTTGGAAGACTTTGGCATTTTCCTAGAACAGATTCTGAAGAAGGGACGAAAGATACATTATTATAAATGTTTATTTACTCTAATTTTTCTTCTGTGGAGTTACCCTTTGATGACAATACTGCTGTTTAAGATTGAGCTGTAGACTGACCTAAGAAACAGAAAATAAAAGTTTTATTACATAATGATTATTTTTAACCTTGCTGTGAAAACAAAGATCATTTTGAGATATTGATTTAAAAGCTATGAACATTCTCTCCAGGAAAAAAGAAAAGAAATGTATGTTAGTTATAGAGTTTTGTATGTGACTTCAGAGGTTTAATGAATCTCTTAAATCCATTAGAAATTAAGAGTTTTGATTATGTGAAATCCCAGATTATAACATAATCATTAAGAACAAAGAATAAGGGGTGGGAAGCAGTGGCTCATACCTCTAATACTAGCACTTTGGGAGGCTAGGCAAGGAGGGTCACTTGACCCTAAAAGTTCAAGACCAGTCTGGGAAGCACAGTGAAACCCTGTCTCCACCAAAAAGAATAATAAAATTAGCTGGGTGTGATGATGCACGCCTGTAACCCAGCTACTTGGGAGGCTGAGGTGGGAGGATCACTTGAGCCCCAGAATTTGAGGCTATAGTGAGCTATTATCATGCCACTGCATTACAGCCTGGGTGACAGAGTGACAGCCTCTCTCAAAATGTATTAATACTACTACTAATAAAGAGTAAGGGGTCAACTTCCTGGGGTGCCCTTCTGCTTAGCCACAACATATGTGAATTTTTTAAGCCTCAGTTTCTTCACCTACAAACAAAGATAATGTCAACCAAAGATAATATGCCTTTCTTCCACATCTTTTTGTTTTGGAATAAATTTTACAAAGTGACCATGATGTCTCTTCATCTCGTACATAAAAGAACTAAAGGTCAGAGAAGTCTAGTTGCTGGCCTAAGGTCACACAGCTGTCACATGGCACACCCTGACCATGCCTATAGGCTGGTTTGGAGAATAAATGTGGTACATTCATGCCAAGTGCTTGGAATAGTTGTTGGCACGTAGCAAGAGATCAATATGTGTTTGCTGAACATTCACTTCCTGATTTAATACGAGGTGTGTTACAATGTTAATGAAAACATTCAAATGTATTCTATATTGATATTCCTAAAACGTTCAGCTAATGACAAAGAATAACGGGAATATATTATTATATTACCAATTTATATTAAAAATGCCAGGGCTTGACATCCTGAAAATCCAAGTAACAAAAACAAGAGGAGGAGGAGGAAGAGAACAAATGAAGGAAGAAGATAAAGAAGGTAGACAGGTAAGGCCGACACAGCCCCACATGCAGGATGAAAATGTCGAGAGGCACCCCTTGCAAACTGTCCGCAGACTCCACATCTCTCTCACCAGCACAGTCCAAACCTGGCAAAGTCAGTCGGGTCTGAATCAACAAACAGAAAATTTGGCTGAGCTGTTTAGCCAGTTCTTGCAGACAACTAGTTAGTCCAACCCAACCCATCATGCACATGGCCACTCAATCAGAAACCTGGTCCAACTGGCTGCTTCAAGTCACATGGATGCAAATCACAAAGCACGGATGTTGGACTGAATTGACTGAATGCTGAGCATCCTGCAGCTGTCACCATGGAAAGTTTGTTCAGCTTATTCTCAGCCAATGGCGAAGAGACCTCCCCATGTCCAAGTGGCCATGTGTTCCAGACCATTCCATTTCCTCAGTCAATGTGTAATGAGGATGCAGGGGGAGGTACACTGTATCTATAAATTCAACAACTGGTGAAAAATAATCATGATGTTGCCCATTTCAAACAAAAAAGAACTAAAGCTCAGAGAGATCTAGTTTCTTGCCCAAGGTCACACAGCTGTCATGTGGCACAACCTGTCTGCATCAGAAGGTACCTTCCTTTCCAATGATGATATGTCATGCCTATTATTTATTTTTCCATGTGTTTTATTCAGACATTTACATGCAACCCTGTCTCTGAATTTTCAGTGAACACTCTTGTCAGTCCTTTGGGGATAAACTAGGAGACAGTAGTTTCCATGTCTGTTACAGTAAGTGCATGACCTACACATATATGGGTTTCTCCGTGCGCATGTGTGCCAAGCAATAAGCAGGGGTTCTCAACAGAGGGAAAATTTGGAAATTCCTGGTGACTTTTCAATTATTGTTATCACTGAGGTGCCTATGGTAACAGCATCTAGTGGTCAGGGACACTGCACAAAAAAAGGGATTACCAATCCAAAGTATCAAGAGGGCCAAGGTTGAAAACCCTTAAATATATACACACGCATATGCAGATATACATATTTAGGTATATATGCACTCATGTAATTATGTATACACAAATCACATATAAGTATATTTATGTGCATATATACTTATATACATATTTACATATTTAATATATGTATAAACATATATGTATATGTGAGTATCTACATTTATAGATAGATTGAAAGAGAAAAAGAAGGGGGGATGAGAAAATGGGCATGTGTGTGTGTTTGTGTATATGCATATATATTTGTCCATTTGTATCACATTTGTCATCCAGATGTAGATTTTTTGTAATGCACTCTTACTGAAAATATGACCAAGATAAAGAAGAAATGTTTTTTTCTTTATTATAAATTCCAGATAAAACAAAACATTTTAAGTAACCCTCTTGCAATGCCCCAACCCAAACAAAATTCATAAAAGTTCCTGCCATAAAAGTGTTTGCTGTGAAATTTTAATAACTTTCAAGATGTCCTGCCCAGAAACATTTTAGTCATCTTGAATGAACCAAAGGGTTTAATTAAACAACCACACTTAGACGTTGGAATGCATAATTTGCCCAGTGAACTGCAAATCCCCTAATCCTACAGGGAATCACATGCTCTTTCCAAGATAGTCCAACGGGCCAGGAGGTGACCTGCTTCCTGCTTGGGCCACATCCATTACTCAAGCTGAGAGAATTAGAATAAATAGTAGTGCCGAGACTGAGGTGCCAGAATTCAGCTAATGAGAATAAAAACTCCGTGTGATTTATGGTAGAGGTGGGGCAATACATTTCAGGATTTTGAATAATCAATCCTCCAGTGGATTTTTCATTTTCCAAATGCAGGGGATACTTCTGTCTCGGGTCTCAAGCCAGAAATGGCAATCTGATATAAATACTAAAAACTGCGCTAAATAAACCTTCTTTTGCAACCCAAATCCAGTGGCTTAATTTTCATGACAGCCAGAACAGATATTGTTGTATATTAAGACAATTGTTTGGGAAGGTGTGGGGGAAAAGTAGAATGTCACAACAAAGTTAGAAACTTTTTGTGCTGCTGTTTAAGATCTAAAGCAACATTAGTAGTTCAAGAAGAGTTTCAAAAAACAATATTTTGCCAGGTGCAGCGGCTCACGCCTGTAATCCTAGAACTTTGGGAGGCTGAGGCAGGTGGATCGCTTGAGTCCAGGAGTTTGAGACCAGCCTGGGCAACATGGCAAAACCCCATCTCCACAAACAAACAAACAAACAAAACTACAAAAATTAGCCAGGTGTGGTGGTGAATGCCTCTAGTCCTAGCTACTCAGGAGACTGAGATGGGAGGATCACTTGAGCCCAGAAGGTCAAGGCTGCAGTGAGCTGTGATCATACCACTGTACTCCAGCCTGGGTGACAAAGTGAGACCCTGTCTCAAAACAAACAAACAAAAACAAACTAACAAACAAAAAACACTACGAAAACCCCAGTATTTATAAACAGAAATCAATACAATAAAATAACATACTTCTCCTTCATCTTTAACATGTTTCTTTAACCCACACTATATGTATCAAATGCAGATTTTCCCTTAAACTGTAAGGGCTTCAGATGATCACAGATGATGATATACAAGTATAATATAGTGAAGATCATTAATATATGTAAAGTACTTAGAACACTACCTGATGAACACTGCTCCATAAACATTTATTATTATTATCGTTAAATCTTATAGATTCGGTAGGATGCATCGGCTCACGCCTGTAATCCCAGCAGTTTGGGAGGCCGAGGCGGGAGGATCACCTGAGGTCAGGAGTTCAAGACCAGCTTGGCCAACATGGTGAAACCCTTTCTCTACTGAAAATACAAAAATTAGCCAGGCGTGGTGGAGGGTGCCTGTAATCCCAGCTACTCAAGAGTCTGAGGCAGGAGAATCGCTTGAACTCAGGAGACAAATGTTCTAGTGAGCAGAGATTGCACCATTGCACTCCAGCCTGGGCGACAGAGCGAGGCTCAGTCTCAAATAATCGTCACCATCATCTTATAGTTTCAACAAGTAGGAAGTTTTGGAATTTGATGACAATTGAAATACTAATTACCAATGAGAAATGTTCTCTTTTAGCACAACGAACTCTACGGGCCCAGTTTTCAAGTAGCAGTTTCAAGTAGAAAAATGAATATAAATGATATTTGTTTTCTTCTTATAAGCCAAATGCCCCATCTTCATCCCTAAGTGAGTTACTGCTGATTCAAAGAAACATGAATACAACATCAGCAAATTCTAACCAGCTAACTGCCTAGATCAAAGACCCAGAAGAGTAAAATAATCATCTAATATAGGACAAATGAGTTCCCACGGTCTTATCAGGGGGCAATAAAGCCTCAGAGAAGCTCAGTGTTTTCTGTTTTTCTTTTATTCTTTCACACACGCAAATGGGCTTGACAGGACAATTTCACTTGTTGAGGTATCGCCCCAGCCGATTCCAATTTTTATTTATTTATTTATTTTTTAGACAGTCTTGCTCTGTTGCCCAGGCTGGAGTGCAGTGGCACGATCTAGGCTCACTGAAACCTCCACCTCCCAGGTTCAAGCAATTCTGGTGACTTAGACTCCCAAGTAACTGGGATTACAGGCATGCACCACCACGCCTGGCTAATTTTTGTATTTTTAGTAGACATGGGATTTCACCATGTTGGCCAGGCCGGTCTCAAACTCCTGACCTCAAATGATCTACCCTCCTTTGCCTCCTAAATTGCTGGGATTACTGGCTGATTCCACCTTTTCCTGGGCATCCTGGCACCCACAGTCCCTACATCAATGGTAGAAGTAACCTCATCATATATCAAACTGCATGGTTTAGGAAAGGCAAAGGAGAAAATGATAATAAAAAGACACGCATGTGTATATTCAATGCAGCACTATTCACAATAGCAAGGACATGGAATCAACCTAAATGCCCATCAATGATAGACTGGATAAAGAAAGTGTGGTACATGTATACTGTGGGGTGCCATGCAGCCACAAAAAAGAACAAGATCATGTCCTTTGCAGGAACATGGATGAAACTGGAGGCTGTCATTCTTAGCAAACTAACAAAGGAACATAAAACCAAACACTGCATGTTCTCATGTATAAGTGGGAGCTAAATGATAAAAACACATAGACACATAGAGGGGAACAACACACACTGGGGTCTCTTGGCAGGTGGAGGTCAGGGGAGGGACAGGATCAGGAGAAACAACTAATGGGTACTAGGTTTAACACCTGGGTGATGAAATAATCTGCACAACAAACCCCCATGACACACAAGTTTACCTATGTAACAAGCCTGCACTTGTACCCCTGAAGATAAAATAAAAGTTACAAAAAAAGAGAGAAAGAAATGCATATTCATTTTATTGGAGATTCAGAATTTGGAACGTACACAAGATGGGAAGAACACAGAAGCAGGCTTTCCTAAAGGTGCGTTGTGTAGCCCAAGGTTGGAAAGATGAGGAGAGTAACCTAGGAAAAAGTATTAAGTAAATATTGCAGGAAGGGGAAACAACCATGCAAAGGCTCTGTGGAGGCAAAAAGCAGAATCTGTTTTGGGAACTTAGAAAAGGGCAACTGGCAGATATGCAGAAAGCAGAATTTACTTCTTCTTTTATTATTATTTTTTTTTAACCATTTTAAGTCTGCAGTTGAGTAGTGTTAAGTACATTCACAGTGTTGCACAGCCATTCCCAACATTCATCTCCAGAACTCTTTTCATCTTGCAAAACTGAAACTCTGTACCAATTAAACACTAACTCACCATTCCTCTTTTCTCCCAGCCCTTGGTAATGACCATGCCACTTTTCGTCTTTGTGAATTTGACAACTATGGACACCTCATATAAGTGGAATCATGCAATATTTGCTCTTTTGTGACAAGCTCATTTCACTTAGAATAATGTCCTCAAGGTTCATCTAAGTTGTAGCATGTATCAGCATCTCTTTTCTTTTTTTGAGACAGCGTCTTGCTTTCTTGCCTAGGCTTGCGTGCAGGGACACGACGTGGGCTCACTGTAACCTTCATCTCCAGGGTTCAAGCAATTCTCATGCTTCAGCCTCCTGAGTAGCTGGCTTCACAGGTGTGTGCCACCATGTCCAGCTAATTTTTCTATTTTGAGTAGTTGAGTTTTTACCATGTTGGCCATGCTGGTCTCAAACCCCTGACCTCAAGTGATCTGCCCGCCTCACCTTCCCAAAGTGTTGGGATTACAGGCTAGAGCCACCACACAGCCGGCCAGAATCTCCTTCATTTCTAAGGCTGAATAATATTCCAGTATACACCACATTTTGTTGATTCCCTTGTCTGTGCATGGACGCTTGGCTTGAGAAAGCAGAATTTACTTTCCAAAGTCACCTATATGGAAAGAGGCAGAGTTGACATATGAAGCCAGTTGGTCCAAATCTAGAGTCTAAGCACTTTGCTTTTCACTTTTCTCATTCTATTGTGCTTCAGGCTAATGAGATATGTAGATATGTGTTACATATGTAAATGAGTTACAATCTGTGCAGCCTTTAGAGCAGTGCCTGGTCCAGAGACAAAACTATAGAAGGATCACTTCAAATTATTATTAATTATTATTGTATGTACAGAACACTCAATTAAGGGCATGGCCAAAATCCATTCTGCACTCTGATAACTCATTCAAATGCTCAGCAGACATGGAGGCAGAGAGGACGGAAGAGCTCATGGTCCCCGCTGGGACCAGCTGATCCAGCATGTGGTCTTCTGGATTACAAGGCAAGAACCCAGATGCCAGGCATGGGAAGTTATTTTCTGTGATGGCATCTGGCACGCTGGCCTATCCCACTGACATTTGGGTTGGAGGCTGTGTTGCAGCCCCTGGGAAGTTTTGGAAAGTAGCTGGCTGCCACCCAAACCCCACACTGCTCTCTACCTCTCCTGAATTCCTCTCTTGCTGATGGGTGATGCAATAACCTCTCCCTTCTAGTGAAAGAACGGCTTGCCTCTTCCAAAGCTAGCTTATCCTAGCTCCACAGAGTTTATAAACCACAGCACAGAGGCAGGCAGATCATTTATAGTAATGTTGCTAGAAATCCTCCCAACAACAGCCATTCTAGAGAAGGTGAACTAAATCCTGCGTGCTTCCAGTGAACCTAGTCTTTCCTGAGGACAAGACATGTTGACAAACCCAGGCACAAGGACTGTCTGCCTTATCACTGACTGCATTTCCAATGACTGCTGAATAATTCAGGCCACTGAAGGCTGGTGCGTGCTTGCAGTGGCTTAGAAATCAAAAAAAAAAAAAAAAAAGAAAAAGTAAAGTTACTAAATTACTTCTGCAAACAACTACTAAAAGCCACATAGACTTCATGATTTGGGAAGTTGACTACAATGTGCTACCTTAAAAGGTGGCCATTTTCAACTTAGAGATATCAGTTCATCTGACAGTAATTACCAAAACAGATGGGTAAAATGCCAAAAGTAGAATCCTAATGGCAATGGGATGGATGCATTTAGGAACCATGGAGCAGAAAGAGATTCTGCCAGATTGCATGACAGCGGAGAGGAGAACTGAAGGCCAGGTGTTGTGCATGTGAGAATACCTTAAAAGAGGGTACACCCCTCTAGACAAAATGGGAAGGGGAGAATTGTTCTACTTTTTGCATACATGATCTCCTTCTCTCCCTAACTTGAGCTGAAACAATATGGTGTTAAATACATCCTACTAACCCTAGTTCGCACCTCATACAAAGCACTTGGGCTTCCCTTTACAGATCTAAAATATAACACTTGAATATTTGCTTTGATTTTTATATATTAAATATGAGCAGATTAATGCTTAACAGTAGCATTGTTTAGGTGAGCAGGATATGACACAAACAAGAAAACACTCTAATTTCTGAAATGTTGAAGAGGTAAGCTAAGTCCAGATAGACAATAACCAGGATCTTTTTGATCTGAGGAACTATTTATACAAAATGACCATGGTCTAGTTAAATCTCTCTAGTTACTAATCAGCGATGGTGCAAGCCAGAAAATGCACCCTTTCTAATGAATATTGAAATTGGCTGTCATTAAGAGAGAACATTCACAGGAGGGCAAGGAGACAGTGATCAATATTTATATGGATCCACACTGCTTCATTGATTAACAGCCTTCAACTGTAAAAATTGGAATAGTCAGAATAAGGCATTATTTTTTAGTTCAGGCTAGCACAAGATATTACTTAGCTTTAAACATTTTTAACAATTTTTGGTCAACCCTTAATATATAAATTGCAAGGCAGGAAAAAAGAGACTTCCCTCCAACCCTCAAAGAGGATATTCTTGATGTCATGGGAGAGAGAGGCATCATATTCATCCCACAAAAGGCTAATTCATCCCAAGATATGGCTGCCCATCAATTGAAAGGGCAAACGCAGCCACTGCCTTTCCATCACAACATACATCCATTCAATGTACATAAGTGATGAAGCTACGGGGGCCCATAAAATGTCAAAAACTACCAGCATCTCCTTGTTTATGATGTTTACATCTTACAAACAAAGGTCCCTCATCTAAACTGGTTTGTGACTACATCTCTATCTGTTCTTTTCAGTGCAATAGGTCAGTTACTCATTCTCTTGCCTCCTGGATACATACCCTTTTCTAAGCCAAGAGCCAAAAATACCACTAGGGAATGGTCACACTGGTTGCCACACTTAGTCAATATTGAACAAGTGGCTGTCTTTCTGTGTAACCCATCCCTGAAATGTAAAATAAAAATCCTCATCCCAGAGCTATTCTCTCCTTTCTAAGGAATGCCAACATTTTAAAGCACTTAAAAAATATATGATGCCAAATGAATGTTTATTATTAGTGTGACTACTACTGATGTGTAGATTTATATACCTCTTAAATAACTTTTTCTGCTTTACATTCTTCCTTCCACTGAAGCTTGTCTTGCTAAGAAGAATTCCACCATAGCACTTCGACTTGCCTTGCAAAAACTCATTAGACATTCCGTTTTTTGGACTGCAGAGGTAGAAATAAATTTCTTGGATCCAAGCTACAGGCATAAAAGCAAGTCTACAGTAAGTCTCTGAAAATGGAATTGGGAGATATTTGTGAATAATTCTTACGGGACATATAAAATTTTTATCCATTAAATGCTAAAAAACATCCACATACCAAAAATGGGGCGCCTTGCATTTTTTTGGAAAGTGAAAATGAGTTTGAATGTAGTCTATTACTCGTTTCTAACTTCTCCCTTCAGCACAGGGTATTTACAAGGATTTGGTGAAAGAGCAACTTATATATATAACATATATATATATGTATACATATATATGTACACACAAACACACACTTATACACAAGCACATACAAACATATATATACACACACACACACACATATGTATACATATGTCATTTGCAATAGAAGACTTCATTGTTAAATGCTTCATACTATCCAGGACACGACGCTTATATTCCTGGTAGAAGACAAAGTTTGAGCCTGGTTCCCCCTTCTTTACTGACGACGGAGCTTATTTTATTGATGGCATCTTGCACTGTTAGCTTTTACCTCCCAAAGGTTAGCTTTTCCTACTTTGTGGTTTTGCTGGCAAAGGGGTGGAACTGAAACCAAATAGATGCCTCATCTTAACTCACTGTATTATATGCAACACCAACCCACTGGAAGATAAGCCACTGAGAAATGAGCTCTTTTGCTCTTCCAGTGGGGTTATTCGTTACCTGGCCTGAGCAACCTCTGCCTTCAGCATGTGAGCCCTCACTGTCCCTCTGCAACATGCCACAGCTTGATTGCCTGCCGTGAACCACATATCTGACAAGAGCGTATGCCAGCAAAACAGGCCTTTGTGAATAGAGCTGAATGAAATGAAAATTGACCAAACATTCTTGTGACATAATTTCCATGCTACCCTTCTCTTCTCATGATAATGTAACTCCTTGATGTTGTCTCAGTTTTGCTGAAAATGAAAAGTATCAAAATAGAATTAAGCTCATTCACTTCTATTCTCCCAGGACCAGTCAAGCCAGTCAAGATGGAAATTTGTCCATTGGCCAAAGAGTCAGAGTAGCTCCCGTTGAGTGGTGATTGACTTTTTGGCTAAGATCAGCAGAAATAAACCTTGTTGTCAATTAGCTTTGCCCTTAATAAGACTGCATTAGGCACAATAAACTAGAGCAAGAATTTGAAGAGAAAACTGCCATTTAATAAATTCCCAAATGTTGTTATGTTTCTCTGACACATATACCATAAATAAAAGACGGGTTGGAAGTTCACTGGGCCCCCATCTTTTGCTAAGGTCGCATTTCTTGTTGAAAGGGCAGCATCCAGGGAAACAATCGGATGTCCAGAATGCAAACTATACATGTATTCCCCAGACTATACCACCAATGTACACATTAGAGCAAAACAGACTTTGTAAAATTTTCAGGACTATAATAATAATTTCCACATTGATCTCATTTAACAAGTGCTGATCGACGGCCTGCTGTCTACCACGTATTGTGTTCAACAGCAGAGATGCCTTCATGAATAAGACAAAGAGCAAGGAAAAGCAACTCAATGTTTAAAATTACAAGTGGTGATCAGGACTTGGAAGCATGTGAATAACATGTCATGGAAAAGAATATAGAAGGGCTGGGATCATTCTTTTAAATAGAAAAGGTCTTTGAAGAGGTGACTTTTCACTTGGGATAGAGCCAGCTTAGAAACAGTCAAAGTCAATGGGATAAGAATGAGGAAAAAAAAAAAAAGATGAGTTTAGCAAGGTTGGCAGGAGCCAGACTTTCAGGGCTTTATATGAAGGTGGTTGGGATTAACTCTAAGTACAGTGGGGTTTTTAACTGGGAAGGGAAAGCATCCTATGTGCATTGTGAGATGGGTTCTTTGGCCGCTGTTGGGAACATCAAGAGCAAGCAAAAGGGATTGAAAAGGGAAATGTAGCCTATTTTAGTAGTCCAGGAAAGCAGGGTGACAACAATCACTGGTGTGGAGAGGGACAGAAGAACAAGTTTTGACAAATATGGGAATACAAATTTGACAGGGTTTGCTAACATCATGTGCTAGGTAAGTTCTTTGTTTCTGTTACCTCATTCTTTTTTTTTTTTTTTTTAATTAAGAGATGAAGTTTCACTCTTGTCCAGGCTGGAGTGTAATGACCAATGGCATGATCTCAGCTCACCGCAACCTCCCCCTCCCAGTTTCAAGCAATTCTCCTGCGTCAGCCTTCTCAGGAGCTGGGACTACAGGCATGCACCACCACACCCAGCTAATTTTGCATTTTTAGTACAGACAGGGTTTCTCCACGTTGGTCAGGCTGTTCTCGAACTCCCAACCTCAGGTGATCCACCCGCTTCGGCCTCCCAAAGCGCTGGGATTACAGGCATGAGCCGCTATGCCTGGCCTGTTATCTCATTCTTTAAAACAACACTATTAAATAAGAATTACGTGGGTACAAGTGGGCATATGTGTGTGGGGAGGTATTTGCATGCAGGCTATTTATTGAGCACCTAATAGTTGCCAGGAACCTGGTCCCCTATAAATATTCACTTGTTTGAAGCTTGTTATAACCTAAAGACATAGGCATCTTTTGCCCATTTTATAAAATGAACACATAGCTCAAGCAAGTTATATATCTCACTTAAGGTTTCTCCCTCGGTCTCCATGGTTTTTGTTGTGGTGGTTGTTAACCATTTAAAGTAAACAGTTTTCAGGAGTTCATGACCAGCCTGGCCAACATGGTGAAACCCCGTCTCTCATAAAAATACAAAAATTAGTTGGGCCTGGTGGTATGTACCTGTAGTCTCAGCTACTCAAGAGGCTGAGGCAGGAGAATCGCTTGAACCCAGGAGGTGGAATTTGCAGTGAGCCAATTGTGCCACTGCACTCTAGCCTGGGTGACAGACCGAGACTCTATGTCAAAAAAAAAAAAGTAAACAATTCAGTGGCATTTTGTTCATTCACAAATATTATGCAACCACCACCCCTATCTAGTTCCAAAATACGTCATCATTCCATTCCAAAAGTAAATCTGTACCTATTTAATGGTTATTCCCCAACCCCATCCTCCTAGCCTGTAGCAACCACCAATCTGCTTTCTGTTGGTGTGGATTTACCTACTCCAAATATTTCAGATGAAGGAAATCACATAATCTGTGGTCTTTTGATTCTGGGTTCTTTTACTTACCACAGTGTTTTTGAGGTCCATCCATGTTGTAGCATGTAACAGTAGCTCCTTCCTTTTTATGGCTCCATGATATTTCATTGTATGGATAGACCACATTTTGTTCATCCATTTATTTATTGATAGGCATTTGGGTTGTCTTTGGTTTTTGGCTGTAATGAATGGTGATGTTATAAGCATTTGTGTATATGGATTCAAGTGAATCTGTTTACAATTCTTTGCTTTAGGCATCTAACTGGGAATCGGTTTGCTGGGTCATATGGTAATTCTATGCTTAACTTCCTGAGGAACTGCCTTTTAAAAGTTTGGTTAGGATGATAAATGAGCTGATTAAACTGTTTGCTCTTAGGAGCTGTGTTGTAGTGAACACAGCTATACTCCCTCATCATGAACCATGCTGATTCTCTAATACTCCAGTTTAGTCACGTGAACCACAGTAGTCCACTCCTGATTCATTCTGATTGGTTTAAGGATAAACACATGGTACAAGACAAACCAGCCAAGCAGTCCCTTATTTCTTTGCCCAGCTACCAGAAAACAAACACATAAACAAGCGTATTCTAGCTCTTTCGGTTGTTCTGTTGGCAGAATGGGAGTTTTAAGCTATAGTGGTCTCTTGTCTACCATGGAGACCAAACCTACCTGATCCAAACAGCCATACTTATCTTACCCTGAATTCTGGAGAGGTAGATTCTGGAGGATACTCTCCACTTAATGGAAAGATCCCTGATACTCAGGGGGCTAGAGGTGCTTGTTCAGGTACCACGGCTGATCAATGTGAATTCTGGGACTCAGACCCAGCTTCGGAGACCAGTGACTGGTTACCTAACATCAGAAGGTAAAATTAACACCAGTAACCTTGGGAACAAAAAGTTGATTTCTACAAAATGAGGAACTGTAGTTGTCCAGGAATAAAATGAGCTGCCCTCTGCAGTATCAGCTCTGCTGGGTAAAAACAAACTGACCAAAAAAGAATGGGGAAAGTTTATGTCCGAAGAGCAGAAATTCAGTTGTGTAAATTCATGCATTTGGTGCTAAGTAGACAGAAGTGGCCTTAAAGGTCACTTTCAACTCCAAGTGGCTCTCCCCTTCTATATTTAGTATCTCAACTGATTTTCACAAACAAGTTCCAGAATGAATGCGTCAGAAGCTGGTGGTAGTGACCAATGCCATCACGTGATTGGGAAATGAAACCAACCCTGCTTTCCTTTCCTTTCCTTCATTGATTGGGGAGGCTGAATCTGTCAAGCAGTGCTTCATCATGCCTGATGGGTCAGCCCTTTCCTGAATGTGAAACCCTTGAGAGGACAAAGCTGATCTACATCTCAAAATCTGTGGGATTTAGAGGCAGGCAGATGAACAAGTTAACCATGGAAGCTGATATGTTAAGCCAAAACTGAGGCATGACTGCAAGAAAACAGACCCTGCCCCAACACACGGAGTAATTATTGAATTATTGATGTTTTGCCTTGTCCGCTAGACAACGACGGCAGGTACTTTCTGTTTGCTTATTTTGTTTGGGTTTTTACTAGCCATTATTTCCCAAATGTCTTCCACAGTGACTGACATATACAGATGTCCAATTAAAAAAAAAAAAGTGAAATGAGTAAACGAACGCAGAAAAAAAGGATGAGGAGGCCTTCCTTCCCTCCTTTCCATCTCTCCCTTCCTTCTTTCCCTCCCCTTTCCTTCCTCTCTCTCCCTTCCTTCCTCTCTCTCCCTTCCTTCTTCCCCCTCCCTCCCTTGCTTCCTCTCTCTCCCTTCCTTCCTTCCCCTCTTGCTTCCTCTCTCTCCCTTACTTCCTTTTCCCTTCCTCCCTCTCTTTCCCTTCCTTCCCTTCCCTCCCTCCATCTTCCTTCTCCTTCCTTCCTTCCTCTCTCTCCCTTCCTCCTTCCCCTCCCTCCCTTCCTTCCTCTCTCTCTCCTTCCCTTCCTCCCTCTCCTCTCCTTTCCTTTCCCTTCCTTCCTTCCCATAACACTCATATTCTCATATAATGACTTCTGAATAAGGACATCATCTATATAGATGACAGGAAGATGTGACTAGGCCCTTTCTGTCTATCCTTTACAGGGCAAGGACCAAAACTTCATTATCTTTACGGTTAATGTAAGGAAAGCTGAGCAGTTTCATTTCATTTTTAAAGGAAATTTGGGCCATCTCAGGGTCTCCTCAACTTAGGAGGAAAAAGTATGCCTTCATAAAATACTTTAGTGTCTTGCAGAAGATTGCAATGAATCACTGGGACACTGCAATGTTTAAGGCCGATGGTTTCTGAAGCATGAAAGAAATATCTGCGGATTTTCCTTTTTACGTTTAAATTACTTTGCTTCTTACTTGACTACTTCTTCTGACCTTTCAGAGTGCTCCCTTCTTTATATTTCTCCTTGAGTCTCTTAACCATTTTTTAAAACAGTTTAGATACATCTGTTATGCATTGTTCTTTCTTAGCCTGCTATTCCCCATCCTTCCAGCTCATCTTCCCCTCACTTGACCTTTCATATAAAGCCTTGTAATATTATTATACTCTCTACCCCAATGCATCCATCTTCTTCTCTCTCAAAATGCAACAGATAACGTGAAGCTGTGGATCTGTAAAACACTCACTTTTCATTTTCAAGGGAACATGAAGTTAGAACCAAGAGATTATGTTTTTAATCTATTTTTCCCCAAAATAAATTATAATGGGAAACTTGGTCAAATTCACTTAACCTCTTGCACATTTCACCTTGGAATTAATGTTCTTTCACGTCGTGCTGAATTGAGCTTTGACTGAATAAAGCGAGAGGCACAGCCAATCAGGTGCAAAGAGAAAAGAAGATTCTGAGAATCCTTCTAGCCCAAGATCTGAATCAGGTCTCTACTCCCTTATGGCTGTGTGGCCATGGACAAATTCCTTCACTTCACTGGTTTTCAGTTTCCCAATCTGTAAAATTTCATTGCTATTAACCATCTTTATGAATCATTGAGAAAATCAAGTTCAATGAGAACACCTATTTAGAATAGCCACATAGTAGGTACTCTGATTAAGAGAGCCATAATGATTTAGGTTTTCATTAAGCAAATCTTAGTTGAACTCACTTGATAATGACAGTGGGGGGTAGTAGGAGAAGATAAAAAGGAACCCTTGATTTTCCTCCTAATATGTGAATAATAATCATTATATTACCTTGAGGATGAATATAGTCCTCAGCTCTGATCAGTAGGAAGTTCATTCATTCATTCATTCATTCATTCAACAAATATGTATTGGAAATCTACTATCTGTTGGCACACAACCATGACCAAACCAGACACAATGCCTGGTCTCGTGGAAC
Source organism: Pan paniscus (assembly GCF_029289425.2). NCBI lineage: Eukaryota > Metazoa > Chordata > Mammalia > Primates > Hominidae > Pan > Pan paniscus. The sequence goes on along the minus strand of NC_073267.2, from coordinate 7,761,568 downwards.
TTACAGTCTGATACTCTCATCTTTGCCACCTTCCTGTAAGACAGTGATTCTTAACCAGGAAAATTCACCCACAGGGGACATCAGGCAGTATCAGGGGAAATTCGGGTCATCACAACCTGGTGGGTGGGTGCTACTGGTATCCTGTGGGTTGAGGCCAGAGATACTGCTAAGCATCCTACAGAGCACAGGGTGGTCTCCTCACAGCAAAGAATTGTCTGGCTGTGGAAAAATCCTGCTAGAAGGGAAAGGATAACCACGTGAGCTAATATCATTAAAGCAAGGAGTAAAAACAGCCAGTACAGAAGTCATCATCACCGTGGGCTTACCCACACATGCAGCTGCCGTGATGAGATAGGAGTTTCCTGTGTCTGCCACAGGAAGGGAGAGATTCCAGGGTGCCTAGGCCAGGTGGTGCGTGCAGGCCAGCCTTCAGGCAGGGGGACGGGCCAAATGACCCAAATGCCCGCTGGAAGGACCCATCCACTCAAATCCCCCACCCCCCATCTCCAGTGGCTACAATCACTGGGCTTGGAATGCTTGCGCGTGCAGCTGGCATCCGGGCTTTGCATTTCAGTCAATGCTTTCGGACTCCGAAAGCTGCCCCCAGGGAAACCACTGCGTCTGAAGAGCTGCAGAAGTAGCACTTCAGTAGAGATAGTTAGATAAATAATCCTGAATAAAATCGCATAATTTTAAGTGCTTTATTAATACGGTTGGGGAGAGAGCATGAGAAATTCCTGCATTGTGGAGTTGAAGGTTACAAAGGAGGATTATGCAGTGAGCTAAGTGAGAGGCGCCAGGGAAAGAAAAGAGCAAAGCAAACGCAAATTCCTCCCTTGCTGTGTGTGTGTGGGGGGGGGGGGGCGGGGGGTGTGTGGTATGTGACAGTGAGAACAGAGAGAGATATACAGATAGAGCACATGGCATGTTTTGCAACAGTTAAAGAAGAATGGAGTGACACATTGCATAGGCTACCATTGTACATGAGTGACATAATGGGGTACTATTACTCCAGGATTTTCAAACTCAAATATCTCCAGGACCAAACAGGTTCTATAAATGACAGAAACTGGCCAGGTAAGAATGCTGGGGGAAATGAAGAAAGTGTGCAATGCCAGAGAGGACAACCACAACTCAACTTTAGCCATTTGTTATCCTGGAGAGATGAAGACAAGCCAGAAATTCATATTCTTACATAAAATGTTACTTTGTAAATACATCCATACATATAGACACACAGATGAAAATACCCCTACTGTATGTGCAAGTTATAAAGTCCATTTGCCTGTGAGCCTGAAGTTGGCAATCTCTGACTTACATTTTATTTTAATGAGATAATTTACTCACTGACTTATTTATAAAGAGGAATATACAGGAGTATGAATTTGAAGTGAGCTGGGAATCCTACCAGTCCTCTCGATTAACTGTGCCTTTAGACCTATCTCTGAACTCCTCTACACTGCTTTTTGCGGTTTTGGAGATTAAGTTTGGAAGACTCATCTTATGGAGTTGTTTGAATATAAAACTTGTTAACTCTGAAAGCACTTAACACTGTTACAGGAAAGAACCCCCAGATGTTGGCCCCTTTCTCCCTATGGAGGCACCATTGAGAGAATTTGTTATGGCAGACCCAAGGAAAATTCAGGGTTTTGCCTTCAGAATGTACACAGCAGCAAGTGGAGAGTCAGTGCAGGCTGCACATACACACACCCCACCTCTTTCTACCCAACTCTTTTAACTGAGGGCCTGTAGTGGACATTAGTCCCTTACACCTGCTGGAAATTCCTTCCCTCTTCAGGTGGGCATTACACACTGCACTTCTTTGAAGAAGAACCTCTTCTCCAGTTTCAGAGAACTCCGTAGCTTGTAGTTCATGAGAGGCCTGATTCATCCTTGAAGCCAACCTGCCTGATCAGAATATCCATGCTTCTGACTTGAGTAACTGGCTCAGGGATGTGCACAGGGTACCTGAGAGTTATCCCTGGGATGTTAGCTTTCATGATTGTAAAGGAGGTGCTCTTTTTCTCCTGGTCAAGACAAAGTGATAGGATCTCAGTCCTGAGTTCAGGGTGAGCATCTTGCCACTATTTGGAGAGAATATGCCATGAAATAAAGTGGACGCCAAGAAAAGCAGAGTCTACAGATTCAGCAAGGCCCATTCCTTAGAGCATCGCCATTTGGTCACCTTGATTCAGCTATTCCTGACACCCATCTCAGAAACATGACATTCACATTTATATATATATATATATTTTTTTATTATTATACTTTAAGTTCTAGGGTACATGTGCACAATGTGCAGGTTTGTTACATATGTATACATGTGCCATGTTGGTGTGCCGCATCCATTAACTCGTCATTTACATTAGGTATATCTCCTAATGCTATCCCTCCCCCCTCCCCCCACCCCCAAATGTCTGACATTCACATTTTTAAAAGTACAATATATTCTACTTTTGACAAACGCCAATTCTATTTGGATTTCTGTCCTGTGCCACCTAAAGATTTCAGGAGAACAAATCATCCATTGCCACCACAGCTTAGTTATCTTTGAATGTAAGGTCACAATCTCATCATCTCACATGGCCCACTGTATTAGTCTACTTTCATGATGCGATAAAGACATACTTGAGACTGGGTAATTTATAAAGAAAAATAGATTTAATGGACTTACAGTTATACGTGGCTGGGGAGGCCTCACAATCATGGTGGAAGGTGAAAGGTGCATTGATGTGGTGGCAGACAAGAGAGAATGAGAACCAACCGTATAGGGAAACCCCTTATAAAACCATCAGATCTCATGAAACTTACTCACTACCATGAGGACAGTATGGGGAAAACAGCCCCCATGATTCGGCTATCTCCCATCAAGTCCCTCCCACAACACGTAGGAATTATGGGAGCTACAATTCAAGATGAGATTTGGGTGGGGACACAGCCAACCCATATCACCCATGGAAAGGAGATCATGTGCACTTACAAACTAGATTCATGCTTCCTGTCCTAGGGTGACTACGGATTTAAGATAATGACGATGACCGTGATGAAGATGATGATAAGCCCTTTTTGGAACACCTGATATTGGATACTACACTTAGTGTTTTAAACATATCACTTTATTTAACTCCGGCAACAACTTAAGGAGATGTATGTCACAAAAATGTCTTAGCATAGTGCTTGACACATAGCAGAGGCTCAATAAAGTGAATTCTGCCATTCTTATCACCCTCCTCATCACTGTGACTAGGACAGTGCTTCTCTAACTCAAAGTACATGAAATCACCTGGAAGTCGTGGTAAAGTGCACATTCTGATCCAGTAGGTGTGTCTGGAACATAAGAGTCTGCATTTCTAACAGTTACCAAGTGAGGCTGGTCTTTGGACCACACTTTGAATAACGAGGACTTTGGACACTCACATTCAGGAGAACCATAAAATGACAATTCCCATTGATTGGTTTTAGAGTATTCATTGCTCTCCCCAAATATCACTTATTTGGTCTTTCTACTTTATTTTAACCAAAAAGACATTTCCATTTGGAGACATTACCTCCCCCTAACCCACCCCACTACACGCCCAGCTGAAAATCTGAAAGTTTAGAAATCCTGATGCTCAAACCTCCCTCTGATTTTACTAGTTAAATCAGAGGCACTGAGGGCAGGTCCCAGGTAGCAGTATTTTTATAGCTCGATCATCTGCAGCCAAGATTGAGAAGCACTGGGCTGGTGATGCTTGGTATGGGGCATTATAGGCCAAGGGTGATGGCAAGTTCCACTAATTTGCATGGGCAGAATTCAAATGTCAATGGGACTGAAAATGGCTTTTGGTAGAATTAGTATACTGATATGAAACCTGCTACACTTTATTACTAACATTTAGAGAAACACTGTCCATAATTGCTGGCTTGTATGAAGACTAAAAGAAGCCATTTTATAACTGGAATGTTAGCATCATGGAACTCTTCCCATTATAGTATTGCACTGAGTGAGTTCCTCAACTGAGCCTTTTTTTTTTTTTTTTTTTTTTTTTTAGAAAAAGGAAGAATCAGGATAGAAAATCTAGATCCTGAAAGACCTAGAACAACGAGCCTAAGCAACCTCCAATGCATCCCAAAGGTCATAAATACAACATATGCATAAATAATATGTACTTTACTTATGTACTTATAATTCACATTAAAGCACTGAAGCCATATGTGGAACAATGAGGTGTGCCTATCCTGGTATGTGTCCACTTTCAACTTGGTACAATTAAACTGTAAGGTATGCTCACCAACCAGCCATAACAGATTTATGGTTTTTAATAAATGGCTATTTCTATCAAAAAAAATGCTCTTTTGGTTTAGGAAGTGTTCCCATTTGTATCAAACAGAAATGAAAACAAAACTTTGCCAGAAATCCACCTGCCTTGCTCATTTCTTTTTCTTTTTCTTTTTTTTCTGAAACACTGACGGCATATAGTGGGGAATTTAATTCAACATTTCTTTAGTTCTGAAACATAAGACACTGAAATAAATAGCATAATGCTTGAAAGCATCAAGAGGCAGTTAAGCTGAGCTGGATGTGAGTTGGATCTCCTGCACAATTACTGGCTGTGCAAATGCCCCTGAAAATTTGGAGTTCTGATAAGTAACTTCCACAGGTAAAGCACTTAAACATAACCTATAATATTGTATCATTTGCCTTACCAATGCGAATTTGTCATGATTCAATGGAATATACATTTTGATTTGGTTTATCTTTTCACATCTATCCATGCAGTCCACCAAAGAGACTTACCAAACTCTGAAGCCCTTTCTAGCACTGACTGTCAAATTCTATCCTCATGGAAAAATCATTTACATGCTCTGAGAATCAAGAGACACCCAGGGTTTCACCTGGACCTATGCAGACTCCCCTAGAGGTCTTACCCTCTCATGCTTCTGATCTTGAACTTGAGCTCTTAGGCTGACACTGCCATAAGCAATAACCTTTGTTGTCCTGGCTGGTCAACCCTTCGCTTCAGCCCTTCTACCCTTGTAGATGTGGTGACCTACCTTTATTCACCTCAGTTGCTAGTCTCCCAGGCTGCTGCTGACAGCTAAATGAGAATCGCATCTGCAATCAGGCTTAATTATATAACAGGTGGCCAGATGGAAGAGAAGCCACGTGGGTCTGACCATGCAGCCGAGATGTTTATGCTGCACAACAAGGGACTCTCAAAGAAAAAAAAAAATCGCTGCAAACGAGAGGACTGGCTGAGCAAAATGCAGTGAGTGAATTTGTTGGACAAAAACACACTCTTTAGTAAACCACCAACCAATGCCTATAAGTGGAACACTGCAGTCTTTCATGATGAGTACCCAGAAGAGTACCTGATAGTTGTGAAATGGCACTGGTTCCTGCTTACCACTTTGATAATGATCGCTGTAGAATACATGTGTGTGTCAGGCATTGGGTTACACCTGTAACATCATTTCATGTAATCTGCACGACAACCTTATAAGGAACAAAGATGTAAGGGGGCTAACAAACTTGTAAATGCACACAGATCACAAGCGGCAGAGGGGAGATTTGAACCCAGGCAGGAACGACAGCCAGTGCCCAGACACATACCCAAATGTTGCTTCGCCGTCTCCTCTGGGTCCTGTTATCAAGGGAGCTTTAACATGCATTAGGTTGTCACTTCCTTACATTGCCAACTTTTCAGGGGGGGACAATTCATTTTGACAGAGCTCTGGGCTAACACATGCCCTAACACTTCAGTAAGAATGAATGAGAAAACTCTACTTGCTGAGGAATGTATTCATAATTGGAACTGACGTATAAACTACCTACATAGCCAACATGAGACTTTGCACATTAGGTCTGTTTGCCTGTCTAGCGTAGTATTATATCTTATGCTTCTGAGACTCCTTGCCCTCATGTAAAGTAAACAAGAGCAAAGAAGAATGCAAGTCCCTTTGTGAACCACCTGCCCTCTGGTGTGGTCGTGTCTATGGCACTGTCTTACTTCAAGCTGGGCTTTTGAAACAACGAATCTTTTTTTAGCTGAAATCCTCACCACTGCCTTTTATAATATCAGCTGGAAGGAGTGACACAGAGTATTCAAAACTTAGCTTTGTGTCTTCACGGAAAAATTTTAAGTGACTGACAGGCTGGCTAATAATGGTAAAAATAAAATGCTGCCTCTCTCCTGTTCTATCACAGAAGCAGACCAAGACTTAGAAGCCTCTTCTGCATTTCATCATTTTCTACCCATTTTGTAGTTGGACATGAAGAGATGTCAGCTCTTGTGGATTTATGAAGTTGAATCGGGAACTCCTCCAAGGAGGGAAATCAACTTTTCAGGCCTCTGTATGTGCTTTCTTAGATCTTGCTTGTAAAAGATAAGACCATTCTGGTAGAATAACAAACTTTGATGGCCACTGAATAACCACATTGAAATTTTGAAGTGCTTTTTAAAAGTATATATGTGGAGAACAGGATAATTAACAAATAAATAAGTCAAGGGCAGGTGCAGTGACTCACGCCTGTAATCCCAGTACTTTGGGAGGCCAAGGTTGGTGGATCACCTGAGGTCAGGAGTTCAACACTACCCTGGCCAACATGGTGAGACCCCGTCTCTACTAAAAATACAAAAATTAGCCAGGTGTGATGGCACGCACATGTAATCCCACCTACTCTGGAGGCTGAGGCAGGAGAATCACCTGAACCTGGGAGGGAGAGGTTGCAGTGAGCCAAGACTGGGCCACTGCACTCTATCCTGGATGACAGAGCAAAACTCTGTCTCATAAATAAATAAATAAATAAATAATCAAATAAATAAAAATAAAGAATAAACAAGTCAACAGTTAATATTTGTGTTTTATAATCTAGCCAAATCACCTTCTGAGACCCTCCTTGTGGCTATGAAGCCCTTATTCTAACACTTTACAAACTATTTTTGAACACTTACAATGTACAAGACAGCTGTTTTAATTCACACTCTCTAAAATACACAGGGAGATATTACAGAGACATTCAAGTATAAGCCACCACATAAAACGCAGCAAATCAAATCAAAATTTAGTCACATCAACCTGGCTTCATTTTAAGGAAGAGAGTGAACACACCTCTACTAGTTAGTACACCTGATAAACTAAGTTCTTATTGCTGGAGTTGGAAAACAATGACTTGTCTTACCTGGACAGGTGTCCCTTTCTCATCAGTCTTTGAAATGCAAATGCATTTAGATTTCCTAAGAACCCATTCCATAGAGCAGTCCCAGAAGTATCCTGAGTCTTAACAAGCAGAAAGTAGGATGGGATGTTAAGGGTGGATAGAGATCAAGAGAATCCCATGGAAATACCAAGATGCTCATTTAAAATGCTGATTGTACGGCCAGCCCTGATAGATCACATGTGGGCCTGGAAATTCCACACTCAGCCAGGATCAAAGATGATCCTGTGGCAAGTTCACAGATCACAATCAGAGAAATACTGCCATCCCCCCATGTACAAAGAAGATAATTCAAAAGTCCAGGTAATGAGTCCTCAACCAGAAGGAAGATGCAGCAATGATACCTGCACAACAGAAAATGGTGTCGTTTCCAAGAGCCACATCTGACATCAGGGTTACATCCAAAGTGGGCACATAAGGCAGAAATCACACATAATCAAATCTCAGCAACTTGCTTAGGGAGGTCCCATGTTGGTGTCAACACACTGTCTCTTTAGGTTCCTATGAACACTTTTCTCTCTAGCATTGTAATGCATTGCACTTTCTTCGAGTAACAACAGATTAAGTAGTTGTCCTATACTTGGGGCCATGTTGCATGAATGACACCCAGTTTAGAAATGGAATCTCACTCAGCATGATGAAATGTCAGAGCCAGGAAAAATGGGCAGGACCAGACGCCCACTGACGAGTACTATATTGAATTATCCTTCTCTTACTTGCTTCACAGCATGCTGTCTGCTAATGTCAAGAATTTTCCTCCTGCACTTTTGTCATGATGGTTGTCGGGAGTGGGGAGGGGAGATGGGTGCTAGGACAATTGTTGAATATGTTGAATTTTGTTTGGTCTGTTACACACAATTGATCTCTCTAAGGTCAAACAATGCAACTCCATGTAAGACACCTTTAATTTTAAAATGAAGGCTTAATCGAACAAGATACACCACATTAACAACAACCAATCGAACTCAGATTCAATTGGTTTGAATTCAGAAAATTTCCAAAATAGCTACTAAACCCTCCTGATCATTCTATTTTTTGATCCAACAGATTTCTCTTTGGTTAGAAAACTTCTTTATATAACTGCACTCACTCTCAGAAACAATGGGAAATCCTTTGGTGGAAGGTCATGCTTTAATATCACAAACATAGAGAACAAAAATTAAATTACCCGTCTGGCTTTTCTAAAAGGAATGGAGTCATTCCAGTACCACTCTTAAAGATTCCCTGCTTCCTGTTTCCAGGGTGTACTCAGAGCAGGGATCTATACGGCAGAGGAGCCAGTTTTATTCTGAGTTTGACAAAAACAATCCCATCAAGTGTGAAAAATCCGCCACGCTGGTTCTTTCTAGAACAGCTATGCCTCATATTTTCTGGGCACTACAAAATAGCTAGTCTGTCATATTTGTTTCCTCTTGCACATTACACCCTTAAACACACCTAACAGTAGCTTTCAGGGAAAGATGCATTTATAAATGAACACGGTTGGAGCAGCCGACGGTTCTCTTTCCCCCCAAACTTTCAACTATGCTCATCAATTACTCTTAACGGTGCAAAGAGTTGGCAGTGTTTACCCAACACTCCTTTCTGAGTTATTCAGCTCGATCTTGCAGCTCATTAAAAGCATCTCTATTTATTTGCTGTGTGTTACAGTCCTTAACTTTGGCACAATATGCCAAAAGAAAGCCCATTTTACTTTTCCCTGTGGTGTTAATTGGTAGAGCATGCTGCCTGCCTCTTCATTAATTATGTCAATGTGTATGAAACTTCCATTTTCATGGGGGTGAATTAACAAGGCTACTCCGAGCAGGGCTGACACAAAGCCAGCTCAGCTGCCTGCAATGACGGGGATAATGAAGACTGCTGGTGGCCAATGCCACATTCATTTACAAAGGCGTGCTTTGTCTGGCCCCGAGCCCTTCTCACCTCTTCTTCTCTTGTGACCACCAGCATGTAACAGGCAGTTTTTTGGAACCAGCAATATCAGCTCTGCTAGGGACAGACCATATGCCTGCCCAAACCCAAGAGAGAAGACTGTGCTGAATATGCTAACTGCATGCGATGCATGGAGGCTGGAGGGGTGAGTCAGGTGCAAGTCCACCAAAATGTAGCAGCAACTTCTGATACTTCTAGACAGGTTCCTGATTGCATCGTGCAGTAGAAGAGAACAAATAAAACGCAATCTCTGCTGAAAACTACTTTAAAAAAAAGAAAACACTTTAAGATGACTTACCAAAGTCTCACAGCCAGTTAGGAACAAAAGGACACACACACACACACACACACACACACACACACACACACACACACACACACAGCAAAACCCCACAAACCCTAAGTCAAATCACGTCTTCTGGTTAACAAAATCACTCAAAAAAACTTTTTACCTCTTTCTCAGCTCAATTACTGTGAATGCTGGTAAAAGAGTGACACCTAGTTACTGTTTTGCTATTTTCTCTCTCAACTATGCCTCTTCTGAATGAGCTCTCTCACTAGGATCGAATATGGCTTTAAATCTCTCACCCTCTTTCACCATCTCCATCTTCACCTCTTTCCATTTCTAACTCTGTCTCATAGGAAGCATAATGAAGAAGGTGAAAACCAGAAAACAATATACTGATGATGGCTTAGAGTGTTATAGCAATTTTTAAATTAGTACCACCATCTACATCTTTGAGAGGTAGAGAATAGTGATTTTCAGATGATTTGGCCAAATTAATGAAGGAAAATAAGACACAAGGTTTAAACTCACTCCCCAACTACTCAGGCAAAGGAACATAGGGTTAGAAAGAGTCAGCAAGGTGATATGATTCAGCTTGACTTCTGCAGAGGGAGCTCTACTCAGGGGCACACACACAGACGCACACACACGCACACGCATGCAAATGCACGCACACACGCGCACACACCCCAAACACGTACAAACACACACGCACGTGCACACATGCACATGCACACACGCAGACACAGGTACACATGTGCACACGCACACACATGCACGCACACACGTACACTCACACACACGCACATGCACACACATAAGCCTGCACGCACATGCACACACGTGTGTACACACATGCCCCCACACATGCACACACACATACACACACATACACACACATGCAGAGAGTAGTGACAATGCTGTAAGTCTTTCAGATGAACTCCCTAGGATCTCAAAACCTTCACTATAAAAATGTTCTTTCTGATGTCTCCTTGCAGTCTTTACTGATGTAAATAAAGCTTTTTCTCAGAAGAAATTGAATGGTGACTCTTCACCAAAAAAATCCTTCCCCCTATGATTAAAAACAAATAAACATTGACATTTTTTTTCCTTTTCAAGCCAAGTAATTGATTATATTCTCAGAACCAGGCCTCTCATGACCCTTTGTCATGTCTTTTTTGAGGGATAAGATAAAGAGTGATGGACGAGGGGTTGGAAGTCAAGAGGTCAGAGGACAGCAGTCTCCCGAACACCAGGAACAAAGCTTCCAAATATTCACTGGTTGCTTTCGCTCATAAATCCTGCTGTAGTTTTCCTGGCTGGACGTGGTGGTTCATGCCTGTAATCCCAGCACTTTGGGAGGCCAAGGTGGGCATCACCTAAGGTCAGGAGTTCAAGACTAGCCTAGCCAACTTGGCAAAACTCCATCTCTACTAAAAAAAAAAAAAAAAAGAAGAATAAGAAAAAAAAGATAATTAGCCAGCTGTGGTGGAACGCACCTGTAGTCCCAGCTACTCCTGCTGTGGGAGGAGAATCTCTTGAATCCGGGAGGCAGAGGTTGCAGTGAGCTGAGATTGTGCCACTGCACTCCACCCTGAGCGACAGAGCAAGACTGTCGAAAAGAAAGGAAAGGAAAGGGAAGGGAAGGAAAGGGAAACATAGGGGAAGAGAGGGAAAGGAGAGGGAGAGAGACACAGGGACGGAGGGAGGGAGGGAGGAAGGGAGGGAGGGAGGAAGGAAGGGAGGGAGGAAGGGAGGGATGGAGGGAAGGGAGGAAGGAAGGGAGGGAGGGAGGGAAGGGAGGAAGGAAGGAAGGAAGGAAGGAAAATCCTGCTGTACTTTTCCTTACCAATGTGCCCTGGGTGCATTCCTGAATTCTCTGATTTTGTTTCCTTGGGTATAAAATGGGAAAGTAATGATTACAACACAGGATGATTGAAAAGAATGAATAAATGACTAGAACTTGGTAAAAAGTAAATACATATTTGAGAAAAAACAGTAACTACCAGGAACTGCTACCCTAAGAATTTTTCTGTAATGAAAAGAGGAATTATAACAATAGCTCAGGCTTCTGGAGTGCTAATTACATTCTATGTGCTGTGCTACACTCATTGTCTCGGTTTGTTTGTGGGTTTTTTAATTTTTATTTTATTTTGACGGAGTCTCACTCTGTTGCCCAGGCTGGAGTACAGCGGTACGATCTGGGCTCACTGCAACCTCTACCTCCCAGGTTCAAGCAATTCTGTGCTACACTCTTTACTCCTATCATTATATTTAATTTTTACAATAACCCATGAAGTAGATGCTATTTAAAAATTTTTAGCGACAAGGTCTCACTCTGACTCCCAGACTGGTCTAGAACTTTCGGTCTCAAGCAATCCTCCTCCCTCAGCCTCCCAAAGTGCTGGGATTACAAGCATGAGCCACTGCGCCCGGTCCAGGGTAGATGCTATTATTATTCCCATTTTACGGAAGAAAAAACAGTGGCTTAGACAAGTCAAAAGACTAGCTGGATTTCTGCTCATGGTCAATGAGAGAACCTGGACTTTCCGATGTTCTTAACTAATACGCAGATAGTGGCATGATTCACAATAGCCAATAAGTGGAAACAACACAATTATCTACCAACTAGTAAAGAGGTAAATACAACATGGTATATCCACACAACAGTATGTTGTCTGGCAACGCATCTATAACATGGATGAGCCCCGTAAACATTATGCTAAGTGAAAGAAGGCAAATACAAAAGAACAAATACTGTATGATTCATTCCAGTGATATAAAACATCCAGGCTGGGCACAGTGGCTCACGCCTGTAATCACAGCACTTTGGGAGGCCGAGGTGTGCAGATCACAAGGTCAGGAAATCGAGACCGTACTGGCTAACATGGTGAAACCCCGTGTCTACTAAAAATACAAAAATTAGCCGGGTGCGGTGGCGGACGCCTGTAGTCCCAGCTACTCAGGAGGCTGAGGCAGGAGAATGGCGTGAACCCGAGAGGCAGAGCTTGCAGTGAGCCGAGATCACGCCACTGCACTCCAGCCTGGACAACAGAGCAAGACTCCGTCTCAAAAAAAAAAAAAAATCCAGAATAGGCCAATTCTTAGAGATAGAAAATAGATTAGTGGTGGCCTAGCATTGGGGAACTGGGGGAAGAAATGCTAATCTGCCCAAGGATCTTTTGAGGGTTATAAAAATGGTCTAAATTTAGAATGTGGTCATGGCTGTACAACTCAGTAAATGTACTTACAAAACATTGAACTGTCCACTTAAAATGGGTGAATTTTGCACTGTGTAAATCGTATCTCATAAAGCTCTTTAAAGAATAAACAAAATTCCATGGTGTATATGTGCTACATTTTCCTTATCCAGTCTATCATTGATGGGCATTTGGGTTGGTTCCAAGTCTTTGCTATTGTAATTACTGCTGCAATAAACATACATGTGCAGGTGTCTTTATAGAAGAATGATTTATAATACTTTGAGTATATACCCAGTAATGGGATGGCTGGGTCAAATGGTATTTCTGGTTCTAGATCCTTGAGGAATTGCCACACTTTCTTCCACAGTGGTTGAACTAATTTACACTTGGGGACACGGATGAAGCTGAACCATGATCCTCAGCAAACTAACACAGGAACAGAAAACCAAACACCGCATGTTCTCACTCATAAGTGGGAGTTGAACAATAAGAACACATGGACGTAGGGAGGCGAACATCACACAACAGGGCCTGTCCACGGGGGGTGGAGACAAGGAGAGGGAGAGCATTAGGACAAATACCTAATGCATGTGGGGCTTAAAACCTAGACGATGGGTTGATAGGTGCAGCAAACCACCATGGCACATGTACACCTATGTAACAAACCTGCACATTCAGTACATGTGTCTGAGAACTTAAAGTAAAATAAAATAAAAAGAATAAACAAAACTCTTCTCGCTGTGAGACAGACACCCAGACTATCCCATTTCTAATCTCATATATGCAGACATTAAATGTGAGGAACATGTGTCTACTTCATTTTGCAGGGGAGAGATTGAGACAGTGAAGGAAACCATGGAGAAAAATTAGGCTGCAGAGCAAAAAGAAAGCTTGCGCAGTATATGGTAGCCTGTGTGAAGGGTTCTGGATTTTATGTGCAGGGCTCAGAGCAGCCAGAGAAGAGTTTTAAGTAGCTCACACATGATCAGATTTGTACTAAAAGTTATTACTCTGGCTGCAGACGATGAGGTAGGAGCACAGCTAGGGGCTGACCAAGCAGAAACCACAGCAGTTTCCTGTCTGAGAGACGGATGAGGTTTGGACCAGAGAGATGATGGAGATGGAGGCAGTGGATGGATCCGAGAGGCATGGCAAGACACGGTGATTTAGAATAGGAAGGGAGCAGTCCGCCCATGAGAGAGGAATTAAGGAGGGCAAAGAAGTGTTTAGCTTGAGCAACCCGATCATGCCATCTGCTAAAATAGGGATCTATCGGGAAATATATTTGCTGGATAAGATCATCGTGTCATCATAAAGATCATTCTCCTCCCATATGCGTAAGAAATTCAATTTCAGAAGTCTTTTGAGAAAAAAACAATTCACAGAAAATTGTAGGGGTGACATATCCTGGGCTAAATGAAGGGTCTACTGTGGCTCCATTAGAAAGATAATAATTCCTTGTTTGAGATAAATGGTCAGAGAACAAGAAAATAAGGTAGCAGGGGAAAGAAGTGGAAAAATTTTTTTTTTTCCATAGCAAGCTCAGATGCTTCCAGAAAGGACCAGTTTCTAGGCAAAGGGGAGAGGTCAAATTCCTTCCCACCTGCTCCATCAGGACAGTGGAAATTAATTCTGAGCTCTGCGGTGCAAATGGAATATTTTAGTTTCTTAACAACCCACCACTTCAGAGTTCCTGCATGCCCTCTGGCTGGCAAAGCCCTCTAGCTGTCTTTGAGTCGTTATCCCTATTTCTGGGCAGGACTTTTTCAACCCTCATCCATCAGAGAAGTCTATTAAGAATAACTGGCTTTGGCATTAAGTAGATTTGAGTTGGTTTATGGCTGTATCCGTTATTCATGATGACATATCAAGCATATTCCCTAGCCTTCTGGAACCTCGGTCCCTTGCGTATAAAATGGGACAATATCAGGGCTGTTAGGATTATTAAATGAGATAGCTCATCTCAAGATCCACTTCAGTTCCAGGCACACGGTAAGCTCCCATCATCCTCCAAGGGAATGATTTCCCACCTTGTTTGTGTTTTTTTTGGCATTAGAGGATCCCTTTGAGAATTAGGAAAAGCCAAGCACCACATCTTTACTAAATACTCATTCATGAAAACTTGGAACAGATCTATTAAAGTCTGATTCATGGACCACATTTTGTGAATCTTTAATGTCAGGCAATGGTTCTCAACTCTGGCTGCCTATTACACTGGGAACTTAAAGAAATACTGATCACTGAGTCCCATATTCCTAAAATTATCTTTAATTGGTTTGGGCTTGGATCCATGCAACGTGATTTTTTAAGGCAACCTCAGCGAATCTGTTGCAGCCAGAATGGGGAACCACTGATAAAGGGGGAAAAACTGATGCCTCATTGTTTTTCTGCCCCAGATATTGTTCCGTGTAATCTGCATTTCTCCTGATCCTGACAGTGTTTTGAGGTGGTTAGGGAGTTCGGGCTCCAGGGTCTGGATAACCTATGTCCCTCCATTCTCAACCCCTATTAGCAGTAAAGTCTTGGCAACCTATTCCAATCTCTGGCTTTCATTTACTTCTGCTCATCTATAAAAGCAAGGGTAGGCACAATCATATTTGCCTTACAAGATCACTGGAAGGATCAAGTCAAGTGTTCCATAAAATTATTCTCAAAATATGAGCGGCACGGTAAGAGCTAGATACTAGGTTACATGTATCCACTATTGCCTTCATTAACACCAGCACCGTCGTCATCTTTGTAGCATAAGTTATTCTTTTTATTTTTTGATTTTACTCTAAGTTCTGGGATACACGTGCCGAACATGCAGGTTTGTTACATAGGTATACATGTGCCATGGTGGTTTGCTGCACCTATCAACCCGTCATCTAGGTTTTAAGGCCCACATGCTTTAGGTATTTGTCCTCATGTAGCGTAAGTTATTCCTAATAACTACACGCCTCAAATATTGAGGCTATTTTCTCTTTTTTTTTCTAAAACAACTTGTGGAATGCCCTTATATGAGAGTTCTCAGCCTTCAAAGGATGTGAGACTACTCTGCTTGGAAAAATGTTCGTGCCCAGGACTGATCCCATTATTCTGTTGGTGTTGAGAAAACCCACTCTAGGGTGTACCTGATTTTGTAATTCCCTAAACTCTAAAGCAGCTTCTGCATAGATACAAGTATGCCTATTCATTTAAAATAGTGGGAAAGAGGGGTTGCTAATAACACAAGTATTCTTCAGTCATCAAGCACTAGGGTCAACGCGGCTACAGGCAAGCGAATACTTTCCTGAGGGTAGGGAACCATCCCAATATTGGAAAAGCAGAGGCAAAGGGATTGTACACAAAGGCAGCTGCTGTGATGGCAAAATTTAGTAGCTTGTGCTTCTCTCATTCTCTGGTTTCTCTCCCTTGACCCTAAAAGACGTATGTCACTCAAACAGTCTGCCCCAAGCAGTCCTCCCGGATCTGCCACTCATGCCAATGAATCCTATCCACCTTCCTTCCATGCATCATTCTCTTTTGACTGCTGATCATCCACTAATCATCACTCCAGTGACTTGTTAGGAACCTTCTTGGCCCCACTTTTCCAGAAAACGTGACTCAGCCAGGCAAGGCAGGTTATTTGGGGTGGCTTGATGGGAGTGAGAAGGGGTGGGTAGAAGGGAGGAGGGGTGAGAGGAAAAGGCAATTTACGGCGCCTGTGGGTAGCTGGCTTCCCCCGACCAGCACATTTCTAATTTTATTTTGCTTGCATTTATATTAGGAAATGCTGCAACCACCTCGTGCTAAGGGCGGGGGATGAACCACAGGAAGATGTGAAAGCTCATAGCAACCTAGAGACAGGGGGCTTGAATCCCCCCGAGTCCTCCTAGTTCAGGCTACTGCCCACCTGGCACGAGAGCTGAAAAGGAAACCCACCCATTACCCCAGGGCAGAAATCACTGTAACTTACATTCTTGTTCATTTTCTTCTGGAAATGAAATACATTACCCTTGCTTACTAGGTGTGGCTCTAGATTTCAACAACTCTTTCTCTCTCTTTTAAGACTCAAGGCCTTTTTTGTTTGTTTGCTTTACATGAAAAATACTCCTTGGAGTTTTTAATTCCCTGTATTTACTAGTGATAGAGTCCTAGAGCCTAGAATTTCTATCCCTATGACAGCTACCAGCCCACTGGATAAAAGTTTAAATTTAGAAACCAGAGTCCAGTTTTTTTTTTTTTTTTTTTTTTTTGAGAGGCAGTCTCACTCTGTCGCCCAGGCTGGGGCGCAGTGGTGCAATCTCGGCTCACTGCAAGCTCCGCCTCCCAGGTTCACACCATTCTCCTGCCTCAGCCTCCCGAGAAGCTGGGACTACAGGCGCCCACCACCACACCCGGCTACTTTTTTTGTGTTTTTAGTAGAGACGGAGTTTAACTGTGTTAACCAGGACAGTCTTGATCTCCTGACCTCATGATCCACCCACCTCGGCCTCCCAAAGTGCTGGGATTACAGGCGTGAGCCACAGTGCCCGGCCCAGAGTCCTTTTTTTTTTTAAGTGTATGTATCTAAGGTATACAACATAATACTTTGACATACTTATCTTGACTTCCACATACAGAGTGAAGTGATTATGTAGTCAAGCAATTTAACACACTCATCATCTCATAAAATTAGTTTCCTTTCTTCCCTCCTTTCTATTTTTATATTCTTGAAATTTTTTTTTCTTTTATAGTGAGAGTACCTAGAATCTACCCTTCTGACAAATTACCAGTATTCAATACATTATTATTTCTTAGAGTCATCATATTATACATTGGATCTCTAGACTTGCTCACACACAGACGTACTTTTCAGCCCTGTGTGACCTTGGACATGTCATTTAACCTCCCTGAACCCCCTTATTGATACTATGAGAATGATAATTGGAGCAACAATGTTGTAAATTAGAAAACACATGTAAGAACTTTAACAGCATGCCGGACACCTACTAAGAGCAAAATACAGAGTAGCAGTTGTCATCATCATCAACATTAGCATCAGTGTGACGGTCAGTCTTAAGTGTCAACCTGGTTAGAATACAGTATCCGTTTATTCCATAAAATGTTAATTTAGGTATTGCTGTGAAGGCATTTTATAGATATGAATAACACCTAACATTGATTGTCTTTAAGTAAAATAGATTGTCTTAAGAAATCTTGGTGGATGTAATGCAATTGGAAAAAGGCCTTAAGAGCAAAACTGTGAGGAAGGACCACACTGTGGTCCATGTGATCCTTGAGGACCACAGTGTGGTCCATGTTGTCAGCTCCTGCCCAAGAGTTGCCAACATGCTCTTCCTGATGGCCTGGCCCATGGATTTCTGACTTGCTTAGTCAGCCTCGCAATCCTATAAGTACTCCCTTGCAATAAATCTCTTAACCTATAGAAGTATCCTATTGGTTGTGTTTCTTGTGTGGGATCTTGACTGATAAAATCACTGTCATCATCATTATCACTCTTATTGAATACATACATTTGCAGGGCAGGTAGACAAGCAATGCACACACTGCAAAGATGCACTTCATTGGATTTTCTTCCTTTGGAAAATCTGCACTGAGCGTTCCTATCCCTGGTTTTCACTGGAGAATGATCCTTTTTAGAGGCAAGGCAGTTTAATAAGCACAGGTGAATAAATGGGGCTTAAAAGTTTTCATTTTCCCTGCCTACCATCAATTCTATGGTGCATCATGGAACCCCTGCACTAGGGGTCAGGCATTTTCAAGACCCTGAGAGTGTGTGTGCCACTTCAGCTTCCCTGGAGAGACTCTTGTCTCATTCACCTATTGCATCATCCATTCATTCAACATTTGGCTGAACACAACAGAACTCCCCTGGGCAATGATGACTCAGACAAGACTCCTGCCCCTACAAAGGTTACACTCAGTGAAGGGAGGCATATAGAGAACCAGCAAACCAAATACGGATTAAAAATTGTTTCAAATGTGACTTAAGTGCTCAAAAAGGAAAAATTTAATAGAGTGGTTACAATGGGTAAGAGGAGCCATTTTAGATGAGAAGGTGAGGGTTGGCCTCTTTGAGGAGGTAATGTTTGCACTGAGAGCAGAAGGATGGGCAAGAGCCAGCCATGTAATAAGCGGGCAGGAGCCAACGGCAAGTGCAAAGGCCTTGAGGTTATTATCCAAATGATAGCAGGGGCTTTTAAAAAGGTAAGTAAGTTAAAATGAGGTCACTAGGGTGGGCTCTAATCTAATCTAACTGGTGTCCTTATAAGAAAAGGAGATCTTGTTATTTATTTATTTATTTGAAACAGACTTTCGCTCTTGTCGCCTACGCTGGAATGCAACAACACGATATCAGCTCACTGCAACCCCTGCCTCTTGGGTTCAAGTGATTCTCCTGCCTCAGTCTCCCAAGCAGCTTGCATTACATGCATGCACTGCCACACCCTACAATTATTATTATTATTATTATTTTGTATTTTTGGTAGAGACAGAGTTTCACCACGTTGGCCAGGCTGCTCTTGAACTCCTGACCTCAGGTGATCTGACCACCTCGGCCTCCCAAAGTGCTGGGATTATGGGCATAAGCCACTGTGTCCAGCCGAAAAGGAAATTTTGGACACAGACATGCATAGAGGGAAGATGAAGTGAAGAGTAGATGGGTCCCTCATGAATAGATTAATGCCCTCCAGGAAGGGAACAGAGGGTGAGTGAATTCTTGCTCTCTTAGTCCTTAGGAGAACTGGTGGGCTTTTTGTCTGTTTATTTGTTTGCTTACAGACACAGAATCTCACTCTTCACCCAGGCTGGATTGCAAGTGCTGCAATCACAGCTCACTGTAGCCTCAAATATCTGGACTCAAATAATCTTCTTGCTTCAGCCTCTCCATTAGTTGGGACTACAGGTATATGCCATCATGCCCAGCTAATCTTTTTAATTTTTTGTTGAGATAGGGTCTTGCTATGTTGCCCAGGTTGCTCTGAAACTCTTACCCTGAAGCAAACTTCCCACCACAGCCTCCCAAATTGCTGGGGTTACAGGTATGAGCCACTGCACCCAGCAGAGAACAGGTTGTGAAAAAGAGCCTGGCTCCTCCCCACTATCTCTTGCTTCCCCTCCCACTATGTATCTCTGCACATACCAGCTCCCTTTCTCTTTCTGCCACGAGTGGAAGCAGCATGAAGTCCTCACCGGAAGCAGATGCTGGTGCCTGCTTCTTATACAGCCTGCAGAACCATAAGCCAAAAAACCTGTCTTTTCTTTATAAATTCCCCAGCGTTAGGTATTCCCTTACTGAAACACAAGTGAACTAAGACAAACTGTCTCCAAATACAGTCACATTGTGAGGCAAAGGGAGCCAGGATTTCAACATACGAATTGGTGGAGGTACAATCTGGCCGATGATAGATGGTGACATAATTGGCTACAGTTTCATACCTCAGCCCAAGTAAGATACCTGCCTCCAAAAACCAAACTCCAGGGATACATAAACAGCCATCTTCAGCTTTTCCTGTAACCACCAAAGTTGCTCTTGCTTCTCTGTTGCAGGATTAATGTTGCCTAAAGTCCTAGTTTTCCAGGGAAGATACCATGCGCCGGTTTCAGTGAGTGATGGAAAAAAGAAACCCCACTTACAGGAGGCCCAAAATAAAGGTAACTGAGAAGCTTCCCCAGGACTAAGATTGAGAGGGAGGAGAGGATGCACCCTGTGGAGTTCAACTCTCACTGTCACCATTTATCTTCTCCTTAGCTCTCTCTCCTGAATAAAGGTAAGATATTCTCTGGTGATAGATGGTGGCCTGCTCATTCTATTGCTGCACATTCTAGGAGAAGCTACATGAACTGGGTGCAACAGGTAAATTAACCCTGGCTGTGTTGGAGGCAACTGCCTTACAGAGAACCCTAGGTAGCTCCTCAGTTGTTGCATTCTTTTAAACAAAGATAAAACCTTTCTTCCTCTCCATCCTTCTTTAGGTTGCAGAGACTTTTCTCAGCAAGGAGCACTGTTTTGCTGTCTTACTTTCCATGTCATTATTTTTTGTGGCAAGATCAGTCGTTAATCCAATCACGTCTTCATTCTGTCAATATTCACTGGATCATCTATTATGTAGCAGGCACTGTGCTAGGGGCCAGTCCGGGGGTTGCACTGGATGTGCTTTTAATAAAATGTTATGTTTTGACTATTTTGTGCTGTTGAGTTCCTCTCTCTACCATTCATGTGAACCTAATGGAGAGAGAAATAAAGATACTTGGAAGGGACAGTGGAGAAATAAGAAAAATCATGTTCCATCTGGTCAGAAACATGCATGACTCACCAACCTGAAGCTAGCAGAATGAAGGGCCGGAAACTGACCAGAGGAACCCCCATAACGCCCGGCCAATGATGCCATATACATAAAAACGAGAAGCTACGGAAGACACAAAGGTAATGAAGATGCTATAAAAGAAAATACAGCATACACCTCTTGCTGATCAGCTAAGAAATGCCATGAAGATGGATGGGGTTATTTGAAGCCTCAGTTACCAACTGTACAAAAGCACCTACACATCTGTAGGGTATTTCCATAAAGCCCTTGAAGTTGCCAGGATGAAGCATGGGATTGCACTGAGCTGCAAGGGGCTAAATTGGCTGCAAAAGGCCATGAAGCTCTGTGCACAGTAAGTGGGACTACCGCACAGAACAGAAACAGACCATGCTGTAAGAAGCAATCAACTACTGTTTCAAGTTAAGATGGTTTCTCCAGCCTCCCCATTATTTTTTTCTTATAAGAAGAGAATTGATTGTTTATAAATCCCAACTTAAAATGCCCCTTTTACTCTCCCCTGTTGCATATTTCTCCTTGGCCAGGACTGGGAATTCAGCTATGAGAAATCTCACGGTAAATGTCGTCGGTATCTGTTTGTCACTTCGTAAATCCTCACTCTGTGCTTGTCAGGACTTCAGGATCACCTTTTAAAACTAATCTAGCTGAGGGATAAGACAGCATTCTTAGCACTTCAACTTGAGTACGATATGACTGGCAATAAAATCAGCCTTAACCCATATGATTGGCAGAGGGAATGGTATTGCAGCAACTCATTTTTGAGAACTTGCAAGTGTCTTTCTAAAATATATGTGTGTGTGTGCATATATATATGCACACACGCATATTATATATATATTAATAAGGAAATATCATACATACATGCATATATATATTTCAGTAAGTAAATATTCTAATTGCTAAAAATGCATGTAGTGTATTTATAAGGGGTATGTTAGGCTTACTTGGCAATGCAAAGTCAAACCAATTGCATGGTACACAACCTGGAAACTTTCACCTACTTCCCATTATTAACTTAGATACTTGCCATACAAACACAAAAGACTAAGATGTTACTGTCTGGCAAATCCACTTTACCTACTGGGTCTCCCTAGAAAGGTTATGAGTCTGTTTCTACTGACTTACTCCAATAATAAATATTACTGTGTGTAGAAGATTATGTTTCTAAATTAGACTATCAGCTAAGCACTTCCCTAAACCTGCTTAACATTTTACTGAGTTCCTAATGTCAGTCTAAGTAAAACTAAACATCCTACTCGCCTCTGGGTGGGCAACCCACACCTGTGTTCAGAACACAACATCGGCCATAGGCTCATCATGTTGTGGATCAAATCGTATGAGAAAACCAGGCTGTCCTCCTGTATTCTAGCATAAACACCGAAGTGGGGACACCACTAATAGCTGCCTTGCTTTGGATGCGTTAAGCAGAGCACAATTGGCTCCTCAGTAATTGCTACACACAGTTCTCTCAGTGGT
This sequence comes from Pan paniscus, assembly GCF_029289425.2. Classification (NCBI taxonomy): domain Eukaryota; kingdom Metazoa; phylum Chordata; class Mammalia; order Primates; family Hominidae; genus Pan; species Pan paniscus. The sequence continues at coordinate 7,739,185 of NC_073267.2, read as the reverse complement.
AAGGTTTCAATTCACCTCATACAGATAATCACTGCAGTCCCTGCACTCACTTTTGCCCTTTTCAAAGACTCAGGGACTTCGTTTTCTTTCTTTTCTTTCTGCCCATCACCAAAGACTGCAGATGGTGGACCAGGTTTACGTCAATGTTATTAATGACCAGAAAGGCATGGAATTTTGGTTTCTAAAATGTATCATATTTTGTAAACACAGATTGTAGAAGTGAAAACAGGGTGGGTAGGAACATGCTACTGAAAGGTTCATGTTTATTTCCGTAAGTTTTCTTTTTTTTCTTTTTCTTTTTTTTTTTCTGAGACAAAGTCTCACTCTATCACCCAGGCTGGAGTGCAATGGCATGATCTCACTTCAACCTCCGCCTCCTGGGTTCAAGCCATTCTCCTGCCTTAGCCTCCCGAGTAGCTGGGATTACAGGAGAGCACCACCACACCCAGCTAATTTTTGTATTTTTAGTACAAATGAGGTTTCACCATGTTGGCCAGGCTGGTCTTGAACTCCTGACATCAAGTGATCTGCCTGCCTCAGCCTCCCTAAGCACTGGGATTACAGGTGTGAGCCGCCACGCCCCGCCCATTTCCATACATTTTCACTCAACTGGCGTTTTCCAAAATATTCATCGAGCAAGCCTCATCTCTCTCACTATTTTTCTCGGTCTCTCAGCCTCTATCTTACTATCAGTGAAGGGAGGTGGCAGGAGAAAATCAGATAATTGGGGAAGTAAATATTCCACATGTAACTTCTACCTCTATCTCATAGAGGAGTGGCATCATACTCCCACCTCCCCTTGTTACACATGGAAAAGAGAGTGTAGGATAAAGAGAAAGTCACAATATTCTTTGGGACAAAAAAGACAAGGAATTTCAAGTTGAAGTGCATAGTCCCAGACAGTGCAAGAGACATAGAAAGATGAATATATCCACAACAGTCAAGAACAGAAAACCAAGGAGTAGAACGGCGAATGCCAGAAACTGTGCGGAAGGGAAAATGAGGAGTTACCAATCAGTTTGCATTAAGGGAGAAAAGAAGGAAAAGAGAAAGGACTGGGGAGAGGGGGAGAAAAGGAGATGAAGGAAGCCTCGCTCTAAAAATACAAGGAAAAATGCCAGTGAATAATCCCTGATGTCTTAGAAGAGTGAGGAACTTTTTCATTTTTATTTTCTTAAGACACAGTCTTGTTCTGTTGCCCAGGCTGAAGTCCAATGGCACGATCATAGCTCACTACAGCCTTGACCTCCCAGGCTCAAGTGATTCTCCATCCTCAGCTTCCTGCATAGCTGGGACTACAGGCGCATATCACCATGCCTGGCTAATTAACTATTATAATTTTTATAGAGACAATGTCTTACTATGTTGCTTAGGCTGGTCTCAAACTCCTGGGCTCAAGTGATCCTCCCACTTCAGCCTCTCAAAGTACTGGGATTTCAGGTATATGCCATTACACCTGACCAGGAACTTATAAATATGGGAATGCTAATATTAAAGTGTTTGCAGTCCTGTCCTCCCTCAGATTAAAATGGGATACACACAACGGCCTTGAGTGATGCTGCCCGTTTAGGGTGGGCCTGAGATAGAAGCAAGAGATGAGAGGTAGGACGAGATGGTTCATTGAGAATGGATCACTGGAAAGAATGGTTACTCTGAGAAAGTAAAGCCTCCTGGCAGGTGTCTGCAGATACCCTGTGGGTGCCGTGGATTTCCCACCTCCCATGGATTAGAGTTGTAGCCAGTTTAAATATAGAAATATGGAGAAGTCAGGGGCACCCTGGCTGCAGATCGAAATGTTAGTTAAAGATTGTGACAGTCTTAAAATATAATGTAAGTGATGTTTGAGAACACAGCACAGCTTGTGCAGCCCTATGTAAAGCAGATGCAAATCATATGTAAATGTGCACCTGTCCTTCTTGACTAGTTCTGACTCCAGCCCCTTCTGAGGACTGGCTCTCTGGACAGACTTAGATTTCTGGTTAAATCCGTGGCCGGTAAGACAATCACTTGCTGGGAAGGCACAAGATTGCCTTTGCTCAGTGCGTTATGAGGAGATTTTGAGAAAGAGTCACTAACCAAGCAGATATTTGCAGAGGGAAACAGAGTACTGGAAGAGACCATGTATCAACCAAAATGTGGACTAGGGCTCACACATAGAGGGACCCTATCTGAGCTGTGAGAAGCATGGACAAAGCTGTGCCAGCTGAAAACTCACTGCAATCCTGGGCACAGCCCACCTCTATAATTTTCCAATTCCTCACTGTGGTAACATAAATACAACATAAAAGTTACTATCTTAACCATTTTAAGCATACAATTCAGTAGCATTAAGTATATTTATATTGTTATGCAACCATCACCACCAAAACCTCCAGGACTCTTTTTGTCTTGTAATACTGAAACTGTGTACCCATTAAACAATAACTGCCCTTTCCCCTACCTTCCTATCCACCAGCCACCACCATTCTCCTTGACTCTCTGCTTTTCACTACAAACTTCATGTGAGTGGAATTATACAGTGCGTATGTTTTTGTGACTGGCTTATTTTACTTAGAATAATGTCCTCAGGGCTCATTTGTGAAGCATGCGTCAGAATTTTCTTCCCTTCTAAGGTTGAATAATATTCCATTGTGCATGCGTGTGTGTGTGTATCACATTTTCCTTATCTGTTCATCACTGATAAACACTTGTATTAGTCCCATATTTTAGCTGTTATGAATATGAGTGTAAAAACATTTCTTTGGCTGGGCGCAGTGGCTCACGCCTGTAATCCCAGCACTTTCGGAGGCCGAGGCAGGCGGATCACGAGGTCAGGAGATCCAGACCATCCTGGCTCACACGGTGAAACCCCATCTCTACTAAAAATATAAAAACAAAATTAGCCTAGCACTCCAGCCAGGGTGACAGAGTGAGACTCGGTCTCAAAAAAAAAGAACATTTCTCTGAGGCTGTACTTCAGCAGACCCCAACCTTTTTGGCACCAGGGACCAGTTTTGTGGAAGATAAACTGATGGCCAGGGTGGGGGGCTGTTGCAGGGGATGGTTTCAGGATGAAACTGTCCCACTTCAGATCATCAGGCATTAGATTCTCATAAGAAGTGCACAACCTAGATCCCTCACATGCACAGTTCACAATAGTTTGTGCTGCTGTGAGAACCTAATGCCGTGGCTGCTCTGACAGGAGGTCGAGCTCAGGTGCTAATGCAAGCAATGAGGAGTGGCTGTAAATACAGAAGAAGCTTTGCTTGCTCATCCACTGCAGCCCAGTTCCTAACAGGCCATACACCGGTACCACTACATGACCCAGGGACTGGGGACCCCTGCTGTACATTCACCTCTTTTAAATATATATCCAGAATAAGAATTGTTGGATCATCTGGCAGTTCTATTTTTAATTATTTGGGAATCTCCATGCTGTCTTCCACAGCAGCTGTGCTATTTTACATTCCTACCCACAGGGCGTAATGGGTCCAATTTTTCCACATCCTTATCAACACGTGTTTTCTGTGCTTCTTTTTTTTTTTTTTTATTTGCAGCCATCCTAATGTGTGTGAGGTGGTATCTCATTGTAATTTTTATTTGTCTTTTCTCTAATGATTAATGATGTTGAGCATCTTTTTTCATGTGCTTATTGGCCATTTGTTTATGTTCTTTGAAGAAATGTCTATTCAAGTCCTTTAACCATTTTTAATCAAGTTATTTATATTGCTGTTGTTGTTGTTGTTGTTGAGTAACCCATACTGATTTTTGGAGACAGTTAAGTGGCTCTAGGAGAAAGACCATGGGAGGATCTTCCAAAGTCAATGCAAATTCTACATTTATGCATATCCTCCTAACACATGCTACTTAGGTGCTAATTGGCTTCCCAAACTTCTGCAAGTTCTGCCAGTGCTACCTCTGAAATAAATCCCTCGTACATCTCCTCTGCCACCTAAGTCTACCCCACTATCAATACTCCTTCTGATCTACAGTCTACAGTCACTGCCCAAATGAGCTTTCTAACTTCACGCTTGCCGTGCCCATTCTCTACCAGCCTGGGTAAGCTTTGTAAATAAGAATCAGATCGGCCGGGCATGGTGGCTCTTGCCTGTAGTCCCAGTACTTTGGGAGGCTGAGGTGGGTGGACCACCTGAGGTCTGGATTCAAGACCAGCCTGGCCAACATGGTGAAACCATATCTCTGCTAAAAATACAAAACATTAGCCAGGCGTGGTGTCGGGCACCTGTAATCCCAGCCACTTGGGAGGCTGAGGCAGGAAAATCGTTTGAACCCAGTGGGGCAGAGGTTGCAGTGAGCCCAGATTGTGCCATTGCACTCCAGCCTGGGCGACAAGAGCAAAACTGTCTCAAAAGAAAATAAAAGAAAAGAAAAAAGAATCAGATCATGGCATTCTCTTGCCTGGATCAAACTAAGGACCTCCTGCCTCAGCCAGAAAAGAATCCCCACTTCTTACCATAGCCCACAATAGCAGACACAGGGCTTGATCTCTCCTATTTCCTTGACCTTAGCTGGTGACTTCACCTCTTCTACTACCTGGCTCTCAGTTGTTTCTCTGCTATGCTGTGTTGCTCACTTTGGTATCTGGCATTCCTTCGGTTTGGGATGTTTCTCCCTGAGAGGTGCATATGCCAGACTTTGTTTTAACCTCAGAGAGGTCTTTCTCTCCATCCCTTGTCCCAATTCCTCTCTCTCATATCTTCCAGCTTTGTTGCCTGCAGAGCAGTTTTTACATTCAGAAATTAATTTATATTTGTGATTCCCACACTGATCTCACAAAATTCAATTTGGTTGCTATTTAGAGAGTCCCCAAATAATGGTGGCTTAAACAAAATATAAGTTAATTTTTCTCTCCCATACAAGAAGTTCAGGGCTACATATTCCATCTTAAACCTTGTTTCCTCATTCACTTTTTTATTCCACTATCCTTAGGACATAGATTCCACCATCGAAGTTGCCTCAAAGTCACATAATGTCATACAACAGCGGGGAGAAAGCATGAAAGGGCCTATGGTGTTTTCATCAAGATGAGTTAGTCCCTATTAAAGGGTTTTCCCAGGATGCTTGTCTAATAATTTTCACTGCCATCTTAATGGGGATCCCTGTCTGCTAAGCTGAGGAACATAGCATTATTATCCTTTAATTTGGGGCATACTGACTCTGACTAAGTGAACTATTTCCAAGCACTCTATTCCTTTAAAAGAAGGCATAGAGGGATACTGGGTAGACAGCTGGCAGTTTCTGTCACAACTCCTTCTTGAATGTTTTTCCTTGAGCAGAAAATATGAACTCCATGCAAGCAGTGATGTTGTCTGTGGGGTGTATTGCAATATCATCCTTAGTGCCTACTGCAGTGTCTGACAGGCACACCATAAATAGAGGTGCAATAAACATTTGCTGAATACGGAGAGAGCACAGTTGTGGGTTATATTTTCTAAGATGATACTTAAGGATGCACATGGATGCTTCCTGTCACATTCAGGTTCTTCCAGAAGACAGGCCAACTTAGTGTCACCATTAACTTATTCACTTCCCCACTCCACTCCCTGGAAAAACCTATCTGCTTTAAATCTCAGAACCATAGTATCATCCTTACCATCTACAAGGACAGTCGAGTTTCCTTTCTAAAAGTCACTACTTCCTAGGATTTTGCATTATATTCCAGGTGGAGGCCCAATTTGTAGCCCAAAACAATTCAAACCAGTTTTGTTGGTGCTATGTGTTCATGTCCCTGACACTATTATGTATTATGACTAGTATCAGACTTTTAGATTTCACTCTAGAATTTCCCAGAAATCTGGCTCTATGATTGTGACTATCCGCATTCTGAGCACATTCAAGAATGAGAAATTGCAAAAGTGGTCCCCAACACGTTGTTTGTTCTTTTGTCTAATTTCTTTGTTGTTGTTGCTGTTGTTTTGTTTTGTTTTGTTTTTCTGAGATAGAGTCTTGCTCTGTTGCCCAGGCTGGAGTATAGTTATACGATCTCAGCTCACTGCAACCTCCACCTCCTGGGTTCAAGCAGTTCTTGGGTCTCAGCCTCCCGAGCAAACTGGGATTAAAGGCGCCTGCCACCATGCCCAGCTAATTTTTGTATTTTAGTAGAGACGGGGTTTCACCACGTTGGCAAAGGAGTTCAAGATATTAACTCCTGACCTCAAATGATTGGTCTGCCTCAGTCTGCCAAAGTGCTGGGATTACAGGCGTGAGCTACTACACTGCCCAGCCTTTTTGTCTAATTTCATTCCAGCCCTGGTCAGATTATTGGCTGATTCTGTGTATGGAAGTAGATACCATTCCTCTGAACATGAGTATACACAGCGATGACAGGTGTTTGGCTGTGTTAAAACTTCCAAACCTTCAGGCATACGTTGCCTGAAACACTCAGTCATTCATTTCCAAAGACGTTTTAAAGTGCATGATTCACGGCCTATTTTGAAAACATTTCTCACCTACTACTTTTTAAATGATTACCATTCGATTTTTCGAATGATAAAACAGAAAAAAAAAACCCTTTAAACACTCAGTGGATCCTGAATTATTAAACATAAAAGGGCACTTTGGTGTATTTATTATCACACTGAAGGAAATCTTGTCTGGTTTAAGCTCTTAGCTTCTTAAAATGTCCCCCTCTATGCTGAAGTGGAGTTAAAAATGCATTGCCATAAAACTCCATCCATTTCCAATTTTCTCATCAACAGTCGCTGACATTGTGAGCTGTCACCTCTGCAGCCTGTGTTCTTCCTCTGGGGAGGAGGACGGACCTGTGGTGATGATATTCTTACTTCCCTTGTCCCTTGGAACTGAAACTCAGTCCTGGTGCTTGGAGCTGTCTCCTTTTCTACTTTCCCAGATGGACACCATTTCTCTAAGGGTTGATTTCAGGGGTTCTCCTGCAAGCATGGTTCATACTGAGCAAACTGTGAACAAGGCAGCCAACTCATTGCCTGGGAACCAACACTATATTTTGCCTCTGATAGTGTGCTATGGTTTCAATGTGTCCCCCAAAGTCCATGTGTCAGAAATTTAATATCCATTGCAACAGTGTTGGGAGGTGAGGCCCAGTAAGAGGTGATTAGATTACGAGAACTCCACTTTCACGAATAAAGTCATTACTGCTGCAGTGAGTTAGTTATCATGTGAGTGGATTGTTATAAAAGTGAGTTCATCTATTCTTCCCTCTTGCCCTTCCACCATGTGATGGAGGAGCAGGAAAGCCCATGAGATATGCAGTGTCATGCTCTTGGACTTCCCAGCCTCCAAACCCATGAGCCAAACACACTTCAATTGCTTTTAAGTTACCCAGTCTTAGATATTCTGTTACAAAAACACAAAACAAACTAAAACACTCTGTCTTCCTGTTTTTGATTTTATCTCTTTTGCAATGGAGGTGGAATTCATATACCATAAAATTAACTATTTTGAAGTGTACAAATGAGTAGCATTTAGTACATTCACAGTGTTGCACAACTACCACCCTCTACCTAGTTTCAAAACATTTTCATCACCCCAGAAGAAAACCACCAGGTATATTGGCCATGTGTGGTGGCTCACGCCTGTAATCCCAGCACTTTGGGAGGCCAAGGCAGGCAGATCACGAGGTTAGGAGATTGAAAACATCCTGGCTAACACGGTGAAACCCCGTCTCTACTAAAAATACAAAAGATTAGCCAGCTGTGGTGGCGGGTGCCTGTAGTCCCAGATACTTGGGAGGCTGAGGCAGGAGAATGGCGTGAACCCAGGAGGTGGAGCTTGCAGTGAGCCGAGATCGCTCCACGGCATTCCAGCCTGGGCGACAGAGCAAGACTCCATCTCAAAAAAAAAAAAAAAAAAAAAAAAAGAAAACCACAAGGTATGAGCCGAGTGGAACGGGGGAAAAAAGAGAAAACCCATGATCATTTTTCAGTTAAACTCCCAATTCCTGCTCCCTTGGCAACCCCCATTCTGTTTTCTGTCTCTGTGAATTTTCCTATTCTGGATATTTCATGGAAATGGAATAACATGTGACCTTTTGTGTCTGGTTCCTTCCGTTAGCATAATGCTTTCGTCTACATTGTAACATGTATCAGTACTCCACTTATTTTTACTGTTGAATAACATTCTACTACAGGGATATACCACATTTAGTTTATCCACACACCTGCTGATGGACAGTTGAGTTGTTTCCACCTTTTAGCTATTCTGGATAATGCTGTGATGAACATTTGTGTACACATTTTTGTTTGAGTACTTGTTTTCAATGTTACTGGAAATAAACTTCCAAGTGGAATTGCTTGGTAATGTGGTAATTTTATGTTTAACTTTTTTAAAGGCATGGTCACACAGTTTTACACTATCTGTGATAATTTTGCACTATCACAGTTTGATTTTTTTTTTTTTTTCACTCACAGGTTTTTAGGCTCTCTCCCCGTGACTACCTTTTAACTTAGCTTCAAAAGAAACATCACTCCAGAAACAGAAAGAAGCTCTGGGATTCCCAAGATCAGGAGTTAAAATCGATAGCAAGCTCAGTCGCTGCCTGCTTCAACGACGACATGAAGCAATAGCTGCTCAGAGCCACAGTTTTCCTTATTCATTTTCTTCATCTCTAAAGACAACGGCTGTGAAGGAGGCTTGGAAGAGCCACATCTGTACTCAGTTTCAACAGCCTGGAGAAACCAGACAACACTAGAATGAAGGACAGATTGGAGATGGGTAGAGAAGGAATAACTGGGAGAGATGGAAAAGGAGTAATACATGTGTTCAGGTGTCTAGCACACAAGGAGCAACTGGCTGAAAGATGGCTATGGTGTGCACCTTCGAAATGGAGTCTTTTAAACTCTCCTTAAAATTACCCAGACTTGTGTGCAAAGATTAGACCACTGGATTTATATATTTCAGATAACCCAAATTCCCCTCTGCACACCACTCTAATTATATTTAGCTGTGCATATTTATCTTTGGCTCAGAATTCCATTTCCTTTTCCCTTTGCACGTGCTGTCCTCTTTGCTTGAAACACCCTTCCATAAATCATCTGTGTGAAAAAATTCCCACCCATCCTCAAAAGCCTGCCCAGGCTTCGCTTCTTTCCGCAAACCTTCCAAAAACTCACTTTCCAGCATGACTCCTGACCCTCTGTACACAGATGACTTTGCATTTTACTTATAGTTATACACACATGCCTGTCTCCTTTGCCTAACTACAAGTTCTTTGAAGGCAGTGACCCTGCTTTCCTCTAAAAAATGCGAATAAAAATATTTATGGCTCAGGATTGTTGTCAGGGTGAAGTGGGTTTGTGCGTTTAAAGAGCCGGTTGCACTAAGCTGCACATTGTAGACGCCTCTTAAATGTTTGGGAAGCCACTGGACCTTTGGGAACCTACACTATCAGTGTTGGCAATGGTCTGAATGAAAGATGATTCTTGATTTTGCGCTGCTAAGCAAGTCAGTGGCAAATGGGGCTGGGGAGAGGGGGAGTGAAGCAGGGTGGATAGGAAAAGTTGAAGGAAAAATTCCCTGACACATCTTCAGGATGAAAGGGGAGAGTGAAGATAACATAGTCGATAACAAGAATATTACATTCACCATGCACACAACCACTAAATAAACTGACTTAACGTAATCATTATTACCATTCTGACTATGGAACATACTGATTATTTATACTTCAAAATTATTGGGCCAAGCCTGTTCCTTTACTTCCTTTAGATAAATGAGGAGGAGTAGGATGATGAAGAGAAAAGAGCAAACAATAATAACAATAATAACAACAATAATAATAATTAAAACTCCCTATGGGAGGCTGGGAAATATGATACTCACATTTTTTTTTTCAGACAGTGACAGCCTGGAAGAAACTCCTTAGATCCTGCCACAAATAGCAGTGTGGCAGTAGAGAATGAAAGAAAAAATCATGTCACATGGGCTAACCTTTATTCAGTGACATATTTATAAGAAATATAAACCAGGCACCTTTCTAAAATTATGAGCATCGAACTGGGCACAGTGGTTCATGCCTGTAACCCCAGCACTTTGGGAGGCAGAGGCAGGCAGATTACCTGAGGTCAGGAGTTGAACACCAATCTGGCCAACACGGTGAAATCCCGTTTCTACTAAAAATACAAAAATTAGCCACGTGTGGTGGTGCAGGCCTGTAGTTCCAGCTACTCGGGAGGCTGAGGCTATCGCTTGAACCTGGGAGGTGCAGGTTGCAGTGAGTTGAGATCGTACCACTGCACTCCAGCCTGGGCAAGAGAGTTGGACTTTGTCTCAATAAATAAACAAACAAATAAATAAATACATAAATAAAGAGAGCAATAGCAAGCATCGTAGGTCCTCAAACAGTCTTTCAAATCTGTGCTGTTGGGTCAGTTGTTCTGTTTTGCTATGCAAATATTAGAGGACAGCCACCTGCCCAGGTCGTGTAATAATGATCACCTCCTCTCAATATGTCTTTGATACTCTTACAGTGGACAAGTTTGCACACCAGGTCATTGGTGAAACTGGCTAGGAAAGACACTGCAACCAAGACTTTCACAAGAAGCCTTATCTTGCAAGCCTGTGTGATGAAATTAATTTAAGACAATGAGGCTCAACCAGAGACATTATCACCAAATATAAGGCTATTCTGGGAAAGTCAGTCCATGAACAGAGTCCACCCCAACTCCTAATATGGCTGGTCCAACAAGAAATGCAATATGAGGAACAAAACATGGTGAAGTTGACAGACTTAGGGGTGTTGATAGACTGAAGAGCTCTTTATTAAAATTCAGAGAGTATAATTTTTTAAAGTTTTGTTGCTAGAATTAGAAGAACAATAAACAACTAATTAAGAACCAATCAATTTTATTAACCTCGATAAAATATTGAAAGGTGTTATTCAGTTGTCTTTGAATTCTTCACTTTTTTTGTGTGTGTGTGAAACAGGGTCTCATTTTGTAGCCCAAGCTGGAGTGCAGTGGCACAATCTCGGCTCACAGCAACCTCTGCCTCCCAGGCTTAAGCAATCCTCCCACCTCAGCCTCCCTAGTAGCGAGAACCACAGGCAAGCACCACCACGTCCAGCTAATTTTTGTAGTTTTTGTAGAGATGAGGTTTGACTATGTTGCCCAGGCTGGTCTTGAACTCCAGGGCTCAGGCAATCCACCCCCGTCAACCTCTAAAATTGCTGGGATTACAGACATGAGCCACTGCGCCTGGGCTAAATTCACCACTTTCTAAATGTAATAAAACGATGTGTTTCTGGGAAAGGGGTAGAAAACAGAATGGATTCAAAGATGGTTTCAGGCATTGAGTTTTAGTAATGAGTACCTGTTTAGTAATTTAAATGGACATTTTGAAATCTTTAGCCCCAAAGAGCTAGATTTTCCCAAACTCTAGCCGTTCCACTACCAAAGTCACTAGATGGTCATCCTGTACCATAATGATAAATTGTCAGCTGCTTAGTATCTTTTTACATTGATGTGCTTTGTTTAAATTGAAATGCATTATTTTTAAAAGGCAACTGGATATCAATAATGTAAATGATAAAATAACAGTATCACTTATTCTGAATAAAAGGTAGCCATAAAATAAATACAGTGCAATCACAAGTTATTAAAATCTAACAACCATTACCTGTAGACACCGAGCCGGAGGCTTCCATTTTATTACTAAAAACAGAGATCACAAAGTATTAGAGAGATGTTTAAGACAATCTAGTACCAAATAAAGACTTTCTCATTGACACGAATAGGGTAATGGAAAGAGAAATGAAAAGAGAATAACTCCTTCTCCCAATAATTGATTCAATGTTATTTAATAGCATCATGTACACCCGTCTAAATCCATAATAATATGATAGGGCTTATACTTGGGAAAGACTATTTTTAGCCAATCCTTAAAAAAAAAAACCATAGCTAGAGATAGATGCTACTATATTTTCAACTGCTACTAGAATATCTTATACTTCCAGTCAACTCTCCAAGAAGATTTTAGTCTGTCATTCTTTCATTCTTGTGACATGTCTGATCATTTTGAGTTACGTAAATACATTACCATAATATCTTCTAGGACTTGTTGTGCTACAGTCTAGTACTAATATTCTGAGCTGTCTACCATGGTTGCTGGTTCAGAGCATGGGCTCTGTATTTCTGACTAAGCATCTGCTTTGTCACATACCAGCTCTGTGACAGCGAGCAAGTTAACATCACACTGTTGCAGTATCCTCAGTTATAAAGCAGAATACACAATGTAGTACCTGCCTCATCGGATCAAGGACGGTAATGCATGTAAAATGCTCATAAGAGCATCTGGCACGTGTAAGGACCATAAAAGCATTTGCAGTTCTATTGATTACTTGCCTGTATTAGCTTGATACTGCTGCTGTAACAAAGGCCTCAAACATGATGGCTTTAAACAACACAAACAACCCATCTTATAGTTCTGTAGTTCAGAAATCTGATGCAGGTCTCATCCAGCTACAATTAAGGAGTTTGTGGGGCATGTTCTTTTCTGGAGGTTCTAGGGAAGAATCTGAGTTCTTGCCTTTTCTAGAGTCTAGCGACAGCCTGCTGCTTTTGGCTCATGGCTTCCTTCCATCTTACAGACAGCAATAATGTGTTGAGTTCTTTTCAGGAAGAGCTGCTCTGATACTCTCTCTCTTCTGCCTCCCTCTTCACTTATAACAACCCTATGTAATCCTATTGGATCCATCCAGATAATCCAGGATAATGCGCCTATCTCAAGGCCAACCGATTAGCAAGCCTAATTCTACATGTAATCTTAATTTTCCTTTGCAATGTAACCCAACATGCTCACAGGTTCCAGAGATTAAGACATGGCCATAGGTAAGGCAAGGGCATTATTTTGCCTACCACCTTGTCCAACCCAAAGATGTCTGTCCACACAAAGAGGAGTGGAAGAGATCTTTCTCCCTGCTTTTTACATTGTTCTCAGAAGAGGGTGTGAGACTGGCGAAGTAACAATGTTGTAAGCACATGATCCTCGGACTTCATCTTCCCTATTAGTGTGTTTTGTATGTTCCAATTTTACTTTTTAAAAATGTTGTGTTTATTTTGAAATGCTTTTAGACTCAGAGAAAGATTGCAAAAATAATATAGAGCACTCCTGGGTCTCTCACCCAGTCACTCCTAATGTTTAACATCATACTTAATCATAATACAATGATGGGTACCAGGAAATTGACGTTGAAACAATACTATGATGTAAACTGTCTATTGCATTAGTTTTCCCATTTGGCCCCCTTTTCGTGTGTCTGGATCTCCTCTAAGATTTCACATAGTATTTTGCTGTTATTTGTCTTTGGTCTTCTCACAGTTGATGCTTCAGTACCTCAATATTTATTCAAAGTGAAGAGTGCTTGCTAAGTACTTTACTACATTCCATGTATTATAATCTCCATTGAAGGGACCCTTCTGGCCTCTATAGGCATTTGAGTCTAAAGCTCCTAAGCAAACACTACTAGGATTCAGAGAAGCACCCAGTTCAGCCAATTTCTCACCCCAACTCTCTTAGATGAAACCTCTCCACTGAATATGACATTTTCCCTAACATCAGATTCACAAGGAAACTCTCTCTCCTTGCACAAAACATCAACAGGCTACCATGAGGCTAAAACAATAAAATGCCAGTAAAACACAGGAGATTCTGAGAAATCTGGCATCAGAACTAGAACTGCTATTGCGCATTCCTTCTACTACCTACCCCCTTCCCCCACCAATTATTTTTTGCCTCTTTTTTTACCCCCCTTTCTCTGGTTTTGAAAACAGCTCGTGGAATTCTACAGAAAGGGCATCAATAGATTAAAAACTGTTTCCCTCTAATAAAATGTTAAACGATGTTGAAAATTAATCACCAGGGCCGTTTGTGCAGCCCTCCTTAGAGGGAGACGGCTCAGGAAATTTAATAAATTATTATCACAATGATGTTCCTATTATAGAATTTGCATTTCATTCCCAAGGCTTACATTCTGCCTCAAAGTTGCCTGGTGATGGTTAATAAAACCAAACGGACTCTTTCACCTCAATGGTTAGAAGGCTATGCTTACAGTTGTCCACCAAAGAGAATTCTTAGGGCTTCATACTCAATTATTTCAGCTTTCGCTCTAACCCCCTTCTTTAAAATTTTTGTTTCTTTAAAACAACTGAAGACAGTATTTAATCGTGAGCATGCCCTTCTGACGGAAACACGCACTGTAATGATATGCCTAGCTTAAAAGCAAATCTAATCTACTTGCTTATTAAATTTAAATGTGTTTAAGGCTGATATGGTTTGAAGATGATATGTAAAATAACAGCTTCCACGGTTATAAATGTCAACTCTAAAAATTATATGCAATATAACATACAAAATAAATGCTGCTTCATCTTTACATTCCACTGTGATCAATTCATTAAACGATGTGTTACAAGCCATGAGGACGACTGTACAACATGAGGCGCCATTTGTCACAGTGTATTGTAAAGCATCCAGGAAATGCTGTAGCAATGTGCTGGTTTTTTTTTTTTTTTCTTTTTTTGTCAGCAACGGATTATACGTCTTATTAGAAAGAGGAAAAAAAGCAACTTTCTGATGTGCCATGACTGGAATTACTTCTCCCATCAAATATTAAAGACTGAAGAAATCCATTCTTAAGACAAAGTTCCATATTAAAAAATGAGAGGGGTTGAAAGGGGTTTCCTTTGGAAGAGAGCACTAACTATAAAGTATGATGGTGAAGAATTAAGATGGATTTTCCTCTGGGTTAGGAATCACAGTTTCATTATGTTCTAATGATATCACACTCACATCCAAAGGGTCCCCGAATAGGATTGATCATCTAGACAGTATGTGGGGGTGGGAGACAGGCATACACTTCGCATTCCTGGGCCCCTTTTTCAAGGTTCTGATTGAGATGATTAGGGAGAAGTCCAGGAAAAAAAAAAGTCTTTATAAAATATGCTTCCTTCATGATTCTCTAAACAGTTAACATCCTCTGAAGAATAGTCAATCCTTGTTCATCATGTGCGTCTATGCAGATAAGCTCAACGTAACTGTTACCAAAAATGACTGAAATGGCGAATATGAGCAATGCCATAAACCCGAATTAAAAACTTGCTCTACAAAGCTAGAACCATGCAAGGCCAGGAGAACACAGTGGATCTGTTTGTTGATGGAATGGCACTGATTTCTGGGGAGCTGAATTTCTGATTTCATGTGGTACTGGTTTCTGGGTAGCAATACCACTCTACCAACCCTCTATACCTCAATACTGCACCTACCCTCTTAGCAACCTCCTCCACTTTCCCTTCTAACTTAGGTCACTCTCCAGCTCATCAGATAGAGATCAGAGTATCACTCAGGAAAGAAAAAAAAAATGCCTGGATGATATGTAAAAATACTTGTTGGGAATTTGTGGAAGAGTTGGAAGCATCAATGCTTGTAAAGGCTGACAACAAAAACAATGAGGGAAGTTTTATTTTTTATTTTATATTATTTTTATTTTATTTATGTTTAAGGCGGAGTCTCTCTCTGTCACCCAGGCTGGAGTACGGTGGTGTGATCTCAGCTCACTGCAACCTCCGCCTCCTGCGTTCAAGTGATTCTTCTGCCTCAGCCTCCCGAGTAGCTGGGATTACAGGTGTGCCACCATGCCTGGGTAATTTCTGTATTTTTAGTAGAGACGGGGTTTCACCATGTTGGCAAGGCTGGTCTCGAACTCCTGACCTAGAACAATCCGCCCGCCTTGGCCTCCCAAAGTTCTGGGATTACAGGTGTGAGCCACTGTGCCCGGCCAAGATTTTTATTTTAAATTTAACTGTGCTAGCCCCGCCAGTCAATCATGGTTTTCCATTTCTTATTGGTCTTCTAATAAGTCTTGGGATTTTGTCATTGCTCAATCAAGAACTCTACATTTGCATCACTAATTGATGTCTTGCCCAAGCTCTTCTATTTCAATTAGGAGAACGAACTGTTTTTCTTATGGATGTGAGTTGGGCCTATTGCAGACATAAAGGCGATCAAGAAGTACAATGGTGAACAGATTCTCCCAGAAAGCTGGAGGAAAGAAAGAAAACTTATTTACTGGATGCATAGGGAAAGTTATAGAAGGGATTGCCTGCAGGTGTCTGTGGGAACCATGGGAACTGCTGACCTAGACCCCGTCAGTAATTTATAACCTATGGCACCTTTTTCCCAGTGGTAGGCTAGTTTACAAACGAAGGGAAAATGAGATACAGATAATTGTGCTGCATAGAGTGGCTTATGTGCTCTGTTTTGTGTGTGTATGTGTGTGTGTTTGTATGTGTCTGTGTGTTTTGGGGGACATAGTGTTTCGGAGTGGGGGCAATGTATTCCAAACTGGAGAGAATACCTGAATCAGTGTGGGTCTCCCTATGAGGATTCTATCCATTGAGGATTCCTTTATTTATTTATTTATTTTTTTTTGAGACGGAGTCTCGCTCTGTCGCCCAGGCTGGAGTGCAGTGGCGTGATCTCGGCTCACTGCAAGCTCCGCCTCCTGGGTTCACACCATTCTCCTGCCTCAGCCTCCCGAGTAGCTGGGACTTCAGGCACCCGCCACCACGCCCGGCTAATTTTTTGTATTTTTAGTAGAGATGGGATTTCACTGTGTTAGCCAGGATGGTCTCGATCTCCTGACCTCGTGATCCACCCACCTTGGCCTCCCAAAGTGATGGGATTACAGGCATGAGCCACTGTGCCCAGCCCTGAGGATTCCTTTCTAGAAATCACTCCTTATTACCTGAATCAGTGTAGGTCTTCCTATGAGGATTCTATCCATAGAGAATTCCTTTTCGAGAAATCACTCCGTATCACCTCCAAATGCCTTGAGGTCTTGACTTGCCTCTAGCCTGATGTTCTTGAACCAAACCTTCCTTGAGTGGTTTATCAAGCTACCCAGGCTGCAATTATAGTCTTCATGGTGTCAAAGAACTTTCCCCAATCCTTAGCTGTCTGTATCCTCTGTTCCTTAAACCTTTTTCTTGAAGTCCTTTCCAACTCCAAAATTTGCATTTTTAACAGCCAACTCAATGTCATTCTTTGGTTCCTTTGTAGCATGCCCTATACCAGCTCTTGCGGTCTTACTTTCGACAATCACGAGGCAAATCTGTATCTGAATCTCCAAATATATGGTAGAAATGAAGACTGCAGCAGAATAAATGAAACCTGCTGAAGGACATGTTCAACTCAGGATAATGATACTGGATTGGTATAATGAGTCAATGCTCATTGGAAAAGTCTGCAGCATAATCCACTCTTATTTGCTTAGAGTATAAAATAGCATTCAGGGAACGAGGTGGGTGAGGGGGAGAACAGGTGCACACACCCACACGCACAGCAAAACATTTCCTTTCTGCATAACTTCAGTTAGGGTCCATAGTAGACCTCTGTAACATGCAGCCAAAAGCTTCCTCTAAATACGATTTTGAAACGAATTGCAATGCAAATTTTAACTCTAGGTTTTTCATAAAACCCCATTCAGAAAATATCAGAGCATTCTAATGCAGGACTTAGATAGCCAAAGGAAATATAGGAAGATGTACAACGGTTTCTTCATTTTAACTTAAAGCACTTATATTAACTTTTTCATCTCTGCAGCCATGGACTATTTCAAGAAGCCTATGCAGAATGCACACAGGCTAGGGGAGTGTTTCATTCCATCGTATTTATACCTCTGGTTTTCTTTCCAGTTAGATAATACACCTCTTGCTGAGTTGGCTGATCCTCCAAAATTCTTTAACACAATTACGAAATATTCCACATTGCATGCAAAAAATGTGAGAAACAGAAAAGTTCAAATGAAATAAAAATGGCCTATAATCTCACTATCTAGAGATAACTATGGCTAGCACACAGTCAGATACATTCTCGAGATTTGTTCTCTGTGTGAGTTAATTCTTAAAGTGCTGTGATTTGACCCATGCGGTCATGGAAACCACTTTGTTCACTTGACAATACATGGTGAACATTTTCCAATATTATTAGCCAATTTTCTATGTCAGAAATTTAGGTTGTTTCTAATTTCTCACCATTAAGAAAAACGCTGATGAATATTATTTTACAGAGAGCGATTTTTGTTTCTATGATTTTAAAAGGGCTTCTTTCCTTTTCTTTTCTTTTTTTTTTCTTTGTGAGACAGACTCTCATTCTGTTGCCCAGGCTGGACTGCAGTGGCACGATCTCGGCTCACTGCAAGCTCCGCCTCCCGGGTTCACACCATTCTCCTGCCTCAGCCTCCTGAGTAGCTGGGACTACAGGCGCCCGCCACCACGCCCAGCTAATTTTTTGTATTTTTAGTAAAGACGGGGTTTCACTGTACTAGCCAGGATGGTCTCGATCTCCTGCTCTCGTGATCAGCCTGCCTTGGCCTCCCAAAGTATTGAGATTACAGGCGTGAGCCACCATGCCCGGCCAAGGGCTTTCTTATAGTATCATATTATGTATATACTTCTTTGTAAGACTTCACACAATTTTTTTAAGTGATCGATAATCTCTCAGAAGGATTAAGGAAGGACAGATGCACTTTAAGAAAAAATTACTTTAATTATTTATATCCTGTGTTATGCTACTTGTTCCTACTCTTCTTACATATGATTTCAGTACTTCAAAATGACTAGAGAGCTACATTTTCTTTATTTATTTATTTATTTTTTGAGACAGAGTATCACTCCATCACCCAAGCTGGAGTGCAGTGGCACGATCATGGCTCACTGCAGCCCTGACCTCACGAGGCTAAAGTGGTCCTCCCACCTCAACCTCTCAAGTAGCTGGGACCACATCACCATGTCCAGCTAATTTCTGAATTTTATTTTATTATTTTTTTTGTGGAGGTGGGGTTTCCTCATGTTGCCCAGGCTGGTCTCAAACTCCCAGTCTCAAGCAATTTGCCTGCCTCAGTTTCCCAAAGTGCTGAAATTACAAGTGTGAGCCACTGTGCCTGGCCTAGAGAGCTATATTTTAAAAATAAGTCATAAAGAATATTGTTCAAAACACTGAATACATTTTAATACAGACTGGATACTTGATGGCAGGACAGATTTAAGTTAATGCTGTTAGTTATAATAATGTCATGGCTTCATATAGAATCTCTAAGGACACAAAGATTCCTAGATACCATGAAACTTATATTTAAAGACATAAATATGTATATAAATATACATAAATATAAATGTTTATATTTATATTTATATAAATATAATATTTATATACACATTTATATTTATGTATATTTCTATACATATTTATGTCTTTAGAGATAAGTATCATGATATCTAGGAATCTCCTTTACAATGGCTGTACATATCTGTGCAATTAAATACCAGTGACAAATAAAGAATATCCTTCAAAATAGTTTCCCAGGGTTAGCAAAGATCGCTGAACCTGTGTGTGTCCCTTTGATCTATACTAAAGTGCACCAACAAACATAGGAACTAATGGCTGAGACATACTTCAGAGGACGGGGAGAAAGGGTCAGGAAGTGAGTCACCAGTGGGCACTGTATCATTTTTCAAGAATGGGTTGGGTTTGTTGTTATCTAGGGATAAAATGCCATGGAATCCAAATCGCTCTTGTTCATCAAGTACCTGAGAGTCTGACTGATGCTCAGATCTTCATATGCCAGTGTAAAGACTTTACAATTTCAGAAGGAATTCAATATCTCGACATTTATGTGCCTCATTTACCACTTTCAGTGGTAGCAAAAAAGAATGCCTTTGAAGATAAACCACATAACTAGGCCTATCTCCACAGACTAAATTGATTTATGATTCTGACACACAAATATTAGTCCAGATGTTTCTCAAAGTGTAATAAAAGTGGCAGGGTTTCTTGAAAACCAGTGTATCCCATCTGGCCAAGAATGTGTGTGTCCACAAAGATGATCCATGTTATCATGAGAATTATTAGGATGCAATATCACTGGAGGCACTAGACCCAGATAGCTCTAATCTAGTCTTATCATTTGCAGACAAAACCATGGCATCCAACGGCCCTCCATGTAATCCATCTCTGTCAACTGCATTAAGGAAATTGCCTGTCAGAAACATCATGGCTGACATTCTGTGATTAAACACAAACGTGAAAATGCTCCAGGGTACAGTAGAATCATTAGGAAAAAAAAATACGTGCAAACACCTCCTTCAATTTGCTTTCTTTAGAATTAATTCTGTGGTCATAAGTGACTGAAATCTGCAGAGAGAGAGAGAGAGAGGTATAATGTGAAATTTATCAAGCACTTATTCTGCGGTTGACACTTTGCAAAGTGCTCCCATATGCTCTTCCATAATACCCCACTGTTAGGTGGTTTAAATAGATATATTGTATGGACATTCCTCCATGTACTTACTGCACAATTTCAAGTATGTTATTTAATCTAAGGATCAATTTCCTTATCGGCAAAGTGGGGCTATCCTATGCATATTGTATATTTACTGTAATGCTTGAGAGAGGTAACATATGTAAAGTATCAAACATACTTTGGGCATCAAGTAAGCATTATTATGGTTAATATTACCTATGTGTAAACATTATTAATAGTGTTAATAACACTTCAACACACAAACACACCTAAAGGGCAAGGATCTCCTCCAAAGTTCTGAGTTGATACATAGAGGCACAAACATTTAGAACTAAGGTTTCTGACTTGAAAAGCTCAAGTTCTACCCGTAACTCCACATTGCCCCAAATTTTTAGAGAAGTTTCACAAGAGCTCATAATCAGGTTTGGGGGTTTGTAACTGTTTAGGTATACATGTGACTGCTCTAGAATGGTATACTGTGACTGCTCTAGAATTCCAACTTGCCATACTGTTTGCTAAACAGACAAGACTAAGGATTGTCACAAACGCACAGCCAAGATGTCATACTTCAATCACTTGGCTAACTTTTGACCATGAGACAGGGCTGCAAATAACTATGTCAGAGGAGGTAAAAACATGCATGCAATGCACATGAACAGACACCCTGGGTCATGAGGTGTTTGTGGATATGCTATAACCACCATCGTGTATCCCCTAGACTTCTATTAAAACCTCTTGCACTTGCATCTGTTTTTTTCTCTCTTCAGTTGAGGAACAGAGTACATTGTAATTTGGATGATGTCTTCCCTCTAAGGTCATTTCCACGGCTTCCTATTGTTCTAAAACTAAAATTCAACCCCCTTGCTACAAGCAAAGAAGTCCTCCTTGATCTGCCTCTCCACTTCCTTCTCTCCACTTGTTCACGGAGCTAATTCCAGCCCTGTGCTACTCTTTTTATGGTCTTCAAATACACAAAGCCCTTTCCTGTCAGTGATTTTACACACATCTTTGTGCTGCCAGGCTCTTCTCACCAATCCTGCCTTCTTCTCCACCACCATTTTCCTGGGCTTTAGGCCACCTCCGGCCATCTGCATCGCCCCTCATCATTTCAGCTCACATCATCCTATTTCAGTTCTTTAATGACGTCATCATTGCAGTCTGAAATTTTAGCCTCTCTTTATTGGTTTATTCATTCCCATCTATCCCTTTTAAACTACTCCCCCAATTAGAACGGTGGTTCCATGAGGGCAGAGACCTGATATGAATGGTACCTAAAACCACACCTGACAATAGGAGGCATTAAATAGCTCCTTGCTTAATCACACTGAAAGGAGATGAAATGTTCTCCTAAGCTTTATCAATTGTGTTCTGACAGTAAGCCTAAGCACTAGCTTGTGTTCATTGTGAGTCAACTCTTCCTAAATTTCTGCCTGAAGATATCATCTGGCTCTGTATTCTCATACATGTTCCTGCTTCGGGACCCTAAGAGATTATTAATGCAGGCTTCTGAAAGCCTAGAAAAAAAATACACACACGTGCAAGCACACTTACACACACACATTTATTCAGAACTATTCACAAAGTAAAGAAAAAATAGATAAAGCATATCTTATAGCTAAAATTTGGATGAACCCAACGAAGGTTTCACTATTTAATAACAATAGAGAAATAAAACACTTTCATTCAGGATACTTTCATGGTGCCCAGTGGCCTCAAGTGCTGGTAAAGATTTTCAGGTAGAAAAAAATTACCTCTGTTTCTTCTGTCAAATTTGAGATCCAGCCCTACCCTCACTACCCTCTGTAAATTGACAAGCACGATACACTTGTCATTCGGGAATATGTTTTCCTGATTCACCATGGCTTCTTTTTCTCCCCAAATCAAGTACACCTCCCTTCAGACACAGGCAGCCAGGAGAAGTGGCTGTTCTATCTGACTCAACCCACTCTGCCTCAACTAATAAAAAGAGGGGTGAATACTGATCCCAGCTGGGGCAATTCAATTCTCTCTCCTAGGAAATTTGGAGTTAGGGGATCATTCGCTTACTTATACATGTGTTTAAGCAAAAATATTGTTGTGTGCCCATTATGTGTCAGGCATTGTTCTAAATAAGGCTTAGCTCTCAGGAAGCTTAGATTCCAGTGTGGGAAGGTGCATATGATAAATAAGCAACAAAGAAAATAAGATAATTTATGACCAGGGCATGTAATTGTTGTGAACAGGGAAGATCTTTGGAAGACATAGAAGTTGAGCTAAAATGCAATTGCCATAAAAAACTCAGGAATGTGGAGATTAAGGGAAGGCATTTCTAAGGCATTTAGTACAAAGTGCTAAGTCAGGGGTGAGGCAAATCTGATGGGCTCCACTTCCAAAGAGAAATGAAAGAGATGCTGTCCAGGGTGCTGATCCCTTTCCTGGTCTTTGCTTCATCCTGCGTCCTGCTGCTCTTCCTCCCTCTGGAATCCTCTGGAATCTATGGAATATTTTAAAGCTAAATTTTCCCTTTTTGCTTAACTGAGTCTAAACTGGGTTTCTGTTCTTTGCAACAGGATGTATTAGGACTACCCCTTGTTTCCATATTTCTATGACAACAGTTCACCATAAAATATCTAGAAAATGGTAAAAACAAGCAAAACAAGAACAGACAACAGAAATTCAGCTGCTGCTGCTACTAAGAACTTTGGAGCCAAGAACATGAACGAATTCATCAGGCTTCAATGTGAGGACATTTCATGAAGAGAGGGGGCTTCAGGAAGAATGGAAGACGCTTTTTACTTTTTGGTCTTTTTTTTGCAGGGGGGCAGGTGACACTCGGAATTCAACCTAACGTCCCTATAGAAGAGCATCACTGTTTAAAAAGTAAAGGTAAACTAGCAACCCTATAACAACTTCATGTAGCTTATAATCTGAAAAAAGCTCCAAAGTCTCTGACCCTAAAAGGTAACTAGGTCAAAGATACCTAATAGGTTTCATTTTATGAGACATCTACAAATCACTGGCAATGACTAAAGAACTGTCATGAACAAGCTTCTGAAGACTCATTCAGTTTATCAGTGAAGATTATTATCTTTCAGTGATTTGTGTCATGTATATTAGATTGGTGGAATCAGTGGTATGCTTCTTATTCACTATCTCTGTTACAAAGAAATTAACCCTTTTCCTTCCTGTATTTCGACGGCTGAGTTTTTTTCCCTAGAAATTATATAAGAACCACTTCACATACGGTGACTCAGAAAGCTCTCCTCTGGGGCCCGGGTATGGTGTCTCACACCTTTAATCCTAGCACTTTGGGAGGCTGAGATGGGCAGATCGCTTGAGGTCAGGAGTTTGAGACCAGCCTGGATAACATGGCAAGACCGTGTCTCTACCAAAAATACAAAAACCTAGCCAGGCATGGTGCATACCTGTAGTCCCAGCTACTCGGGAGGCTGAGGCACATGAATCGCTTGAACCTGGGAGGCAGAGGTTGCAGTGAGCCAAGATCGCACCACTGCACTCCAGCCTGGGCAACAGAGCAAGCAAGCAAGTGAGAAAGAGAGAAAGAGAGGAAGAGAGAAAGAGAGATGAGAGAAAGAGAGAGAGAGGAAGGGAGGGAAGAGGGAGGGAGGGAAGAAGGAAGGAAGGAATTTAGTTAATTATCTTTTAGGGAGTACTTTTCTAATACTAGCCTTACCAAAATTTAAAAGCACCCTAAAAATCTCAGGGAACCCTAATTAACTCTTACCACTTGTTAACAAAAATATTACAAGGTAGGGAAAAGTAGAAACAAAGGGGTTTGGAGAGGGCAGAGAAAGATGACATGGAATTTCTTTTACTGAATCCAGTACTTCATTCATTCAATTCTGGTCCTCCTTCAGTTCTCATGACCACGCTTACAGGGGCATAGCAGTTTCCCTATTTAACATCTAGAGAGATTGTGACTATGCAAGGTTCAAAGAAGTCTTTGAACCACAAGGCCATCCACCTGGCACACGGCACGGAAGGAGTGAAAGCCTATCTCCAAATCCCTGGTCATTCCTTGATAGCAGGGGGTCAGTAAGCCATGGCCTGTGGACCAAATCAGCCTCGCTGACTGTGGTTGCAAACATTTACTGGAATGCCGCAACATTCCATTGCTTTTGCATTGCCTATGACTGCTTTTTCTCTACAACTGCAAAGCTGAGTAGTTGTGACACAGACCATATCATCCACAAGCCTAAAATATTTATTATCTGACCCTTCGCAGGAAAAGTTTGCCAACCAAATACTTTGTGGCAATGTGATGAGCTTTATGCATAAAATCCTAAATCTGACACATGCGTCTTTTTAACCTTGATGCTTAAAATAAACTTTCCCTGTGGTAATATTTTGCCTAAATATTTTCACCTTGAAGCCAATGTTCTGGCAGTTTTTTTTTTCATCATAATAACTCACAGTAGAAATGGAGCAGGGGAGTGCAGAGGAAGATAATTTTCCCCAAGTAAATCTTTTGCAATCCTTTCTCACACCATAGGGAACCATCTCACCATTTACAGAAAAGGGAAGAAAACAGTGTTACTATCCTTAATGTCATCTCATTTATCAGCCCATAAAGTACTACCCAATAAAATCAAAGGACCCTACCAGATAAATCAATACTAGTGCACAAACGTGGTGTAGACTTTCTGAAAACACGTCTGTAGAATGTAGGGCTTCACCTTGCCCGGCATCTGATGACAAGACTGACCCATCATTAGGAGTCAGACTTCCAGAGACGCTGTCCCTTTCTTGTGTGTGGTATCTGTAACTGAACCTCTCTAAGCCTCAGTTTTCTATCTGAAAAATGGGAATAATTATAGTACCCTCCCTATAGCATTACATAAGGACATAAAGAGTTAATATATATAAAATGCATTTAAAAATTATCTGAAATACAGTAAATGCTATATAAAAATTGCTACTGTTCTTTGGATATTATTATCTTATAATAATAGTTCTGCAACGCAGAAAATGGCTAACACACTATTCACCATGGATATCAGGGCTGCTGTGGACAAAAGAAAAAATATTTTCTCTGAGAAAAGCAGGCTCTGTTCAAAATATCTAGGAAGGTCTGGACTCAGTGGCTTAAGTCTATATTTCCAGCACTTTGGAGGTCTAAGGCGGGCAGATCACTTGAGGTCAGGAGTTCTAGATCCGCCTGGCAAACATGGTGAAACCCCATCTCTACTAAAAAAAAAAAAATACAAAAATTAGCTGGACGTGGTGGCAGATGTCTGTTATCCCAGCTATTCAGGAGGCTGAGGCAGGAGAATCGCTTGAACCTGGGAGAGGAGGTTGCAGTGAGCCAAGATCATGCCACTGCATTCCAGACTGAGTGACAGAACAAGACTCCATCTCAAACAAAAAGAAAAAAAAGTCTGGGAAGATGGTGAATTTCTTTTTAAAGCGTTCTATATACAAATGAAGGACAATGCATCTCAAATAAATTCATTTTGTTGCTGTTGGAATCACCCCCTATGCGGTCAGCTTGGTACTTTAATATAAAAAAAAAAGGAAACCATGTGTCCACATTAAATTTAAAATGTCTGACAAAATGGAAATGCCAACACCTAACAGATAGGTCCAACAGCAAACATAATTAATTGGTCTGCAGCTTGGCAAATCCTCCCGCAGATTTTGGTGAATCGTAAATCAGTTCAAGAGGAGGCCAGACAAATTGTGGAGATTGGACACATCATTGAGAGAGATGGAAGGCAGAGAAAATTATTCCCCAAAGAGATTTTTAGAATTATGTTCTCTTAGGTAAGGGGTAAGGGGTAAGGGGAAAGGGGTGCTTTGAAAATATCTGAACACAGAATCTCTTGACACTTCCAATGGACATGAACTCTGAAAGCAAGGATAATTTAAGTATTTTCTTTTTGAAAAAAAAAAATCCCGGTTAAGCATCCTTCCATATAGATAAAAATTTGTTGTTTTATCCCAACCTCCTACCCCCAAATGCACCAAAAAATATTAACCCCTCCGGATGCCTCGAGTAATCTGGGATCTGACCAAAATGAAGTTGAACTTTGTACATTAATTATGTATCACATTAAAGAAATAGCCATAAAAATAAAAGCAGAACTATTCTTCCTACGGCAGCTTTATTAGTTTATCACCCGCCATATGCACTGCCACCGAAAATTATAATGGGCCAGCAGTGTTAACCATAAACAGAGAGAGACTTCATTATTATTTACGATCTTGTTAACCAAATCAGTAAAACCAACCAAACTGGATCAGTACAGGAAGTAAAGAAGTATGTTCCTTAGACATAACTTGCAGAATAACAGGTGTGAAACCCAATGTCTCACCTGTGATCAAAGCACATTTGGTCAGTATAATGTGCTTGACTTTTTAGGACAGAAATACATCTGAGGTCCGGCATGTGATTAACAAAACTGATAATGACTTTTACCATCAAGCAGAAGAGTATAATAAAGTAAAAGGTGCCTGACTCCAAGTCTAAAGAGTAGTTTCCTTTCAGATTTCAGTTATGTAGATAACTGGTTCAATTCTGGTGATGGAAACAGAAATATACCCATAAATACCATGCAGATAGGCTATTTGCCATGCACACATCACATTGTTTAGTAATGATTACCAGTCAATCGATACATCAATTGAATCAATTTATGAATGAATAAAAAAAATTTAGTGTTTACCCATATCCAATTTTTCTCCCCTCCTGAGAACTTGGAAAGATTGTGTTTGCCATGTCCTTGCAACTAGCTATGCCCAAATTGTTAGTGACCCGGTCATTTAATTACTACTGGAAGACCTTCTACTCTCGGTTTTTCTCAGTGACATCAATCAAGAAGGCTGCGTGTTCCAGAAACTAAAGCTACAGGTTGCTAGTGCCTCTGACAAATTGAATCACTAGGTCACTGTGTGGAGGAAAGTTTCCCTAGAGATGCCCATGGTGGGCTTTGCATGAGCAAGAAATAAACATGTTTTTTGTTTGTTGTTGTTGCTGCTGCTGCTGTCGCTGACATCCTGGGGGTTATTTGTAACAGCAGCATATCCTGACACATACTGACTTTCTGCATCTATACAACAGTACAAGTGTACATGGCTGGCCTTTACTCTCAGAGATTCTGAATCAATAGGTGAGAAGAAAGGAACCAGAGCGTGAGCATGTTGTGTCTGCTCTCCAGTTGATCTTCTGAGCACACCTACAAAAGGAAAAACTACACTAGAACAGAAGCTGGGAAACCACAACCCACAGGCCAAATCCTGTCTGCTTTTGTAAATAAAGTTTTATCAGAATACAGCCATGCTCATTCATTTATGCATTGTCCACAGGGGCTTTTGTGCTACAACAGAAGAGTTGAGGAGTTGCAGCGGAGACCATAAGACCTGAAAAATCTAAAATATTTATGACCTGGCTCCTCACAGAAGAGATTTGCTGACCCCTGTCCTAGAACGTTGTGGAAGTGCCCTACCTCCTGGTTCAATCTAGTTAATAATGCAATTTGCTCAGATAGGAGCTGTCACAGCAAGCAACCTGTTCTACAAAGGTAGTGCCTGTGAAAACACACCTGAAAATGAGACACAAGGTAGAAAACCATATAAAGCATCCCTGATCTACTTCTTTTTGTACTCTTTATTTTTTTTTATTGATACATACTATCTGTACCCATTTACAGTGTGCTTGTGGTATTTTGTTACATGCATAGAATGTTTAAGGATCAAGTCAGGGTATTTACGCTACCCATCACCTCCAGCATTTATCATTCCTCTGTGTTGGAAGCTCTACTTGTTCCTTGCATCCTCAGCTCTTGAGGCCTTCAGGGCTTTTTGTTTGTTTGCTTGTAGAACTGACACTTTTGAACTTGGTCTTATCCATGGACAATCAAGCTAGATAAGGAGCACAAATTTCCCCTTTGATTGGAAGCAGTGGTATTCTCGCTATTCTCCATGTGGGGAAAACTACTTCCGGAGAAAAATGCATGCCAGTCAGCAAAGTGTCGTGTTCTTTGCACAGTTCTACAATACTAAATGGAGATGTCTCCGAACCAGCTTTTTATGACAGGCAATGTCTGAATTTGTTTGCAACCTGGGGTGGTTCCTGAATTTTGTGCTCCTGACACTTCATGGGGTAGTGAGTTTTTATTTTTCTATTGAAAACTACCTTGTAAATGAATTACTAAAGCGATACTCTGAAATTCTACTCTGAGATTAGAGGCATTTAAATGGGAAATATCTAAAAAGTTTTCCTCTCCCCCCATTCCTGCTTTCTCTCTGTCTTACATTTCTGTATTTTTTTCTTTACATTTATTACCACAGATGTTTTGTGCATATGTGTATAGGTAAGTACATATTTGTTTATATGTGTCGTGTCTGTCTTCCCTTGACTATAATAAAAGCAGGAATATCACCTTATTGTGTTCATTGTTTTATTCTCAATACCTAGAACAAGGATTGGAAACCGTTTCTAGTAAAGGGGCAAACATTAAATATTTCAGGCTTGGTGACCCATATAGTTTCTGTCACTACTCATTTGTGTCGTTGTAGCACAAACACAGCCATAATCGATATGCAAATGAAGGGGTGTGGCTGTGTTCCACTATAACTGTATTTACAAAAACAAGAGGAGAGCTGGATTTTTCCCGAGAGGTATAGTTTACTGACATAATAGATACCTCGTACACATAATAGATACCTCGTACATATCTATTATATAAATGAATATCTTAACTGTGTGTGGTCAAATTATAGTCACAAAGTACACTCTATATGCCAGGCATTCTTCCCAGTGCCAAAGATGTAAAATCAAATATAACATAAAAATGATAAACGCTAAAGAAATGCAAAATGGTGCTAAGCACTTACATGCATTATCTCATTTAATCCTATCCATGATTTTAAGAACCAAGTATTATTATTAATCTCATTTTACAGTTTCATTAACCAAAGCTAACACAGTTAAGGAGCCTGTCCAAAATCACACACCTAGCATGTAGCACCGAGATTCCAATAAAAAAAATTTGATTAAAAGTACATGCTCCTAACCACACCATCGGTCTGTGAGTAGAGACTGCTATTGGCTGAGGTCCATCTTGGTTACGTCTCAAAATGAACTGACACTCACATCGGATGGCTGCTAAGCACGCACCTCCCAGATACTGAAGTTTCTGCATTTACAGCTTTCCAGGTTTAAAAGTCTGTGCAGCAGAGGAATTGGTGTCTGTTTCTTTGGGCCTTTATATGCTCAGAGGGCTAATATAAGAACCTGGAGTCCTTTCAACTCCTCTAAAGAGTGACCTTTTCCTAGATTACTGCAACCCAGCTGAGAAACATGTGCAGAGACTTGCTTTACTCTGAGAAGGAGAGAGGAAGACATTTTATCAAAAAATGAAAGAAATAATACCAACTACTGCGTGGCTGGAAGAGGTAACCTCGGGAAGCTTGAACTGACAGGGCAACACGTGGCTTTCAAGCTGCACACTGGAGGCACACAGCTGTTGGGGTGGGATAATGGATCCAAACCCTACCTTTCAAAGTGTGCCTTATGCATAAATGGGATCCTTTGCCTATGAACCCTATGTGCCTACCTGTGGCATGTTCACACAACCAGCCCATAGGCTCAATGACTATAACCAGGCAGGGAAAGTCTCAGCTCCCTGTCACACATTTCTGAATCCACATTAAAGGGGGAGGAGCTCTTTCTCCCACTTCAGCCCCCTGCCCATGCCTTTGCTGACTTATAAGGGAAAGGAAATTATAGGTAGTAATGTAAGATTCCTCAAGATTCACTGAGACCCATTTCACAGGCGAAGAAGGTTATTTCATTGAAAGATCATGCACTTTGTTCTCACTTATAAGTGGGAGCTGAAAAATGAAAATACACGGGCACAGGGAGAGGAACAACACACACTGGGGCCTGTTGGGGGCTGGGGTGGATGGGAGGGAGAGTATTAGGAAAAATAGCTAATGCATGCTGGACTTAATACCGAGGTGATGGATTGATAGGTGCAGCAAACCACCAAGACACACATTTACCTATGTAACAAACGTGCACATCCTGCACATGTACCCCAGAATTAAAAATAAAAAATAAACAAACATAAAGATCATGCACCTGAAAAGATGCTCAACATCATTAGACATCAGGAAAATGCATTAAAGCCATGATGATGAGATATCACCACATACCCACTAGAATGGCAATAATTTGAAAGATAGATAAGTAATACAAATAGTTGTCAAGGATGTGGCACAACCTGGATGCTTGTATGTTGCTGGTGGGGATATTGAATAATGCAACCACTTTAGAAAAATACTTTAATGGTTTGTTTGTTTTGTTTGTTTGTTTGTTTTGAGACTGAGTCTCGCTTTGTCTCCCAGTCTGGAGTGCAATGGCGCAATCTTGGCTCACTGCAATCTCCGCCTCTCGGGTTCAAGTGATTCTCCTGCCTCAGACTCCCGAGTAGCTGGGATTACAGGTACCCACCACCACGCCTGGCTAATTTTGTATTTTTAGTAGAGATGGGGTTTCACCACCTAGACCAGGTTAATCTCAAACTCCTGACCTCAAGTGATTGGCCTGCCTCTGCCTCCCAAAGGGCTGGGATTGCAGGTGTGAGCCACTGCGCCCAGCCAGTTTAGTGGTTTCTTAAGCTCAAACTTAAACTTACCATACAACCCAGCAATTCCACTCCTAAATATCTACCCAAGAAAGGTGAAAGCATATATCCACCCAAGAACTTGGAAACAAGTGTTCATAGTAACATTCTACGTAATAGTTAAAATCTGGAAACAATCCACGTATCCATCAATAAATGGGTAAATGGATAAACAAAATGTGGTCCATCCATACCATGGAATATTACTCAATAATAAAGAAACAAAGTAGTGATACATGCATCCACATGGATGAACCTCATGTTCATCCTCATGTTCATGAAAAAAAAAGTCTATCATGGATAAACTTTCTGCTAAATTAAATAATCCAGCTGCAGATCACACATTGTGTGGATTTATTTCTACAACATGTCCAGGAAAGGCAAATCTAGAGCTTAAATCACCATTCAGCATTTAACACAAAGCAGATGCTCAATAAATATTTCTTTAATGAATATACTCCAACCAGTTCACTGTGATTGACTGAACTCTTTCTTAGAAGACCAAATGGTTTGTCTTTCATTTCGTTTCTCTGCGTCACCCAGGGTGGGATACGTTTTGGTCTCATCCTCAACTGTCAGAGAAACCACTGAGCATAATAGGTTATTTAACGTGTGTCATACGATTCAACGTCACAGTATTATAGGACAACAGTTATATGACATTGGGATAAAGAATATTACTATTCAATTTATGATGCTTTGTGCTGCAAGTGGAACTTAACTGTAGATGGGCCTATGGAATTAGTTTCTTTACAGATGATTAAAATAAAAAACATCCTAAATGTGTTTCCACCCTTCTGGAGCCATTCTCAGTCTTAACTACCACCTCCTAATATCTTTACTGCTCTTTCCCTGGTGTTTCTGAATATTGCAGTTGAAGTGTAAAAGTAGTATGCACTACTATAATTGAGATGACAAATGCTGAGATACAAGGAAGTAAGCAAGAAATGAGACAAAATGGCTTCTGAGAGAAAAAAAAGTGTCAAATGGAACTTGTGTTCACACAAAACATTCGAAACCAGTGCCTCCCTTTCAGAGTCACTGAATGCACAGATATATACGTATATCCTGTTGTTTCTGAATTCTGTTTTATAGCATGACAGTGAATGGAGTTTGGAAGGACATCTGTTGTGGATGGTGGCACTGAGCTCCAGCTATTAGTTTCTTCAAATTATGGTTTCTAAATGCACGTTGGATTTGACCAGGTTTTCGTAGTCAGTGGTGTAATTTGAAATAAAAGGGGGAGGAGAAAAGTAGTGATGTTTTTCTTTAATTTTACGTTAATAATAAAACACTTGTATGATTTTTGTTATAACTCAAGAAAATAAGATTTTATGAAATATGAATAATCAAAAAGTATGTCTGATACTAAACCCTAGTCTTTCTTCTGAACTCATATTCTTTTCTACTTGTTGGGTATTAATATCTTATTTCTACCAGGAAATTCTAGGGAAAATACATACGTGGTAGTTTTTCTTTGTTTTGCAATTCTTTTACACGAAAACCATACTGAGGGGGCAAATTTTAGTTTTGTAGTTAACTGCTCCAGGATATTCAAGTCTCTTCCTTGGGAATCTCATGGCAGGTCAGTTTTAAATTGAGGCAGATAATCATCTCCCCATGTTCTCTAAACCCTCACTTCAGAAGGCACTGTGCCATCTGTTTAACTCTACATTGGGAAGCCAACTTTTACTTTTAAAAGCCAAGACTGACACCTCTGTGTCTGCCACCTGGGCCCCCATATAGGTGAACTCCTCATTGTGTGTCAAGATCCCCCTCTGCCTCCTGCTTTCAACCTTGTGCTGCCTCCGTTGCTACAACTTGGCATGATGTGTGTTCCCAGTAAGTGAGAGTTTTCTTTTCTTTTCTTTTCTTTTCCAATGTGAAGGAAACAACAGGAATGCTAATTACATTTAATGGAACTTGGCACAATTTCTCAGGAGGTAGTGCTAATTTGCAGAAGGTAGCACTTTGGATTTGCTGATAAAAGGCTGGGGATCAAAGGGTGGTTGTGGGAGACAGAGAAATATGTATATTTTATCCACCACTGCCATGGTGGGAATAACAGTGTCTTTCACACTATAAACACACTAGTGGGAAGATTTACTTTTATTATATTCTTTATTAGGAAGATGTGTAGGGTACTGAGGAGTAAAAAGAGAGAAACTGCTGGGCATGTATATGAAAGGAGTGGTTTTTATGATGGGGTTTGAAAACCCTATGGTGGTAAATTTACTGTAGAGTATGTGGATTTTAGGTAATATAAGAAAATATGGAATTATTGGCTTATTCCAATGCACTTCAATTCCAGGATGCAGAATTCTAAAAATGAAAGGTCATTTATAACTTATCTAATTGGCATGTTTCATTTTACAGATGAGAACGTTAAAGCAAATCAATATTTTTTTCTAAATTGCCCAATATCATGTGAATTGTGACAAAACTGGAAGCAAAAATCAGGCTCTCTGTGAATGTTGGATTCTTCCTACTACACTACACAGCTTCCAGGGCAGGTACAGACCCTGTGCCCACATCTCCTCTCTGGAAATTGTTCTACCTAAGGATATATCCTCTCTTAAGTGGTACTCATAAGCAGAGATGTGTCTCAGTCATCATCCCACTTTAAACTATATGATAAGCAAAATTTTATAGCTAAAAGAAGACAGTGGCCAAGCCAAAATTCAAAGGACCTGGGAACTTTGATAAAGTACGGAGACAGACTAATAATGAGTTATTACAGTTCTGAAGCTTAGCTGTTCAGAAAACACAAGCTCATTGCTTACCCTATAAATAAATCCATTTGCAATGGCCCTTCTGGCATAGTGAAGTAAATGGAAATGGCCCCTTCCATGTCATTGATAAAGACACCACGGTTCAGAACATAAAGAGAGAAAATTACATTCTAAACACTGAGGCGGCCTCTTGGCCACACTTTTACCCCTTGTGCTGAATTTTGTGTCACATTAAAGATTCACACTGAAAGAAATCTCTTTCTGCAATCCTGCAATCTAGTTCAAAAGCACACATACATAAAGCAACCAGGGAACATACAAAACAGGGATAAAGTGACATTAGCGGTGGCAGGAATTCATCAAGAACATACCATGTGTCAAGAGCTGAGCTAAGCATTTTCCCACTGAACCCTCATAGCAAATTGGGATGTACAATGACACTGCAGTCCTCATCATAGGGATGAGGAAATTGGGGTTTCAAGGACTTTAAGCTGCTTTCCTAAGAGCATAGTTCATGGAGGGTTAGACCTGGGAGTTAGTACTGGGTGCCTGTGATTTGTGCAGCTCCTCGCCAATGGCCGACTGGCAATGGTGGCAAGTAAGGCCTTGAGAGTGCCCAAGACATAGGGAGAGGGTTTGGGAAGAAAGCTGGGATGGAGCTGGACCTCCAACGAGAAATAAGATTCAGACAAATGGAAATGAAGGAGACATCGCAGGTGAGAGGCAGAGGGTGAGCAGACTGGAGCAAGACGGGAGAGAGTGTGTTTTAGGATCACCTGCCAAAGGAAACCTGATACACAAATAAAGTCATAAAAGACAGACCCAACCAGATGGCTGAGAGCAGAGCTGGACGTTTCGATGAAACCCTCAACCGCGCAGAGCAGACGGCAGAGGATTTAAGGGCAAGGGATGTCCTGGATTTAAGTGGAAGCTCTGTCACCACCTTAATAAGCTACATGTTTTCCCTAAGACTGTAGCTGCTCATGAAGACATTCATTCAACCAAGGTGTATGGAAACTTCACTGTATGTGACGATACAGCAGAAACCAAACCAAAAGAAAACAAAACAACTCTGAATTACACAGCTTAGGGCTAAAAGATACCCAAAGTAGGTACCTCTAAGATGTGAGAATTAAACAGGTGATCCAGTCAAATCCTTTAGTTTCTCACATGGAAAGTGCTAAATTAGCCAGAAGTGGTGGCTCGCACCTGCAATCCCATCTACTCATACTTGAGCTGAGGAATTTGAGACCAATATGGGCAACACGCCAAAACCCTGTCTTGGAAAAAAAAAAAAGAATTTTAATTAGCTGGGTGTGGTGACCTGTGCCTGTAGTCTCAGCTACTCAGGAGGCTGAGGTGAGAGGATCACTTGAGGCCAGGAGTTCGAGCGGCAGTGAGCTGTGATTGCTCCACTGCACTCCAGTCTGAAAGACAGAGCAAGACACCATCTCTAAAAACAGAGTGCTCAATTAACAGTGGTGAGGAGCAGGAGGATAAATTGTTATTGTTATTATTGCTATTGTTTTAAAAGTATTAATCTGGTCATCATGCTACAGTTTCTATAAAAGGGGTTTTGGAAATTTGAAGTTCTGTCTGTGCAAAACATAAGATATATTAATTATCCAGCATGCATACACCAAATACTTATTTATTTATTTATTTATATTGAGACAGGGTCTTGCTCTATCACCTAGGCTAGAGTGCATTGGCACAATCTTGGTTCACTGCAACCTCTGCCTCCCCAGGCTCAAGTGATCCTCCTACCTGATCCTCCCAAGTAGCTGGGACCACAGGCGTGTGTCACCATGCCCAGCTATTTTTTTTTATTTTTTTGTAGAGATAGGGTCTTGCCACGTTGCCAAGGCAGGTCTTAAACTCCTGGACTCAAGCGATCAGCCTGCTTTGGCCAGCCAAAGTACAGGGATTACAGGCATGAGCCACTGCACCCTGCAATTATACATTTTTAAAATGTGAAAATATCCATGTAAGAGGAGAAGGCAGATGAATTAATGCTCTGTATCATCATATGCAACAAAATAGTCTTGACATTGGTGTAGTAGTAAACCCTGCACCAAAATTTGGTTCTGTCATTCACTCTGAATTTCTGTTTCTTCACTGGCAAATGGGACTGATAATGCACCTATCTGGTAGGAATGTGTTGAAGATGCAATTAATCATGTACATCACTGTTTTTCTACAAGGGGATTTTACCCTCCTGGGGACATTAGGCCATGTCTATAGACATTTCTCAGTGTGACAACTTGAAGAGGCAGGTGCTACTGAATCTAGCAGATACCCTAGGTCAGGGATTCCGTTAAACATCCTGCAAATGCACAGTGGATCCCCGAACCCCTGGCCCATAACAAGTAATTATCTGACCCAATACACCCATAGTGCTGAGATTCAGAAACCCTGATATATGCAAAGCTTTTAGTAAATGGCTAATATCTCATAGAAACTCAAAATTCTTAGCATTACATCACATAATAATATGTTATTATGATTTTCATCATCACCATTATCATCACATCCTGTTCACATAAATATGAGGAAACTATGGCCATGAATATTGTCAAAATTTGAAACAATTATTGGTGTTGCCTTCTTAATAGGTGACAACTTCACATTTTTCCTGCCCTGAGACACTGAATGATTTGCCTACTTCCTCCCTCCACATGCAAACTACACTGTCACTGTAACAAACACTGTCTATAAATCTAGTTATATTTCTGTGCTATAGTTTATTGCTGTTAATTAGAGTATCAGAATTATTCCCCATGGAGTTCATCCAAGGAAGGACATCACAAACCTTTAAAAAAAAATGACATTAAGAAATGGAGTTAAGACAAAAATAGAGGCACACTCCTCCTATTTGAAAGTATATTTGTTCATGTCAGGAGAATGAAGACTGCATGAATTATTCATTAGAATAACAGTTTATTGGCAAAATTGTTGTCTTTGGATGGTGTGCATTATGGAGTGAATAAATAATGTGTTATGGATATTTTTAGGGACTGAAGAGTAAATCTAGGAAGAAAATTTGTAGCAGGAAGGAAAGGAAGTTATGGCTAGAAGTGGTGGAGGCTTCTCAGTGAAATATGCAGAAGACATAAAAATTGCTTCCACTAAGATGTAAACCAACAATACCAGAAAAACCCTTCTAACTTCTTTCTTCTGTGTGTGGCCATTTTTCTGCAACTTAATTGAAGGTTTTCTGTACCAGTATGAGCCAAATGATGCTTATAATTAGGTTTCCTATAGCCACCTCTTTGAGCTCTCCAATGAGGTTCACGAATTCACAAGGAATGAGAATTGGTGTACAATGTGGCTGTTGAGGTTTGAGGTACACTCTTTCCCATTTCCTACCTGGCTCTGCACCCTAGCATGTATCAGACAAGGTTTCACTTCCTTTATGTCTCAGCTGCAAAACAGACCTTGGTACATTTCATGCTGAGAAGAAGAAAACCCACTCAGACTCTCCAAAAATTCTAGATCAAACCAAAGCTTGCTAGGGGAACCACATTCCCATTAGCCATTTTAATACAAAGCTGCTGCTCATAGAAAAGCCGTCATTGATAAGTGAACTTTAATGCTGACTGATTCAACAGACGGAAAACCGTTTTGCTTCCTTGAATCTTTTAAATGTAGCTAATGCTGTCAACTATTCTGGAACATTTCATGTTTTTCCTCTAAGGAGGAAAAAACCTGCTTCATAAAAATTGAAATGTAAGTTTAAAAAAAATCCTTACCTTGTGTGGTTCTGCGCTGTTAAAGACAGACTCTTACTACAAACATCCCCTACCCCGCAGCATCCCCAGACAAGCACATAAATTAAACACCTCCCTAGAAGAGCGGTTGGCACACTTTTTTCTGCAGAGGGCCAGATAGTAAATATTTTAGGCTTTGCAGGCCAGATGGTTTTTGTCGCAGTTATTCAACTCTGCCCTTGCAGAGTGAAAGCAGCCATAGACAATACGTAAATGAATAAGGCTGTGTTTTTGTCAATAAAATCTACAAAAACAGGTGTCAGGCTGGATTTGGCTCTCAGACCTTAGTTTGCAGCCCTCTAGTGAATTAGTTTCCTAGGGCTGCAGTAACAACTTATCAAAAACTGTGGCTTGAAACAAAAGAAATGTATTCTCTGTCAGTTCTGGAGGCCAGAAATCCTAAAGTAAGGTACTGGCGGGGTCGCACTCCCTCCAAAGACTGCATGGGAGGGTCTTTCTTGTTCCTTCCAGTTTCTGGTGGTCCTGGCATCCTTGGCTTGTGGCTGCATCACTCTTAGCTCTAGTTTGCTCTTCATGTGGCCTTCTCCTCTGTGTCTCTGTGTTTTCAAATCTCCCTCTATTTCTCTTATTGAAACACCAGCCACTGGACTTAGGGCCCACTCTAAGTCCAGGATGATTTCACCTAGAGATCCTTAATGAGTGACATCTGTAAAAATCCTATTTTCAGCCAGGTGTGGTGGCTCACACCTGTAATCCCAGCACTTTGGTAGGCAGAAGCTGGCAGATCACTTAAGGTCAGGAGTTTGAGACCAGCCAGGCCAACACGGAGAAACCCCTTCTCTACTAAAAATACAAAAATTAGCCGGGCATAGTGCTGCGCACCTGTAATCCCAGCTACTCAGGAGGCTAAGGCACAAGAATTACTTGAACCCAGGAGGCAAAGGTTGCAATGAGCCAAGATTGTGCCACTGCACTCCAGCCTGGGCAACACAGAGAGTCTCCATCTCAAAACAACAACAACAGCAGCAGCAACAACAACAACACCTATTTCCAAATAAGGTCCAGGTGGATGTGACTTTTGGGGTGATACTATTTAACCACTAAGCCTGGTCTAGGAGAGGGGCTCCCTTTTCTCTTTCAGAAGTTGATAAATAAAAGACAAAAAGAAAGACAACCACAATGAACAACGGGACATTGTTATAAACAGTTGCATGCTAAGCCTGAAACCTTCCATTTCTTTGCTAAAAGGTAAGACTGGCAAGTGTGAGAGGGATATAAAAGAAACCAGTGCAGGCCGGGCACGGTGGCACAGGCCTGTAATCCCAGCACTTGGGGAGGCCAAGGCGGGCAGATCAGTTGAGGTCAGGAGTTAGAGACCAGCCCCGCCACCATGGTGAAACCCCATCTCTACTAAAAACACAAAAATTAGCCAGGTATGGTTACAGGCACCTGTAGTCTCAGCTACTCAGGAGGCGGAGGCAGGAGAATCGCTTGAACCCAGGGGACGGAGGTTGCAGCGAGCTGAGATCACACCACTGCACTCCAACCTGGGCGACAGAATGAAACTGTCAAAAAAAAAAAAAAAAAAAAAAAAAAAAAAAAAGAACACCAATGCAGCAATCTGGGGCTTTCTCTCTGATGTCATCAGTAAAGAAAGAAAAACTCAAATGAGAGCAAGGCTACTGGTGGCTGTGTCTGTGCAGTCCCCAGCGTGGATCCTGCACCACCCCCGAGTTGTTTCACAACCTGGGAGAGATGCCGCATGGGTTGGAGCAGCACTCCTTTGACTGTCTGTCCTGTATCCACCCAGTGTGCACTCATCCAAGGATGCTGCTGAAGTCTGCCTTGACATGCCGGTTAGAGTCATCCTAGTGCATCGGCTGAGAGCAGACTGGGGCAAAGATGGTTTACACTCACCCCTTCCTCACCAGACTGCTCAGGGGTGTCAAAGGAGGGCCAGTCCATGACAACAACAAGGCACACAGCCCATAACCGATGACGAGGCTGTCCTTAACCACGCTCTGGCCACCTCAGCTCTAGGCTTCTTTGAGACCATCCTGTTCCTTCTTCTCCAACCTCTGATCTTCCTACCCACCCTGTTCTTCTCTTTCATATTCCCCCTCCCCTCTGAATCACATTTATTCATGGACTCCTCTATAGTTTTCTATCTTTCCTTACAACCCACTCCCTCAGAACCTCACCTGTAAGCTCACAAGCTATTTGCTGATTTGGGAATTTTCTTGAATAAAGACTACCCACTCCGGCTGGGCGCGGTGGTTCACGCCTATAATCCCAGCACTTGGGAAGTCTGACAAGGGTGGATCACTTGAGGATAGGAATTCGAGACCAGCCTGGCCTACATGGCAAAACCCCATCTCCACTGACATTACAAAAATTAGCTGGGTGTGCTGGCATGCACCTGTAATCCCAGCTACTCGGAAGGCTGAAGCAGGAGAATCACTTGAACCCCGGAGGCAGAAGTTACAGTGGGCTGAGATCAATCCATTGCACTCCAACCTGGGCAACAGAATGAGATTCCACCTCAACAACAACAACAACAAAAATAGACTATGCACTCCTTCAAAGGAAATCTGTGGTGTGTGTGTGTCTGTGTATGTGCATGCAGTGGGGTGAAGGGGGCAAGAGAGAGAGAATCCAACGTATCTATTCAAGAATAAAAACATCAAAAGGAGTATTACCATCCATCTCTTCATTCCTGGTCTAGCAGAAGGCAAATCAAGATGAACATCCCCACCCTATTCAGAGTCACAGGTCTAAGAGTTGGAGAACAAAGTTAAATCTAATCATTCCAGGAGAGGAGCTAGGCACAGTGGCTCTCACTTCTAATCCCAGCACTTTGGAAGGCTGAGGCAGGCATATCACCTGAGATCGGGAGTTTGAGACCAGCCTGACCAACATGGAGAAACTTCATCTCTACTAAAAATACAAAATTAGCCGGGCGTGTTGGTGCATGCCCTTAATCCCAGCTACTCAGGAGGCTGAGGCAGGTGAATCGCTTGATTCCAGGAGGTGGAGGGTGCGGTGAGCCGAGATCATGCCATTGCAGTCCAGCCTGGGGAACAAGAGCGAAACTCCATCTCAAATAGTAAAATAATAATAATAATTATTATTATTATTATTATTACAGAAGAGTTATGATCTGGGCCTCTATAGCCATTAAGTCCATTTTTTCACTCTGGGTGGGCACAGCCCATTCCAGGGTGCATGGCTTGTGAGCAAGGTGTGTCACCCTCTCTGCCCCCTTGCTTAGGCATCTTGGAGCAATGCACAACCTCACGCCTGCATGTAACACCTGTGGCAGAGATAGAGACTGTCTTGCTAATCCCTTCCTGCTCAGTTTTTGACATGATATTCAACACAAGTAGGGACCCAGCAGATACCTGCGAAAATGGATGACTACTGACAGGACTGCATCCTTGACTACCAAAGACAAAGGTGGGAATTTGGAATAGTAGCTCTCCTTTATGA